>NC_137192.1:17102166-17172166 GCF_960531495.2 Zeus faber
GGCAGCAATGAATGATCTCAGAACAAATGAGGGAAACTCCCGGCCCAAAACATTCTGTAGTAGAAGTCTCTACCATTCAGAAGCTACTTCTCTCTCTCTCTCTCTCTCTCTCCACCTCTCCCTCTCTCACACTTTTTCTTTTCTGCGGAGTGTGTTGGTTTCCGCCTGTGAATGGTGTTGTGGGCTCCAGATGCTTGGCCAAACACTCCGGTTGCCTGGTCACACGGATACAAACAAGGCTTCGTCTGGTCCGGTTGCGTCGCATCCAGACAAAACCCAACCGAGCGTTTCTGCGTAGCCTCATTAGACCGGTGTCACGTAGAGGAGCGCGGCGACGAGGGGGCGGCGAAATGAACAAAAAAACCCACTACAAATCCCCCCAAAAAAAACAAACAAAACAACGCCGGCGTGTCCCTGGTGTTGTGCGATGACGGTTTTCCCCCTTTTTTGGCAAAGATCTCGTTGCAGGATCTGGAGCTCATTGTTTTAGATTTGTGTGCATGCATTTGTGCGTCAGACAGGAAAGGCCGTACAGTTAATCTCCCTCTAACCGGGCCTCCGATTTGAGGAGACAGTTTGCGGGGAAGTGCAGACGGTGTGAGACAGGACTTTGTGGCTTAATCAGTCACCACCGGGCGGGAATCACTGGAAGTAACATTATGGAGACGGTGCAGCCTGCTCTGCCGTTTAAACATAGGTTTACAGCTCAGAGAACAAACTGTAACGTGTAAATAGCTTTCCTCTCACCGAGGAGGACGCCTTGAACTGGTTTTTGAGTGATACAATCTTTTCTTTCTCTCCCCCCTCCCTCCCCCCTGATTGGAGGGTTCACACCGAGAACAGGACGGAGGAAGAAGAGGGAACAACAAACAAAATCATTCTGATCTTTGAACTGCATATCTCTCCTGTACCTGGATGAGTTTAGAAAGGACAACGTGTGTGTGTGTGTGTGTGTGTGTGTGTGTGTGTGTGTGTGTGTGTGTGTGTGTGTGTGTGTGTGTGTGTGTGTGTGTGTGTGTGTGTGTGTGTGTGTGTGTGTGTGTGTGTGTGACCGAGCGCTGTCCCCTCAGTGGAGAACCCCAGAAACAATCCTCCCTTTGTTGTCACCCTTTTTGCTTTTTTTTTTTCCTTCCTCTTTCACTGTCTGATCTCTCTATCTCTGGTTAGGTACATTTAACCCCGTCCGTGCTGCTGTGTTATACAACTTTTTAAGGGGGGGGGGGAACAAAACAAACAAAAAACATCCGTGTTCATCATTTTGGCACCGGCCCTCGTATCTCTCCCTAATTTTCCTGTCCAACTCCCTCACTTTATTTTGATTTTAAATGTTCCAAAAACAGTGGCTACCATTATCCAAGGGTTGTTATGCAACAGAAATGAGGCAGTTTCAGGCCGTGCGCATGTGATGGGAGATGCTGGGTGGGTCTCTCCTTAAAACAATTAAATGTGTTCAGGATGATTTCCACAACTGCACTGAGAGTATTTGAAGTAATGGCCGCCATTGGGGGATTGCGTTGCCATTTTAAACCCTATTCCTTCTTTCCCCATCCCAGGAAACCTAACGGAGACTACCGCAGCGCCGGCAGCTCCAAGGACCGCAGCCGGAGTCCCATCGAACGTGTGGTGGTGGCCGGGGCCCTGGGTGTCCATGGCAACCACTTGTACAGCCATGCCCACCACCACCACCACCACCATCACCACCACCACCTGGCTAGTCTCGCCAGCATGGACCAGCCGCTGGCGCTCACCAAAAACAGCATGGTGGACTCACGCAGCAGCTTGGTAACCATAGCGACAGTGCCGCACACCGTCAATGCCGTGGAGCGCCAGCAGGTAAGAAAACGTGTGTGTGTGTGTGTGTGTGTGTGTGTGTGTGTGTGTGTGTGTGTGTGTGTGTGTGTGTGTGTGTGTGTGTGCGTGTGCGTGTGTGTTTAGTTCATCTTCTCTCGCTGTGTGTTTCAGAATCGTCCGTCAGTGATCACATGCGTCCCGGCAAACAATCGCAACTGCAACCTGTCTCACTGTCCAGTGTCTCACAACGGCTGCTCCAGCCTCAGCAACAACTACAGGAGAACAAACAGTGAGTCTGCTTCCCCGACTTCACCGCTGCATGAATTTTCCTGACGGTTCAACACGTTTTAGTAATTACTTTCATTTATCCAGCTTTACATTTTTTTTTCCCCGGTGCCGCTTTCTTTCTTGAGGTAAAATAAAAGCCAATTATGTGATTATTTTCCTTCCCTGTGAACTCCCTCCGTGCACCTCGAGACGTCTTGAAAAAAAAATGAAATGGCTTCGCCGAGGACCCCCCCCGGAGCCTCTTAAAGGGAGCCCCCCCCGGGGGGGGGGGTCGTGCCGTAATGGCTGCCCGGCGTTCTCCGCCGTCTCTCATCGGTGCGTTTTGATGTACGGTAAAAATGTACTCTCCCCTCCAGCCAACACCGCCTGCGACCCGGTGGTGGAGGAGCACTTCCGCCGCAGCCTGGGGAAGAACTACAAGGAGCCCGAGCCTGCCGCCGCCGCCGCCGCCGCCGCCGCCGTCAACTCCGTGTCCATCACCAACTCTGTGTCCATCACCGGCTCGGTGGACGACCACTTCGCTAAGGCGCTGGGCGAGACCTGGCTGCAGATCAAGAACAAGGGCAGCCCCTCGTCGTCAGGCAGCAGCCCCAACTCCTCGCCCAGCAGCCACATGGTCAACCACAACCACTCCCCCTCCGTGGTCTCCTGAGGAAGGGCAGGGGCCCTCCTCCTCCTCCTCCTCCTCCTCCTCCCCCTTTTCCTTAACCGTCATAGCCGCAACCCCCCAGACCCAGTGTCCCACGCCCCCCAAAAACCCCCACCCGACTTCTGCTCTCTATGCACTCATAGAGGATCGATCAAGCAATAATACTGAGGCCTTGGACGGGACTTTCCGTTTTTTCTTTTTTGTTTGTTTTTTTGCGGTTTAGTAACGACGGTCGGGGTTTTGGGGTTTCGGGGTTTTGGCTTTGGGACTGACCGGAGCTTCACTCTGCTCCTCAGCCTTCAATCCTCCCCGCACGACAAGCTTGGAGCTGCGCTAATGTTTATAGCCGTGTACATAACCAGAGGAAAGGAGGCATTTTTCGTTAGTTCGCTTCATTCTTTTTTTTTTCTGTTGTTGTTGTTTGTTTTTTTTGTTACGTAGTGTTGTGTAACTGCTTTTGCATCGTGAGACGCCCGATATTTGAAAGGAAAGAACAGTGAGAAAACGTGATTATTTTGGAGAAGAAGCAAATCGTCACACACCACCCGACGGTGCTACCAAAGAAACCTCGGCTCGACACCGTCTGGTCCCTCCCTTGCAAGGGAACAAAATGGCTAAAACCACGCCGCCATTTTCCTCCTGGTCTGTCCCACTCCCCTGTGTGTATTTATGTGTGTGCATGTCCTGGTGGTCATATTATGGTTTGTCTGTTCCTAAAAAAGTAATTGGTCTGATTTGCACTACTTTGATAAGAGGGTTAATTGGGGGAACTTCTACTACTAGGGCTGATTTTACAACTAAAATGTTTCTTTTCTTGCTTAGGAATGAAATCTGTGTTTTTTTTTTTTTTTTTTTTTTTGTTTTTCTGTTTTCTTCCCAGAACTGGCTCCGTGCCACCTCGTTACTTTGGAGCTTCCAAATTCTAGCTTGGCGCGGACGATTTTTCTCCAAAATTGACAGAACAACTTGACGCTTGTTATTCAGCGCGAATGTGGAGAAGTTGTTAAATTGAGTTTTTTTTTTTTTGTTGTTTTTGTTTGTTTTTTTGGAGCTTGCAGCTGACATCAAGCAGTTTGTTAGGTCGTTGATGTTGACTATCGTCTGCATTTCGAAACATTTTATTTTTTTCTGTCTTGATTAAAAAAAAAAAAAAAAAAAAAAAAAGGCTAAACAAAAAAAGTTAAAACGCTAAAGTTGGCGGCTTTTTACAAAACCAGTCGGATTAGGAACTCGGCCAATTTTTTTGTTTTTGTTTGTTTGTTTGTTTTGTTTTTTAATCACAGCTGATGTGAAAAGGGCGCAGGAGTACAGCCTCTGTACCTGCAGCCTCCCTCCTTCTCCTACACACTGTGGTTTGGTAGTTTTCTACATGGCTTGAAAGGTAAACTAGTACTTTTACTGATGCATGTTTATTTGTTTCTAATAGCTGGTATCTATTCTATTCATGTATTTTATTTTATTTTTTTTTTCTCGGCATTTCAATGTTACTACTCTCCTTTTCATTCAGACGTTAGTTAATTCTGTCGTTGTCAGTAACAGTCGTAGACACTATACACTCACTGCTGGGTCAGTTGTACTCAATTTTATTGTTATTGTATTATTAATATTATTTTGTATCGTTTTTTTTTTGTTTTTTTTTCCAATACCCGTGCGGTTGCAAACAGTTCTCGTGGGACAGCCTCCGGACAGGCTCTGTGAAGCGACGGCTGCGTTTCCCCCAAGCCGACCAGGCCCCTGGATGGAACACACACACACACACACACACACACACACACACACACAGTCACAGAGTTTTGGAAACGCAGCTCGTTGGCGTTTGGAAAGATGTCGATCCGTCAGCGGCGCAGGATGCTACCGAGTCTGTCGGGTCGTGTTTCCCAAAAAGCCGCAGTCCATGTTGGTTGTACCACCCTGAGGATGGCCCCTCCCCCCATGTCCTGGCTAGCGGGCATGCTAGCATATTTCCAAATGACCCCTGAACTTAGTACAGACTAGCTGGCTAGTAACATCCCAGTTAAAAATACATTTTTCCTGTTTAGCGCCGAGAGCTTTTTGGGAAACGGGCTGAGCCGAGGAGCAGGGGTGCGGTGGGAGCTTTTGAAACACCAGGGTTGACTTTCCTGAAACCCGCTGTGGCACCAACAGTCGCGCTTTTCCCCACGAAGCCGGGCCGTAGCGACGGGTGTACGTGAACAAAAAAAAATAAAGATCGGCGCCGGAGAAGCATTTGGCGTAGAAGTATTCCCGAGGTGGGAGATGTTCAACACTCTCCCTGACAGACCCCAGGTTCAGCACCTCCTCCCTGTGACCCCTGGTGTGACACCTCCACCTGCCACGGCGACTCGTGTGTGTGTGTGTGTGTGTGTGTGTGTGTGTGTGTGTGTGTGTGTGTGTGTGTGTGTGTGTGTGTGTGTGTGTGTGTGTGTGTGTGTGTGTGTGTGTGTGTGTGTGTGTGTGTGTGTGTGTGTGTGTGGCCACATTCCTCCAAGTCAACCTTGTACAGGCCGGATCAACTTAATCTCCATGACAACCAAGCTACTACGGCGGCGGCGTGCCCCGGAGTTTTTGTTGCTTAACACGCAGATCCTACAAAGCATATCAGTTGAGTTCTTGGCTTCTTGCTGACTGTTTCTGTCTCGGATTGACAATGTCCACACATTCCTCCTCCGTCACGTCTCCAGAATCAAACAGAACGCGGAACGATGACAAAAAGCGCTCGCATTTTGGGATCCATCCGAGTTCAGCTCGTTGTTGTAGTTGTGAGACGTTCCGGAATTGGCTACAACTCGCACGTAGGGGGAGACACGACTCGCAATAACTTCATCTTCGGAAATTTGTTTAGTTAGGAGACGAGTTGAGGCCATGAGCGGGATATACGGTGCGTTCCATTTGAACTGGGAGGTCACGATTTCAGAGTTCCCTGTCGGAAATTTCAACTGGAACGCCCTCTGAAGTCGGCTTTCCGATTCGGAAAGTCGGAGGAACCTCACCGACCCCCGCCTCAAAATCCAAGATGGGTGCTCCGCGCATAAACAACAAGTGAAAGCTGTAGTATCACAGCGGTGATGTTAACTGTTTCTTTTTTTTATTAAGTCTATTTGGGTGTGAACATGCACATGTTCAGCGCTCCATTCCCCCATCCCATATTTGTTCTGTAGTTGACTGTATTCCGAAAGAGCGATCGCAACAAAGGAGGCGTCCATCTTGGTTTGTTTTTTTTCCCCGGCTTGTGCCGGTCAACCCGGGTGTGACGTCATTCCCAGCTCCGACTTCCGAGGTAAAAGGAACGCCCCGTTAGGAAGGGGTGTTGCGGGTGGGGCCCCTCAGGAGCCGATTAGGAAAAAAAAAAAAATCTAAAACTGTGGAATAGGTGGAGAGGAGGGGAAAGGGTTTGGTGTCCTGAGGTTTGTTCTTCTTCTTCATTTCACCCCGTGTATGGAAGGCTCTTCTCTTTTTTTCCCAACACACTTCCCTACACACTGTAGGAATATCACTTAAAAAATACTTTTTTATAATAGGTAACTTTAAGACCATCATTACGCTGTGCGTAACGAATGTACAGAGAAAAAAATCGTAGGTATTTTTTGAGGATCAATTAATTTGTTAATTACATGTAGCTATTTAATTTTTTTTTCTTTCAGTCCTTTTATTGTAATCATGCATTTCTTTTTTTGTGAAAAAGTTGATCTTTTTTGTTCAGTTTTTCTAGTTAGGAAAAAAAAGGTTAAGTGCAGGAACACAGGTATTGTCTAAACTGCGTTAAGCCACTGGTGCGTCAGTGACGATGGCGACTCACAAGCTTCTGGTTGACCGTCTGAACAGGAAGAGGAGCCCCCTCGGGACCTTACCTTCTCTATTTTTTAATGTAGCAGTGATGCATTTGGCTAATGTGGTTTACCTGCTCAACCATTTCTTCTAGGTTATTTGTAAACTGGCTGGAGAAATGAACAACCTTCCAGAAAAGCAAAAAACAAACTGTCTTTGATAGGAACTCTTAAACCCACTGTAACTAAATATTATCAGGTTTTGTTTTTCTTTAATGCTTTCAGAGACTGGTTTCCTCGGCCTTTTAATACTAAGTTCATGAAACCAAGATGATCTAAATTCTAAAAGATATTTTAGGAAGCTTATCTTTCACCTGATCCCACAACCTGGTGAAACAGAGTCTGCCCTGAACACTGACCGGTAGAGGATCGACGTATTCTTTCTGTCATTTTGTTTTTCCACTCGGACGTGGCATGGACTTGGTTGCAGTAGAACTCAAAACTGTTCAAAGGTTTATATAAAAAGTCAATCTGTGGCTCTGTGTCTCCTATCGAAAAGGTTTTGGCAGGCCACCTTTTTTGTACGTAAAGTAGCCTTGATAAAACAATAAAGTGCTCTTAAACCACTGACTGTTTCGGGTGTCTTTGCTGTGTTGTAGTGCTCCTTTATACACATATCAGACTTGAAAAAAATCTTTAATCTTCACCTCGAGATGAAAAGATGAGCATGAGTCCTTGACTTAATTTATTTAAGTTTATTTTCAGTTGTTTCACTGATCTTCAAATATATACATTACACGTATCATATTGAACAGGACATTTTGGTTCAGATAATTGGACACATTTTACACATGCATGTTCAATTTTGTTTTACAGACTCAGAAGAGAGCGCCTGCTAAGCAGCGTGTTGTAAGACTGGTTGTGTGTATGCAAACATGACTTACTGAATAAAAAATAGAAATGCTGCTCAGTAAACACAAGGCAGTGATGGGGGACAACACATCTAGTGACATTTTGCTTCATGTGGTGAACAAAAATACAAATGTAGGATCAATGGGGATTGGAAACACATTTGTGTGACTTAGTTAAAGCTCTTGTCCAGAATTACTTGAATTTAGAGCATCATAATAGTAATAAGAGCCACCGTATTGAAGTAAACATGCAACTTTTAAAAGTAATATTGTGGCCGTTGTAGTTCAAACTGAAAGAGACAGTTTCAGAAATCACTGTGTTTCGTACCAGGACGTGGTTTGATCGGTGACGGCTGCGTCACCTTCCACCTGAACGTTTTCTTAAAAACAATTTATTTTCGTTTTACAAGGATTATTTCTCGTGTGCTTGTTGTCGTTAATGTACATATTTTATTTTCTGTTTCTGTCCTTTGCTCCATGTCACTTTCTTGGAAAAAAAAAAAAAAAAAAAGAAATCGTTCAAATCCCCGATTCACTCTCGCATCCAGAGTAAATATCCGCTGTGAGACGTGTCAGACTCTTCCTTTTACAGTGGAGGGAACAACAGAAGTCTACCTGTGCACCGCAGCCTGTGGGCGTGGAGCTTTCATTTTGTCTGTCCTCCTTGAAGATCTTGAATCGAAACGTTTCTCCTCTTCAGATGCTCTCGTCATCGCTCATATCCCAGATCTGTGGAGGAGCAGCACAAAGGCCCAAGTCAGACATGGCCGTAGGATATAAAATGAGACGAATAATCCATAGACGGTCCAAAATATAAACGAGAATTAAAGCATATTTCCGAGCGGGATTAGCGCCACGTCAATGATGTGTCCACGCGTATGAAATGTTAACAGAATGTTACCATGGCAATGGCTGGTACCGGGTGAAAAGAGTGTATGAACTGAATAAAAAGGGAAAGATGGTGGGATGCTGTCTGCCAATTTACAGAACATTAAACTGAACGTGTCAGAGGATATTTATCCACAACACGGAAGTTACCTTATAATGTTAATGACACACACACAAACACACACACACACACACACACACACACACACACACACACACCCTCTGCAGCAGTGTGTCAGTAAACAACAGTGTCATTCTTGCAATAGCGGATTCTCCACATTCTCTGCCTGTGAGACGCAATTCACATACCTCTGTGTACGCAGTGTACGTACTCACACACACACACACACACACACACACCCACACCCACACACTCACTGACAGTTTTGACAGCAGCCCGTCACATTCTTTTCAATGCGCCGCTTTGTGAGGGCTGAAACCTGAATTCCGGTGCGAGACGTGGACCGGGTGACGGCGAGGACGTTGCACTCGTTCTCTCCCTTCGCTGCCGTCGTGTGCAAGGTGTAAATAACGAAATGAGTCCAGAAAACGGCAAACAAGTTACCGTCTTCAGAGTCCTTCAAGAAAAATCTCACCGGCTCTGACCAACGACCAAACAACCAACACGGAACAACGGGCTGGAAAGTGACCGTTAAATACTCATAATGAGAAACGTTCACTTGGAAAATGTGGATTGCAGAAGTGGTTAAAAATAAACAAACAAAAAAAAAAACAAAAAAAACAAAAAAAACCAAAACACTCCCCTCCTTTAAAATCTCCCATTCACGGCCCATCGCGCCTCATTCCAGGAGGGGAGACGACAGAGATTACACAACAGAGTGTTGCCAAACCTGCCACTTTCTGCCCGAGGAGAAAATGAAACCGCGTCGTCTTTTTTTTTTTTTTTTTAAAAGGAGAGATGATGCGACCGGCATTGATGCCGATCTCCACCGCTGTGCTCTGAGGCGACAGCGAAAAGGAAACCCAATCAAATGGACGTCATCCAGATCCCTCTTGATCGCCCGTTAGGTTTCGATTCAAATGGAGCCTGCGTGTGACGCATGCGACGAGGTCACACCAGCGTACGTCGGGTCAAGACGGCAACTGCCAGACCAGACCTTCTGTCACGCGTTGCAGGACGGCATTTGACGCCGTCCTGCACGTACAGTGAAGGAAGTCTTGAGAATTTCCATCGATGTGTTGTTTCCTTGTCATCCAAATAAAACATGGGAAGCCAATGTGGTGGACGCAGGTTCAGGTTGAATGGTTGATTTCTAGGTAGAGCGGTAATGTGCACTTCCGTTCTCAGGCTGTGTGGGACCATTAGGACCATAATAAGAGTTTTTGTGTCAGAAGAAGGACATTAGTGGTTTTCTGAGGAGGTATGTACAGTATATGACGTCGTGAGTTTTTAGGAAAAAAAAAACAAAAAAAAACCAATGGATGCTGCATTAGTGCCAAGGAGTGCTATGCACACACAAGCCAGAAGCGAGGAACATGAACGGCATCAAGATAAGATCAACTTTATCAATCCCACGCCGGGGAAATTCACTCCTAACAGCAGCTCAAGAGATAAAAGTAAAGGAAAAGAGTGATAGGGAATAAAAAGTAAAACAACATTTTAATAAAAATAAAAACTATATATACAGCTTTCATTGATACAGATATGACGACGACGGACAATCTCACAGGGTAATTGCACACGAGTGTAATACGCACAAAGTGTGTAGGACAATACTACAAATGTAAAATATGGCGCTGTAAAGTAGATAATGGCACAGAGATTGGATTGCAAAGTATAAACATATAATTGCAGTACAAATATATACATATACATATATATATATAAAAAGATATAATATATGACTGACATAAGAGGATAATTGCAATTCTGAATATGAACAATGTAAGTCATGTAAATAATGTGTATATAGTAATAGGTATATATCATTGTAGTGTGGTTTGAGTAGCCACACCTGTCCTGGGTCTAGGTAATTGGGCCCAGGATCAGGGTGGCTGTTCACCTGTTGCTCGTTAGACTAGTCAATGGGCAACAGGTAAACCCCCCCCCCCACACACACACACACACACACACACACACACACACACACACACACACACACACACACACACACACACACACACACACACACACACACACACACACACACACACACACACACACACACACACACACAGGAGAGGAGCCCTTGTCACGACATGTTGTCCATCTGCTCCGGGCTTGTTCCACCTTGCCCACTCGCTACAGTAAAACTGCTGTTTTTGTACTCCATCGTCTGTGTCTCTGTGTGGGAGGGCCCTGAGAACGCCACTCGGGTGGCATGTGTGGCAGAGGGAACGGCTAAAACCATAAAATACATAAATGAAAAATCATAAATGTAATGCATTATATCAACAAAGAAGAAAACAGCTACAACGGCAAACCGCATTGCTACTGTGAGCTCCGATCTGCTCCCGAGCCGTCCGTCGCTCCAAGTCTACGGTGCGTATTGGGATCATTGCACCAGGTGCGTGAGAGGTATTCCTCATCCAAATATAAGCAGTTGAAACAAACTTGTTTTGTTATTGCACTCAATGCAAGGGTTTATGTGAACAGACGTAAGTCCTTTGTGCGGCTGATGACCGCACAAAGGGGGATGGTAGCTCAGGAGGTAGAGCTGGTGGTCTAGTGATCCAAAGGTTGCTGGTTCGATCTCAGGCTCCTCCTGCTAGCATGCTGTAGTGTCCTTGAGCAAGACACTAACCCCTAATTGCTCCTGATGGCTGCGTCCGTCGGTGTTTGAACAATTGTAAGTCGCTTTGGATAAAAGCGTCTGCTAAATGACTAAATGATGACCGACTGATCTGGATGGGAATGAGCTCGTGTTATAATAAAAAAGGAGAAACACTTCTCCGGCGGCACAGCCTGCCCGGCAGCGCCTCGAAAGCCGTGACACTATGCAGTCGCTTGGGCGTGGGTGGAACGATGAGGGCTTCTTTTGCAGGTGCACGCTGTAGGCCCACACAACTTAGATGGAACCCCGCAACTGTGCAGTTTTGGTCGACCACGTCGTCCGCGCTCTCTGGTTCACGACAAAGGCGCCACACCCTCTCAGCCGTCTCTCGCTTCCCACACTTCTTTGGTACTGTGTTAAGGGTTGTTTTTTGTTTTTTTTGTGAGAGCAGTTGCCAGTTTTCGAACACGACGAGCTTGCCGGACCAGGGGGATCATGATGTCCCTCGGAATCATCGTGAAACAAAAAGAATCACCTTAGTTGGATATTGGACTTGCTTGAAATCTCGTGTTGCTTACTGTACCGCTCACCGCAGCTATATTATCCAAATGGCACCTGGATAAGAATTGCATCAGAATTTAAAAGCATATAGGAAGGAGCCTTCTAACCCATCCAACCTGGCCGAGCTTGCCGCTCACATTCTCAGGATTTAGGCCATGTGGCCTGAAAGGCTACGGGCCTTTTTCAAGACAGTGCCACAGCAGTAACTCATAACATTAGTTTTCTGTTCCATTTGTGCCAGTGCAAGACAATATACAGTTGCCATACTGGTGCGTTGGCGTCCCTAAGCGGGACAAGCGCAAGCTCCACCTGCTCCGACAGGGTGGATGCAAAGGGTCCGCTACTCCGTTCCAGTTCATTGTGATAAAAGATGTTCCACGGCTGGATTTTTATTGCGGGGCTCGTGGTGTTGACATCGGTTGTTATCGCTTTAGGTTTTCCGAACTTGATCTCCATCGATAACGGGTCCCGCCCCCCCCCCCCCCCCATCGTCCAAACACAACAGGGGGTTGCGCTGGGCTGCGGAGAATCAGGGACCGAGTCATATCAAAGCCAGACGTTCGGCTCTTATGTTGCACTGCTGCCGGGGAGCCGGCTTCAAAAGGACGGCAAGCAAAGGGCGCTTTGAAACGCAGCGGCACCGGAGCTCCGCGCTGGACGGCCGCCATGCCCAACGGATGGTGTGTGTGTGTGTGTGTGTGTGTGTGTGTGTGTGTGTGTGAGAGATCCTTTGTATAAATAACGAGAGAAAGAGGGAATGAGGCTTTCAGCAGGAAGGGGGGGGGGGGGTCACCTTACATAACATGGATAGCTTTGATTGGCTCAAGCCAACATCTTTACTACTCTCATTCAAACTGAATAACGAAGCTGTTTCAAAACTGTTGACACTGCGTCGCATCAGGCGTCAGTCAATAAATGCAAAGCTGAGTGTCCACAGGGCTGGACAAAATAAGGGAAAGAAAGAATTTCAAATCCAATGGGTAATTGATGGCAAAGTGATGGATAAAAGGCAACCAGTTAAATCACTGAAAACAAAGATCAATTCCGATCAACAGGACTTTTTTGATTTTGTAAATTCAAAAACAGATTCAATAACAACATACACAAGCCCCATGTCTTGATTCATTATGCGTGCGTGCACACGCACGCGCACACACACACACACACACACACACACACACACACACACACACACACACACACACACACACACACACACACACACACACACACACACACACACACACACACACACACCCCCCCTGAGGGGATTGGCAGTCACATACAGGACGGTGGTTTATGATTCCTGATACACAACACATTTTAATCTCTGAAGCACCTTATCACGGCAGACCCTCGAATCACTGCAGGTTAAAATTGGACGTTGGATATTTTGGTTCAGGCCAATGTTAATCTGCATGTAATCAGAGTGTGATCAGAGTGGAACTGTGTGTGTGTGTGTGTGTGTTTATGCAAATGTGTGCGTTTCCAAGTGTGTGTGTGTGTGTGTGTGTGTTTGTGGGGGGGGGGCGTAATCTGTCTTGCTCAGGGTGATATGAATGTATAATAGAACTGGCTTGTTTTTAAACCGAGGCTGGGATCTGATCAGATAAAGCAGGTTGGAGTTGGAGCCACAGGCCAGTGGATTCACAGCCAATCGTCTGCTGCTGTTGATTATTATGCCCCCCTCCACGACCGAAGAAAACCATTTGGTTGGAGGTTTTCTATAGTATGTTATATACTCGAGTGCGTGCCCCTTCATTTTAATGGCACAATTAAAAAAGACGTCAATCATTCAGTAGTGCGTACCATAGTGGAAGATGAAACTGCTGGTGAAAGTCCCACACCGGGGAAAGAAACCCTTTGTGACTCAGTCGCGGAACCCTGAAGCCCCGCCCCCTGCTGGCTCGCTGCTTATTGAAAGTGCATTAATGTTACACGTGTCGCGTGTCCAAATGGTAGGGCTGTACCCGACTCTTTAGCCAGTCTAACTGGATTTGGTTGTTCAATGCAAAATTTTTCGATGATGTTCTTGCTAGTGATGGGGCGTCCGTGATCGGCCCGCCAAAACAGTGTTTTTATTTTAGATGTAGGTGATTTTATTTCACTTCTGCTTATGAAAGTAGTGCGTATGGAAAGGCATGGAACTATATTGTGCATGGTGACACTTTGTCCGTGACTCTCTCCCTGATCACATGTGTTATGTGCAGAAAGTAATCGTAACGAGTCTACGAGCCCCGTCACCACACTGTCTTTAGCTGTGGAGAGCCGCGTTTGATTCACATATATAAAAATACATTTATTATTCCCCTTATTTATAATTCCTCATTGAAATGTTATGCCTGTTTTGTAAGCTATCTGTTTTATCCTGTTATTGTAATGCACACCGACTGACAAAATAAATAAATAAACGACTGCTCGACTTGAAGAACCACTGACGGGTTTTCCGACTGACGATTTAACTCGTCGACTTTCAGGGGGCAGCTCTACCAAATTCTACACTGTATGTCCTTGGGTCCCCATCAATACACCCGCCAAGTGTGAAGTACATCGGATGAACGGTTATCAAGATGATCGAAGGACATACGTCCATACAGACAGAGATTCCTGCCTTTCTAGATGGACAAACAGACAGATTTAAAGCCATTCTGAAGCAACTTCCTCCCCTCCCAGAGTGCTCGCTGAAACGGCTAGGTCCATGCAAGGGGTGCTATAACCCAGTTATACCTTAATTTTTGCGTTTGTAACATAGACTGTTATCGAAACGTGACCCATAAGGTTCAAATTCTTCTGGTAAAATAAATTATTTTCAGTTTTATGACAGTGGCGTAAACGTGCAATTGCACTCAGAAACTGTAGGGGACGCCAAATCCCAAATACCAAAAGTTACATAGCGGCGCTTTAAAGACAAGAGTGACTGGAAAGTTGCTTCTCTAGACTTAAATTTGTTGCTTAAAGAAATTAAGCAGAATTTGACCTTTGCTATCCAACAATATTAACATACTATAGGAGGAAGCAAGAACCAATTTGTGCTCTGATTTCAACAGCATTCTTATATCTGGGTTAAATGATTGAATGCATTCTTACCCTTTTCAGCGTGTGGCACATTGATATGTGAAACTTTGACACATATCTATGAGCTTTTCATACATTTCCTTGAAATAGTTCTATGACCTAATAATTAAGTGGAATGTTGGCCTTATTGTCCTGTAACACCTGATACCAGTTGAAAACCCTGATTTAGCACACCAAAATAGATTGAAAATATGAATAGTTCGAGAAATAGGTTGGAAGTACGGGTGGCCCCAGTGGGTATCCAACCTCTAAACCCTTCCCTGCGAGTGTTAACAACAGTCTTTACCCGTTTGGTTGTGTGTATTACACTGCCACCGATGGCCTACACCGTTAAACACACATCTGCTTTGCATATTAGCATTGACACCAAAGCAACAAAGTCGAGCTTTCATCATGGAGACGTACAATTAGTGGACCACACAGTGTGACGCTTTATAGCGGAGCAGAGTTTAGCAGAATGAGTTTAATGTGTAGTGCAGTGGCTCATCTTAGATGAAAGTAAATAAACATATTAGCAGTGTTTTCAAACGATTGTACTTTATTTTTTTGCTATGATGTTGGGTGGTTTAATTTATGGTTGTGCGGCAGATCAAGCATATTAAAAGTTATAAAATAATACAGGCAGGATGAAAGTCATTCAAGACATCGAAGAGTATTCTGAAGGTTTCCCACTTGGGACTAAGTTACAAATGGTGCTATGGACAAGAGATCTCGTAGTTAACAGCAACAATAACTGGTATCAGTAGTCCTTCATGAGCTCCACAGTAAACCCACCATGATCACTACCATTATTACCATATACCATTACCTTACTTTCGACCATTGAGTCACCTTTAGTGATTGACATCAGAATATTTTATTTGTCACAAAAGAATGTGTCTGCAATTGTCCCATTGTACTAGGCAGCTCACTGGATTCATATAAAATACGCTGATGCCCAATCATCGAAAAATAAGGTTTAATTTCCATTAGAAGTTCTCACTTATTCCCCCATAATGGAAGATTCTGGAGAAGCCCACAAGTGCTAATACGAAAGTTAAATTCATCCTTAACTCTTGTCTTTACGGTTAAATGGCCTATTACTGCACTTTTAGAAATAGGCCACTGAAATTCATGATCTCCTCGACAACTTTTCTAAGATCTGTTACCTAGCGGGAGGCATTTGATAGTTTATGCTAATTAAAGGGGAAGTGAGCTTGTTTTATCCTCCCTCATAAGACCCCCTGAGGACAGCTTTTACACAGACATGGGAAGACTTCAATCACAACCTTAAGACATCGAAGGCCAAAGAGGACACTTCTCATTCTCTTTGTAAAGGAACTCTATTTGTCTATTATATTTCTAACACTTTAATATTGAATACAGCTTAAGCCGAGTAGATTATATGCGGTTATCAACTGCAGTGTGCACATGGCTTCATTTGATGTTGTATCTTCCATGCTACACTACAGTTGCTCTCACACATGCACTGCAACCCTGAAATTATCTGGACATTACCCATGTGAACGCAAATGTCCGAATCATTTGGACTGGACATTACCTGGACTTTACCCAGCCAGCATCCGAGTACAAAGTCTGCGTCACAAAGTCAGATTGAGCGGTATGTGTGAACAGAGCAGGTCATTGTTCAGAGAATTCACAGCAAGCGAGTGGGTGTGTCGCGTGTTGATGACGTCTCTATCATGCGACACTCATTAACCTTTGTGTGGATCTTCATGCTCGTACTCCTTTCTGCTTTCCATTATATTGCTTTCCACTAAATGGAGTATCAATGCCAAAAAAAAGATAAGTCGGTAGCCTCGTTTGCCATCTTGGGTGTGCTAAAACTCTGCAGTGTCACGTTCTGCCTCCTGCACGCTCTACGCAGGCTCTGCCCCCAAGCAGAGTCTTTCCAGGTGGTGTAAATGGGTCTGACACGGACAATTTCCGGTTGTGTGCTACATGTGTGAAAGGGAAACTCTCGACAATTTCCGGACCTGATTATCAGGACATTGTCCGGAGTTCATGTGTGAAAGCAGCTCAAGAAACCTCCTCTTGTTACTCGATTTAAATTATGAAGGAGAAAGAAAACCCCAACTCTTGGCCTGTTGCGTCATTCCTTCTTGAAAGCTTACATTTTGCTCTCTCAGCTAACAACCTCTATCATGGAAAAACACAACACAAAACAAGCCCTTTAAAATTACCCAAAAGATGAAAACAAGAAACGCACACGCACGCACGCACGCACGCACGCACGCACGCACGCACGCACGCACGCACGCACGCACGCACGCACGCACGCACGCACACACACACACACACACACACACACACACACACACACACACACACACACACACACACACACACACACACACACACACACACACACACACACACACACACCTGCAGATGCAGTTGCAGTTTAAGAGAGCAAAACGCAGCCTTGTGTCTATTTATTAGCATTCTGTCTCAAAGCTCTTTGTATTTAACTCAAATCAAACATGATAGAAGCACAAATAGTACACGCAGGTACACCCGACACAGGCACACCTACAAAGGTGAAGCATGTGTTTATCGTGCTGGGCTGAAACAGGTGATTAAATATTAAAGGTTGGGTGTCGAGTTACCAGTCTACTCAGCTGTGAAATGCCACTCTTTCACTCTATAGCATAAAGGAAGAGATACGGTCTACCCCCACCTGACGGAAGGCCAAACAAAGAGAAAAGTGTGTTAGAAAAGTTGCGTTTCAAAGAGCATGTTCTCAAATGTTGGTCAGAATGCAAAGGCTCTTATTTAGGTGTTAGGTAAGGTAAGGACGCAACTATAGAATGTTAAGTAAACTGAATAATCTACAGTTCAAAAACAGAAAGTCATGTTTTTGGAGAAAAAGTTAAAAGAAAAACATAGCTGATATAAGGAATCCAATTGTGCCTGTGTCTGTTCCCTCTCCCGTGCACGGGCAAAAAAAACGCAATCACAGACATGCAAGACCAGGGAAAAAAATAACTCCTGCACCACAGTGGAATGTGAGCTGGTATTCGACAAGTTGCATTAGCAGCTAAATTCCAGAATTCCTTCAAGAGACATTCCAGCCGTATGTGGTGGGAATTTTGCAAATGTGGTCTGCAGAGTGCTGCTAACATGCTGGGCTTGGGGTGAAATGTCAAATCTGTCCACAGGGCAGTAAAACACAAGGTGCTGTGACCTGCCTGTGAGTTAGATCTGTGTTTTCCTGGGACGCCGCTGAGCAAGTATGACATCAGACAGGCTGTAAAGTCCGATGGAGACGCTGTGTCATCAGAGGTTTTGGGGACCAAAGGCTGTAGGAGGGTAAGATGAATGTGGGAGTGGTCCAGAGACCAAAAAGGAAAACAACACATTGAAAGAAGACTACGATGCAGAAAAGGAGGGATGAAATGTGGGACATCCGAGAGACGGAAAGGTCCTGGGAGTTGAGGTTGATCTTTCACAGACATATCCTGACCCAAATAAACACTAACGGTTCTCTCAAACCATTTACGCGATGGATGCATTTGTCAAACTGTGACATGGGATTTTGACTCCCCGACCTCCAGCCCGGGGGGTCAGCACCGTGACGTGAGCACACTTCATCTCCAAGACCCAACGGTGTCCTCCATCCTGGCAAAAGGCCAAAGAGTACTTATTATCAATTTTGGTATTCAGAACCTTTGACGGTATCTAAACATGGATTCATAAGCGAGGCAACATTTCTTAGCAGCACAGAACTATTTTGCCAAACCGTCGTTTGGCTTGATACCAGAAAAAAAAACATTTGACACTCGTGACCATTCTTTAGGGAGAAGTGGACATTGGGACCATCTGATTTAGATTTGGGCAATCACGTGATTGCAGTTTGAAGTTAAAGAATCTACTCCATTAAGTCTGCGTCTGGACAGATTTGGATTTTGGTTAAGGTCATGGATTCTCCCGTCTCGCCACTCTCGGGAGGGAACATGGTGGACAGGTTAAGGACTACGTGAGCCGGTGTGCTACAGCGTTTGGTGTTTATGTACACATGCATTTTCTGACGTGTTTGGGGTGTGAGCTTGGCTTCGATAAGAATTGGGAACAGGATGTGCTGGTCACTGTGTGTGTGTGTGTGTGTGTGTGTGTGTGTGGATTGACAGAGGAAAGAGAAGGACTTCCAAAAAACTACCACCAATCCACAATGAAGGTCAAATTCTGCCAGTTTCTAAAGTACATTACCTGTAATGGTAATCAACAATCTAATACAACCTAGTACAACCAAAATTCATGAAAAACAAAACAGCAAACAAACAAGCAAACAAACAAGAGAAGGGAGGTAAGGCTGGTATCCTGAGTACTTTCACCAGGTTTAGTTATACCGATTTTACACCAAAATGAACTTTTTTTTTTCCCCTAGTGTGTCACATTCAATTGCAAACACCCAGGAAAAGGGACGGTCATGGTACGAGAGTGATGGGGGGGGGGGGGGGGGGGACAACCAAAAAACTGTAGAAGCAGCATGGAGTATCCATGCCCACACCCGGCACAGGCAGCGCCCTCCGGTCCGGAGACCGATTGGGGCGGTGCCGGAGTCCCTCGGGGGAGCGTGGGAGTTCTCCGCTGTGGTCCTCACGGAGCGATCCCCACAACGAAAACATTTCATGGTCCCGCATGAGGGAAAAAGTCACCACCTTCTGATTTTGGATTCTAATTCCAATATGAAATGATCGAATGATACATGGATATTCCTACCCATATTCTACTCACACACCAACGTCTGGAACTTCAACGTGCGCCACATCGCATGTTGAGGGATACTCTGACACTGATATGGGATATCGGTCTGAAATAGGCTAAAATAGGCAGTTGGTTTCTGCGAATCCCCCCAATACAAAATCTAACACCATGAGTCAGGTCAGACACGCTGGAGGTTACGGAAACGCAACTTGATTGTATCCTTTTTTTGACATATACAAACTCGGATGGGAAAAATGCTTTAGACAGGATATTACGTATTATACATCAACTATTAAGTCTATACTGTAGTGAGCAAGTACTGTCTGTGGAGAAACAACATAGTCAGGCTGGTAGTAGCTGGTAGACAGGGCTTAAGCGGTGGGTGAGGAGAGAAAGTAGGAAAACAGAGAAAGCAGAGGAAAATGGGGAGGATAGCGGTAAGCCTGGGTAGAGAGAGAGAGAGAGAGAGAGAGAGAGAGAGAGAGAGAGAGAGAGAGAGAGAGAGAGAGAGAGAGAGAGAGAGAGAGAGAGAGAGAGAGAGAGAGAGAGATTATAAGAGAGTGAGGCTGCAGGGAGGTTGGTGGGAACAGAGTAAGTGTGCAGGTCCCAGCTGAGGTCGTGTCCCCAGCCGGTGTTTTGATAAACTCCTGAGTCTCGGGGTAATTCAAACAAGGCACCGGCGCTCGCAGCTCGGCTCCACGTCGCAAACCATACAACCAATGGACTTGTTTTCCGTATTCTCTCTTTTCGTTTGTAACCCGGGGGTCGTACCTCGCTCTGATGTCGCCCCCTCCCCCTCAAACACCCAACCAGTCACGTTTCATTCACACAATTCCCTGTTTTCTGCTCCCCCGCTCTGTTTCCTCTGTTTGTCACGCAACCATTACACACCTTCCTCTCTCTGTTCAAAGCCCCCAGCCCACGTCCCACTCTGCTTCCGCCATCATTCTGAATAAATCTGCTCAATCAATCTCTTATCAGCGACTCTTTTTCTCATTATGTCAGTTCCTTTGTTTGCTCAGCCCGTCCCTGCGTCTCTCTCTCTCTCTCTCATTTCACAATTTCTATCAAGAGTCGTAAAGACCAGCTAGAAAAACAAATGGAGTCTCTCAGCTGGGTGTGGTGGCCCACGGAGAAGCAGCTGAGTCCTGTCGTCTCTCTCTCGGGACAAGAACCGACTGCCTGCACATCGGGACGTCTCTCTCCCTCTCTCTCTCCATGGCACACCTCTCTCTGATCCCCTTCTCAGAGCTCTCTTTCTCAGAACTCACCACCTCACTCCCACTCATTGGCCGACTCTCTCATCTGTTCTTTCTCAAGCGATTAATTGCCCCCCCCCCCCACCCGCCTTAAGCCCCCCCGTCGATTTCACAATCTCGAAATTCTATGAAATGCCCATGTTGTCTCCCTTTTCCTATTCCTTTTTGTTTTTTTTCTCTCTCTCCTCTTCCTCTCTCTGGGTCTCTCCCTCTGGTCCCCATTTCCTCCTCTGACACATTTCCTGTAGGTTATCGCCGTAACACTGATTCACACACTGGTTCCATAACACTCAGATGTTCTAACCCTTGTTAAAGAACCAACACGTTGGATCGACTGTACTGTGACCGAATATAACTAAAGGAACCCTCCACCAAATGACTTTACAAATAAGAATACTTGTAAATTGACTTTTCATTATACTTGCTACTTTCGAGGACTTAAACCCCAAATTTGTGTATATAAATGTGCTTGTTACCGTCCCATATAAAGACCGTCCTAATTGGGGGTTCTGTGCATGTAACTAACCCAACGGTAAATAACAGATCAGCGTCAGATGCAGCGTGAACTTGTGGCTGAGCGCTGCCAGCAGAGACCTGCCCCACATTTAATTAGAACTGTGAGTCAAAGCCAACTTATGTGTGGTCACAGGGAGGAATCAAGCCCGAGTGGGGCCCCACAGGCATAGATACACACGCACACACACGCACGGACGGTCGAACACACAATGAGGGACGAGATAATCTTAAAGTAAAAGCAGCCTCTCTCTCTCCAGTTGTCCGACACAGTTTGTGAAGCATTGCAGCCGCTCGCTTCAACACGTTCAGTAGCTCGTCCATTGGGTTTTAAACCCGGACTAAAAAACACAGAGCTTCAGAGACACATTCATGCAAGTGCGTGCGCGCACACACACACACGCATACGCTCGGAGGGGAGAAAGGGGCTTATTGCCAAGCAAACAACAAGCGAGGGGATCTTTTGATGTTAAGTTAAGGCCAGCCGACAGTCACAGGCTTCCATTACAAAGACCTATTCACAGTGTGAAACCAATGGCTGACAGTGCAGCTCTTTGATGAAGTTTACCCAAACATTAGCAGCTTCCCTGCTAAAACGCATAAAATCAAAATCGGGACCGATAATTTGATTAAAAATAAAAAATAAAATCACTCCGTCTCACAAATCGTCTGCAGTTCAAAGAACGCATATGTGTCATCATCTAGTGTGAGCAGGGTGTTGGTTCAAACACTGATTAAAAAATAATAATTGTAATGCAATAACCAGCTTGTGGGGAAAAATCTTGATATGGCAAAGAGGTTTCAATAAACAGTACTTAATGAACTCAAGCTGTACTGTCATAATATATTCATTGTGCAGTTGAAGCACTCCCAAGTTTTTAAAAGTTCCTAAAGTGCACATCGTCAGTGAAAAGCACGAGTTGCTCAACTAGGTTGGCCATCTCCTTATGCTAATTCATGCACTTTAACGTCATGGATTGAGCCTTTTTGTGAGGGAAAATGAGGTTAGAGGAAAATAAATACATCCTGTGACTTTGTGTTGGAGAAAGAAAGGGGAACACAGGGAGAGAGAGAAAAAAAAGGGGAATCGGACCTGAGGCAGAATCATGTGCGTGTGCGTGTGTGTTTGTGTTATTTGCTTGCAAAATCTGAACTTCAGGCCTGATGCTATCACCCTCCTCCATGTGTTGGGCAGCAGAACATCAGAGGGACCGATAAGAGCTGGAACTGTGGTCAAGTGTGTGTGTGTGTGTGTGTGTGTGTGTGTGTGTGTGTGCGTGTGTGTGTGTGCACGCTTCCTAGGCCAGGGCTCCAGGGCAGATTACCTGGGACCGAGCCTGCCAGGAGTTTGCCGTGCCAGATGCACAGCGAGTTCCTGGCAGGCCGTTAAAACGCATCACCACGGGAACAAAAAGTCTGGTTAATTTCTGCCTCTGCCGCAGTAAACACGGTTCTCTCTGAGATGAGGTGACAGCTGTAGCTGCATTGAACAGTATAATGTGGATATGAGCTGAACACTGAAGATATCTGGGGCCGTACACACCTCAACACATCGAGCCTGGTTCTCCACATTCTGCAATAAAAGCTGCAGCTTCAGAGAAAAGCTTCAGGTACATGTTTTAAGAGGAAACTCTCTGCTGGGAAATCTAAGTGCCTAGAAGATGAAATTCTTTGTGAATACATCCCCTGGACATTACACCTCAATTTCCACGGCTGGTTGTCGGAATTGAAAGCTTTTATCGGACTGGCTGAAACATTCTGTGCCATTCAGTTGCACATTTTTGACATACCTTTTGGTAAAAAAGGTTATTATTTTTGTTTGAGCGAGGCAGGGAAGTTTTTATTTTAAAGTAGAATATGACCTACAGAACGGTATTCTTAGTAGAGGAGAAAAAAAAGGCTTTCATGCATATAGAAATGCATAATTCAAAATTCATAATTCAATGACTCACTTGCAGGTCAAACCGCATCAAAGGTTTGGAGACGAGGGGCCACATGGCATAGCTTTCGGAAGTGAATGTGTTCTAAAAATGCCGGAGTAGCCCTGTGACAGAAATACCCACTGAGCGCTACAGTAAAGAAATCGAGGGCAGGGGCCGAGGAGGGAAGACTAGACTACGGATCGGCAGCAACCTGATCGTCCTCGTGTCTGTCTGTCCATACGTCCAGCCAGCTGCCGGGGTTGAAGAGGGCACCGATCTGGACTGGCCGGCGCCAGCAGACCGAGCCATCTATAGAACCCATTTCTTTTTCGTTGTGGGGCGAAAGCTGACTGTTTATGACTCGTGAAAATCAATGTCCCTCGATTGATGATTCTGTACGTGGCCCTTTGGGCTCAGTTCCCGAGGACAGCTGTCGAACCCCACGCCGCTTCTGCACAGAAGTGAGCTTACCACTCATAACTGGTGTTCCAGTAGCTGAGGCAAACTAGGCACTCGCCCGGACAAGTTTAGATCTTCTCACCTTCTATATGGCATACTTTTTCCTCATCTATTTTTGGTCAGCTACCGCAAAACTTTCCAAATATATCTTTTAAAAACAATTCATGTATATAAACACTTGATGCACACAAATAAAAATCACAAAAAAAAATTGTTTCTATCTCTCTAAGGATAGAGGTATTCAGGGCGGCAAATAGATCAATTGTGCAGTGTGAAAATGACTTGCATAGATACCCAGGCTACCAAGGTGCTTAATATAATCTACATGCATGGAGTAAAACTATGTATAGAAAATGTGTGTGTACGACAGAGGGAGGAGAGAGAGAAAGAGATGTTAACTATGTAAAGGATAGCAGATGAAATAGCTTCTGTACATAGCTGACATGCAGCTCCGCAAGTACACCTCAGGACTATTATTAGTAGAGCAATACATCATAGGCAGGCATAGCTAGCATACATAAAAAAATATATGCATCCTTTTTTTTTGATCATAAATAGATATAGATACAAGCGTATTTTTCTCTCTTGCTCACACCCTAACACAGAGGTTCCCAAGCACTGTGCCGCAGGCATTTGCTCTGCGGCCTGGCACCCATTTGGCGGTGAGAAGGCGGGCAGGATTTTTTTTCAGAATTGATCTCCACTCCACCGTGCGATCAGAGCGATTCTTTCCTCCAAACAAAGCAAATAGAAAGTTTGTTGTTATTGCCGATGTATTTAATTTACTCTGTTTCCTAATTGAACAAAACAAAAAGAGTGCCATGCCAAAAGCGACTATGGATGTATGTGTCCCAACGATACATCAACTTTCTGTTTCTCCTCAGAGTTCCAGACGCTGCGGCTCCGTCTCCGCTCTGTGTGTTTACAAGCGCAGCCTGTCCACGAGGGAGGGGGCGGGGCTTAGTTCTATATCGACAAACGTGATAGGTCAGGGGCGAAGCTTTCAGATCAAGTTCAAGTTCAAGTTCAAGAGATTATTTGTCACATACATATACATACGGTTATACATATATGCAGTGAAATGTCATGACACCCGGTGATTACGCACAATAAGCTCTATAAATACTAAAAAATACCAAAATGTGCGTAATCGACACAAGGTGCCCGCGCAGGCAGCCGCAAGGGGAGGCGCCACAATCGCGATTCTGGGTCCTATAATTATATAATACATTGAATGAAATGTCTCAGTGTTTCACGTGTCATTTCAGCTTTAGATTGTCCAAACTGCTGTTGCAACTTGCTGAACACAGAAATAAACAGATCGGCAGACTTTTTTAATAGAAATTATCCACCTAGCACTAATTCAAATTGCATTTGGAGCGAATTTTTTCACCGGATATTATGACCGGAGAGATTAAATGATGTCGGACTTCAACAGTCAAGACTTTCCTGGTCAAAAACCGGCAATTACCGGATAACGAAACCGCTGATGTGATATATGCTGACACACACACCTTTTTTTTAATCTTACTTAACTGCACCTGTAATTGGAATTGCCTGTATCGTGATACCATCGCAATCGTGGGAAATCTATTGCCATTGTATCGTGAGTTAGCTGGTGTTTCCCATCTCTAGTTGTGGCTGATATCAATGTTCACAAATCCTCATAGTTAACATTCTCTCTCTCTCTCCTCTCTCTCTCTCTCTCTCTCTCTCTCTCTCTCTCTCTCTCTCTCTCTCTCTCTCTCTCTCTCTCTCTCTCTCTCTCTCTCTCTCTCTCTCTCTCTCTCTCTCTCTCTCCTCTCTCTCTCTCTCTCTCTCTCTCTCCCTCTCTCTCTCTCTCTCTCTCTCTCTCTCTAGCCAGAATACATATTACTTCAAGTCATATGTCATGTTTTTTTTTTCTCCCCAGAACTGATGGTTACACATTTGCTCATTTTGATTTCAAACTCCCCTTTCAAACTCACTCTTTCTGAACACACGCACACACACACACACACACCACACACACACACACACACACACACACACACACTCTCTCTCTGCTGATGAAAAAGCAGACCTAATATGTTTTTCCAGCGGAGGTCGAGTCCATCTGCAATAATTGCAGCATGTAGCAACCGTAGCTGTGTTTGGATAATGTTCTGACATACACGGGGCCCCTCTGACGCTTAAAGAGATGGGTGTGTGTGCGCAAGTGTAAGTCTAGGAATTGTGAAATGTAGTGCGTAAGAAAGTAAAGAGAGCCAACAATACATTGTCCCTCTTCATGTGCCTGCACGCTGCAGCCTGTATGGCTTCAAAGTGCTGGTTGACGGGCCAACACTACCAAATCCACCCTGTCGTCACTGGAGTGTCATTGACGTAGAAGGGAGATGGAGGACGTCCCTAGGGTGTCCGCATGAGCCAAAGTGATCATTATTGGCATGTGTTGTGTTATCTTACAGCCAAACACTCCACTGGAGCGAGAGAGGTGTGTGTGTGTGTGTGTATGTGTATGTGTATGTGAGTGTGAGTGTGTGTGTGTGTGTGTGTGTGTGTGTGTGTGTGTGTGTGCGTGTGCGTGCACGCGTGCGTGCGTGCGTGTGTGTCTTTAGCCCAACTCAGGATCACAGCTAATTACTCACCCCACAGTAATAACTCCATAATTAAGCAGTGTCTTTTATTTAAGGGTACACCGTCATTATTTTCATTCATATATGTTTATTTTTTTTGCGGGCCGTGTGTTGTGGAGACCATCCTTTAACCAAATAATTACAGGCTCAGTCCCCACACCTGCGGCAACAGACAGGCACAATGATCCCTTGCCCTTGAACAAGTCATCAAAGCTCGACTGTATTAGAGATGGATAGTTATAGTCAGGATCGTCAGCTGATGATTAAAACATTAAATATGTTTTACAGTTCGAAAAACATTCATCAGATTCCCGATAAAGAATGGATTGATCTTTAGAATGTCCATGTCTGAACTGGAATTCTGTTACGTGTGACTGAATTCTATTGGAACGTGTGTGTGTGTGTGTTTTATTTCTTACATGCTGTATATATGTACACGTGTCATTTACTCCCAGGTCTCTGTCAAAATTAGACCTTGATTTCTACTACACGAGCTGACAAAATGAAGTGTAATGTTGTACTGCCGCTCAATCAAAGAGTGCTGCCTGCGAGGTGAAGAAGGAGCATCCTGTGCAGACACTCCTTACGAGCCCGCGCTGTGTCTGTCAATGTGGGTCAACGTCTCTGTCGCTCTATTGTGGTTCTGTCCAAACCCCGTCCTTCATTACTACTTCCAGTTCTATCCAGCCTGACACGCATCCACCCACACAAACACTTTGAATGACATTAACCTCATTAAATATATTATGTGCTACAGAATGTGGTCCTTAATTGGGTTGGAAACTAAATGAAAATCTGTCTGGGTTTTTTTTAGTTTTTTCTAATTATTTTTCAACCAATCACGTGTTTTAATTACAAAGAGCCAAACTGCTCGTTGAGGCCCCACACATGAATACCGGGCTCTCCATGTCCAGAATGACTACAATGCAATAATGACACAGAGATCTCTGACTATTAGCAAAAAACCTTCAGTAGGTAGGTAGCAGGTTGGTAGCAGGTAGGTAGGTAGGTAGCAGGTAGGTAGGAAGCAGGTAGGTAAGTAGGTAGGAAGTTAGCAGGTAAGTAGGTAGGCAGCAGGTAGGTAGGTAGGTATGTAGGTAGCAGGTAGGTATGTAGGTAGGTAGCAGGTAGGTAGGTAGGTAGCAGGTAGGTAGGTAGGTAGGTATGTAGGTAGCAGGTAAGTAGGTAGGTAGCAGGTAGGTAGGTAGGTAGGTAAGGGGAATCGGAAATATTGCCTGTCAAGCTCAAAATGTACCTTAATAATAACAAAAAGTGCAACTCTGATATCAAAACACCTTTCTCTTGTTTGTTGTTTTACTCTAGAGCAGTGGTTCTCAACATGGGGTCTAGGGGCCCCCCAGAGGTCCTTCAAGAGTTTCTAGGTGATCCTCAGCAAAATTATTATTAGTTCATCTTCACAATTTGAGAATGTACCATGATGACTGTTATGATCACAGTTTCACTTTTACCTCTCTAACTAAGGAGTGGAATTTTGGACAAAATCACATCCAACAGTAAAGATCTTCTCGGATTGGGGTCCCACGGACAAAACCTTATCAAATGGGCATCGGGTCCTTGATATCAAGAAGGTTGAAGACCACTGCTCTAGAGTATGCAACATTAAAGTTTAACAGTTAAAGATTATGCAATGCATAGTGGCAATTAATTAAAATAGAATTGTATTCAAAATTATGTTGTTTGCCACTGTTCATCTAATCTAACTATCTAATCGAACTATAAAGGAAGGAATCTCTGTCTGTCTGTATGTCCTTTGATGATCTCGACAACCTTTCATATGATGTACTTCAAACTTGGCAGGTGTATTACTGGGGACCTAAACTGTGCCATTAAAATGCCTTAAATTTTGAATGGGCATGCTCTAGTCTAATCTAACTATAAAGGAAGGAATTTCTCTGTCTGCCCGTCTGTCAGTCGGCATGTCTTCCCATTATCTTGACAAACGCTCATCTTCTCATACTTCACACTTAGCGAGTGTATCGCTGGGGACCCAAGAACAGGCAGTGTTGAATTCGGTGCAATTTGGACACGCGTCACATAGGGCTGTGGCTGGCGGTATGAATCTTTTCTTATCGCAGCGAAAAAGCAAGTATCACCGCGGCATTGCCGTTTCCGTTTTTCAGTCAGGGTGCGTTACAGTAGCAGGTTAAAACAGACAGAAGCTTATAAAAATGCACAGGGATACCATTTCAATGAGGAATTCGAAATAAGGGGACCCGTGGTTTATATGTGTGAATCGACACGGAGACGGCTCTCCGTGCGCCCCGACTCCAAATAAAACAACTCAAAACAGTGTGGTTATAGTTGCTTTATTTGGAGGAACGGGGACGGGGCGCGGAGGAACGGGGCACGAGTCGGTCTGAGTCGGGTAAAGCCCTAGAAATAATTAATAATAATCAACCACACACAAAATAAATCCCCCATATGTTTAATGGACTGTTCCTCCCCCTTTGCGCACAAAGGTGATTTTACGAGCGGAGCAACTCAGGTTTTGTTTCTCCAGCAGCTCTTAGAACATAGGATGGCAGACAGTTGATGATAACTAATGATTATTGTGTTTATATTTCATATCCTCCTGTAGCAAAAACATGAAATACAAAACAAGAAAAATTGTATTTTATTATTTGCGGGGATGACGGCAATGGGCTCAACACCGCGGTGACGTCACGTAACTACGGTATCGCGGTAATGCGGTGATCGTCACAGCCCTAGCGACACATGTCATATAAATAAACTTCCAATAAACAGTGAACTGCGAGCCAGCGGGGGGGGCCGTGGCTTCAGGGCTCTGCGGCTGAGTCACAAAGAGCGTCTTTCCCCGGTGAACGACTTTAACCGGCAGTTTCGTCTTCCATTGTGGAACACACTACTGAGTCGTTGGAATTTTGTTTAACTGTGCCATTAAAATGTCTGAGAAAGTCTTACATTTTGAAGGCATGGACAAGTAGTAATAATGAGGAAAATAGTTTTAATTGTCCTATGAAAACCAATAGATAAAAACCTTTAATACCTTAGATATGATTAACAGGCTAAAACAGTTTGAAAACCTTGTTTATGGGGCGGATTAGATGCCATCCATGTTAAATTGAAAGTCCAACAACATGTTAAATATGTGGAACCTATTTTGAGATCATATAGTCGTATTTTGTCTGTCTACCCCTGCTTCCATCCGAATTTCCCAAAAAAAACACTCGACAAGCCAAGCTCACAATGAAGCCGTTCATACTGATGGACACACACACACACACACACACACACACACACACACACACACACACACACACACACACACACACACACACACACACACACACACACACACACACACACACACACACAGCCAACATACACAAGGCCAATAAATTTAAGTTAGTTTAATCTTTTACCAAACTTGAACTCACCCAAAGCCCCATGGCGACCGCATAAAAACTAGTTCTCAGGTTACACACTGGCTCAAAATAGACCTTAAGTACATATTACTGCTATAGGGTGACGTAGATTATAGTTCAGCACGGTTACTTGAAATGTTGAAATCTGGTCCCTGGAGACATAGTAGCACGCACACACATGCATACAAACCGAGGGAAATACTGTAAAATATATATATTTTTTAAATAAAACCTTCTATTCAAATATAGTCCGTCTGTTCAAACTCAGTCCACTGTTGACACTATTTTCAGGAGCGTAGAGACTGAAGTATACGGCAACATTTATAGAAAAGCAAGTTAATGCCAGAGACAGGGAACCGCATGGACGGAGCCTCTGCAGTGTGCAGTTAATCACTTTAAAAATGTCACATCCAAAAAAATATGGAATCCTTTGAACTGACTGCCTCCATCCAGACAAGAAATATCGCTGCATGCACGTCCAATGTCTGCGCTATGAAAAAATAAATTTTAAAAAGCCACATTTGAACCACTAATTTTTACATGCAAGATTATCATTATTTGGGGCCGGCGCTTTCCAAACTGTGCACAGGGAACTAAAATCAAACAGACGCCTTTTTCAAGTGGGTTCCCACAGATATAAGTAATAACATGCTTTCATAATCGGGGCTGCGAGTTGAGCCATAGAACTGTCCTTTCCTGGAAAGAAAAAGAAAAGAAAAAGAAAAAAAAGGAGAGAGAGCTTTTAAACGGAGGCCATCCAAGTGCAGTAGCTTTCATGGTGGCTAATCTATGTACGGGAAACAGGCGCTAAGACGTCTGACGCTGATGGGCTGAGCAATCAAAACAATCTCTCCATCTTCTGGTTATGGAGCTGAAGAGCCACGCCAGACCCAAAAACATCCCTTCTCTGGGGGAGGAGGGGATGGAAGGAGAGCGGAAGGGAGGGAGGAGAAGGGCAGAGCTTTGGTAGCGAGAAGAGGGGAGGGGGGAAAGAGATGAACACTGAGATATGTGGACAGGAAAGAAAGTGAAAAAGATGGTGTGGGGAGAGTGGAAGAGAAAGGGAGGAAAGAAAGTTCCATCTTTGCTTTCTTTTCTCTCACCCTCCTCTCGACACTCACTCTCTCCACTCGTCCATCTCCTCCTCCCTCTATCCCTTCCCCCTTTTTCCTTGCACCTCCTTTCTTCCCTCTCTCCCTCCATCTGTGCGATCAGGGTGGGAGTTGGGAGAAAGTACGTCGAGCTGTGGGATTTTCCCACAGTTCAACGAACAGACGACCTACGCATCCTCTCTCTCTCTCTCTCTCTCTCTCTCTCTCTCTCTCTCTCTCTCTCTCTCTCTCTCTCTCTCTCTCTCTCTCTCTCTCACTAACTGCTCTTGTTATAAATTTATGCCACTGGCTCAACAACTATGTGTTCCCATGGAAACGGAGACAATAAGGGAAAATTTGACCAAAAACAGAAATGAAAAATAAATAAATAAAAAGAATGCTGCCATTAGATGAGTTTTCAGAAACTATGTGAAAAATTACACCAATACCTTGGAATGGATACTGTAGGGCATTCATTTAACAATAGAAAAGGGAAAAAAATGAAATTGAAAAACATTATTTCTGATGACTCAAGGACCAGAATGAAAAGGTTCGATTGGTAACTCATCGATCTTTTAACATTCAGTAATCCTCCAACATTGCCATTTTGAGTCAAATTATCAGTAGTAAATATTTTATTATATTTTAAGTAATTATAAATTGACTGAACAATACATTTTTTATTTTCTTAAAATGGAGCATCTTCTACGTTAATTCCCTGAAATTGATGATGATGTCTGTCTGTGTGTGTGTGTGTGTGTGTGTGTGTGTGTGTGTGTGTGTGTGTGTGTATGTGTGTGTATGTGTGTGTATGTGTATGTGCATACCTCCGCAGCCTGAGTCTCCTGGTGGAGCAGTGTCAGCCCTGTCAGGTCCTCCAGGAAGGCGTGGGAAGAGTTGAACACTTTGGACAGGAAGCTGAAACCGTCTCTCTTGTAGTTGTCGAGCACCTGAACGCAACACAACGTTATCAACAACAAGCCAAACAACAAACTGGACCAGACAGAATCATTTACCAAGATCATTTTTTGTCTATTTAACAATACACCAATCAGCCACACAAAACTCCTGACGGGGTCAAGTGAATAACATTGCTCATCTCGTTCCAATGGCACCTGTCAAGTGGTGAGATATATTAGGCAGCAAGTGAACAGTCAGTGCTTGAAGTTGATGTGTTGGAAGCAGAAAAAATGGGCAAGCGTAAGGATCTGAGTGAGTTTGACAAGGACCAAATTGTGATGGCTAGACGACTGGGTCAGAGCATCTCCAAAACGACAGGTCTTGGTACCTACCAAAAATGGTCCAAGGAAGGACAACCGGTGACAGGGTAATGGGCGCCCATGGCTCATTGATGCACGTGGGGAGTGAAGTCTAGGCCGTCTGGTCCTATCCCACAGAAGAGCTACTGTCATACTAATTGCTGAAAAAGTTCATGCTGCTATGATAGAGAGGTGTCAGAACACACAGTGCATCACAGCTTGCTGTGTATGGGGCTGTGTAGCTGCAGACCGGTCAGAGTGTCCATGCTGACCCCTGTCCACTGTCGAAAGCGCCTACAAGAGTCAGAACTGGACCATGGAGCAATGGAAGAAGGTGGTCTGGTCTGATGAATCAAGTGTTCTTCTACATCATGTGGATGGGTGGGTTAGGGTCCGATCTGATGGAGCATCTGTGGGATGTGCTGGAACAACAAGCCCGATCCATGGGGGGGTCCACCTCACAACTTCCAGGACTTAAAGGATCTGCTGCTAACGTCTTGGTGCCAGATACCACAGGACACCTTCAGAGGTCTTGTGGAGTCCATGCCTCTACCGGTCAGGGCTGTTCTGGCGGCAACTATACTTTTGCTATATGTTACATATACACGAGTTGGTGCCACCTAACAAAGAGCTGCAAAATAACAAAAAATAACGAACCGCAATTTTATTTCAGACTGGTGGGAAGCTCATTTGAGGCATTTGGCTTTCGGATAAAATAAGCAATAACAATATGAGTAGTTTGTGTTGAAGAGAAAAATGCTATCAACAACAACTCCACACACAACATGGCAGGGGGGCAAAGAATCATCCGCATTATAACTTTTATACATTGACGATGAAAATTAGGTATAATTTGCATTTTTCTCTTTTGAAAAAACGCCCTCGACCTCCACTTCCCACACCATACTCCCCCTCCGCCCCCCTTCCGACCCACACAAGCACACACTGATCCAGACTTCCAGGCTGAGCCTTTCATGGCCGCCCACAGACCCAGCCCTGCAGGTGTAGGGTTACCTTCACCTCAGACATCAATAGCCTGGGCGTGTGTGTAAGTGTCTGTCTCGGCAGCAGCACGCACATACATTTGAGTGTGAACACAAGCATGAATACATTTGTGTGTGTGGTGTGTGTGTGTGTGTGTGTGTGTGTGTGTGTGTGTGTGTGTGTAGGGCTATATCTGTGACTCCGAGCTCAGAAATGTGTAGAAAGGCGTGTGGTTGTATCCATCTCTGTGTGTCTGCGGGCCACAAAAATGAATGTGTAAAAATGTGTATGTGCGCGGGTGCTCCCAGAACCGACCTGGCGTCTAGTCTTGAAACCAGACACACCAAACACAATACGCTCTGACATCTCCCTCTTTTACCCCCCCCCCTTTTTTTTTTTTTTAAACCTCTCCTTCCCCCTCTTTTATTCTACACATCCATCAGTCAGATCCGTTACACGAGACACCAACGGCTAAAATCTGCTTTTTTGAAATAAAGCCGATCCTAAAATCAGGAAAGGAGCTCCGTGGCCGTGTGATAATCTTGTGATGAAGCGCAAACAGATTCCCTCCGTGTTTCGCGCACGCACACACACACACGCACACGCACACGTACACACACACACACACACACACACACACACACACACACACACACACACACACACACACACACACACACACACACACACACACACACACACACACACACACACAGAGTTGACTTCAAACCAGATCAATGCAAGCAAGATATACAAGGCCGCAAATAACACTTTTTTTGATGAAGACACACAAAAACCCCCCCCCCCAAAAAAAAAACACTGAACGGAAGAGAAGTAAAGTTTTGCGAGTTCTCCTTGCAAAACTTTTTCACAAACGCAGTCGGGTCTCGCTAGTGATGCCAGAACATTGACAGATAGCGCTAATTAAGCAGTGGAACGACACTGTAATAAACATCTGGAAGAGATAACGCCTGTACAAGTAAGACACACACACACACACACACACACACACACACACACACACACACACACACACACACACACACACACACACACACACACACACACACACACACACACACACACACACACACACACACACACACAGAAGCGGCAGAAGTCTCTGATCGCTCTCCAGTAGCCTGATTTGACCGCGCTGATGGCGTCTATTTGAAGCTGCACGTGTGGCTCCATCATGCAGATCCAGTGTGTATGTGAAGCGACATTACTGGCCCCGTGTTTCCCTCTGATCATCCCTAAACATATCAAACAGCCATTCGGTGGTGCCTGTGGCTAAAGGGGAGGGGTGGGGGTGTTTGGCGTCTTTGACTGGAGCTGTAAACATGGCGACATTCACAAAAGACGGTGTGCCGCACGGCCTAAAGAGGCACAGATGTAACGATGGGGATAATAAACATTTTGTGAATAGCTTTTTAGATTGAGTTTCTAAAAGATGGTGCAGGTCACATGTTCACCATATTTATGACGTTATAACCATCAGCTAATCTCAGTAAACCCATTCGGTGGGGCCTCAGTGGTATGGAGTTCTTCAATTAGCAGCTGCCACATCAGGCCACCCTGGACATTTGCTTTTAAATGAGTGCCTGATGTTAACAAACAGGCCTTTGTGGCTGTGAAATTGTAAATAATATAGAGGTGGTTTGCAATAACACGTATCTAGCAGAGTATCGGCTTTCAGAGTAGAGAATACTTTAACAGTAGTTTTCTATTAGACTGTTTCATCAAATGTAATGTAAAAATGATGGTCTTTTAGAGAAATGTTTCTCAAAGTGGGGTCTGGGGAGCCCCAGCGGTCCTTCAAGAGGTTCCAGGGGAGCCCCAGCAAAATAATTAACGGTTAAACTTCACCGTTAATTCATTTACGAGAGGTAAGCACCATTAAGAGAATGTACAATAGTAACTGATCAGTTTCACTGTTATCTTCAGGGATGGAAGTTTGGATAAATCAAATCTAATAATACAATTATTCTAAGATTGAGGTACCGCAAACAAAATCTTAATGTGGTCCGTGGCCTAATGTGGATCAATTTTAAGGGTCCTTGATATCAAAAGGGGCCGAGAAGTTGTTCAAACTATAGAAAATACCTTCTACTCGTGAAAAAACATCTTGATGGGGAACTACTTGAGTTTCCCATAGTTATCATATAAATAGAAAACGTTTCACAGCTTCATAAAAAAAAACAATCTTTAGTTAACTTAACCTTAAAGCCACGGACTTTCTATTAATAGCAGTCGCATTTGGCAATATTACTCAAAGTAGTTGTAGTAAGAGGTGTCTGGCACGGTTTGAGACGAAGCCACGTCACATGCGGCGATTTACTCGCTGGCATTGTTGTTTTATTGGCTCGCGGTCCCAGAAAGAGTTAAGAAATACACACGGACCGACCGAAAAGCCCTTTCCAGCTCGGCAGGAACCGCTCCAACCCAGACAGGGGTTGGATTGTTTTGTTTCCATAGTGACCTGGCAGCACACAGCTGACTGGGGCAGGAACACACACACACACACTCGCATAAAACACACACACACACACACACACACACACACACACACACACACACACACACACACACACACACACACACACACACACACACACACACACACACACACACACACACACACACTAATTTGAGTAAGGACAGATGAACAAATGCGGTGATTGAAGCAGTGCGGGAAGATGGAGAGCAGGAGGAAAGAGGGGCAGATGGAGAGGAGGAACAGAGAGAAGAGGAACAGCATGATCGAGGAGAACGTTTCGGAAGGAAAGGGAGCGCTTTGAAAAAGGGACGAGCAGAGATCCAGACGTACTGATGCCTGTGTGGAAGACGTTGTGCACAAACACTGACGCCCGTGACCCTACATGTTGATGAGCGAGCATGGCGTCCCCGCCATACACATCCACCGTGTTCACACCAAATAACCTTCACCCGCCATCCAATTGGCCCTCGGAGGAACCAAGCCTCCAGATGGGAGAGATGGACGGAAACTAAATCAAATCAAAGAAAAAGCTGCCCTCAGAGGCAGCTCGCTGGTAGAAAGTCTCTGGCCAGCCCCCTGCGCGACATGAAAGTGATAGATGTTGGGCTTTACAACCTCTTTATAAACACAAAGAGTGCATTGTGAGAGAGAGCGAGAGCCGGAGCTACACTCTTCACAACACGTACTCTTCAATTCCCCAGCTCCCCCCAGATCTACGTCCCTCTTTCGCGCGCGCGTGCGTGCGTATGTGTACACACACACACACACACACACACACACACACACACACACACACACACACACACACACACACACACACACACACACACACACACACACACACACACACACACACCGATATCTTCTACTCTGGCAGCCACAAAACCAACTGAAGCAGTGATTGGTTCGTTGCCCTTGGACCAATGACAATGCGGGATGGGGATACGGGTCCAGTTCCGCCCACCCTGGTTGGCTGGCTTTAGGATAGATGAACGCACACACGCACGCACACGCACGTACACACACATACACACACACACATACACAGACATACACAGACATACACACACATACACACACATACACACACATACACACCCTGCAGGAGTGGGAGATAATGCCTCTCATACGACAGTCAGTAACATCAATGAGCAACTGCTGCATGATTATTACCATCTGGTTTTTGGAGTTCTGGAGGGTCGAAGTGTGTGTGTGTGTGTGTGTGTGTGTGTGTGTGTGTGTGTGTGTGTCTCGAATATTCCTTGAGGGACATTTCAACACAGCCTCAGTGAGCTAACAACAATCTGGATACAGGGGAAACGGGAATCCCCTGTTTCTGCTTGAGTTGCACTTTCCGAATCAAAAACAACAGTTTTTATAGTAAAAGATTCAGGTGTTTTCAACCGTTTGGCGATTCTTTTTTCTTTGTTTTCCTTCCATCAAGCCTTTATCCCATCCCGAAAGCAACGTTTACATTTATAGATGAATCTTTTGAAGCAATCTTGTACTATTTTAACCACTTACAATGGGTGAGCAGGCAGTGCATTTGTCAAAGGCGAGACTGGCGGGCAGGACGTTGTCGAACCGGGACAGGAAGCCTCGGATCTGGGGAAGACAATTAAGGACAAAGAAGAAAAAGTTAGCCGGCAATAGGACAAGAAATGTAAAAAAAACAGAATCCATGTTGAGAATGAATACGTCAATTACAAAGTTATAACACAAGTTACCTGAGCTTGAAACACATTAATTGGGTTTAAAGTGTATACGGGAGCTCCCTGAGGGGAAACCATTTGTGATTGTTTTGTGAAAACAGAATATATGTTTACTTGTAAACAAAATGAAGAAAAAGGCATTTGATGTATTTAAGCTTTGAGGTAGTGAAAAATCTGTTGGTTATATGGAGTAGATAAAAACCAACTTTCTGAGTTTACCAGTTTGAAAGTGTACTAAATGTGCCCCCTGGTGGTAGACAAGAAGCATAGCACTATTGATACAAGACACACGCATACTGTTAAAAATATAAGTATAGTTAGTAATATATATAATTAGTATAATATAAGAAGTTTCCTTAAATTTACAAAAACGAAAATCAAACAAAAATAAATAAAACACGTCACTTAATAGGATTTAATAGAATGATTATATGATCAAATTAAATATGAAATACATGCCAAATATGGCCTTCACAAACCAAGCGATAGCAATTGATGATTGAACGCATGAACTCATATGAAGGTGTGCACATCAAAAAGAGAAAATATTGTCAAATTTTCCATTGTGTACCAACTAATTACTTAATTAACTAGAAAACAATGACAACACCCAAAACCAACTGGAGCTTAAGTTGTCAAAATGTTTCAGTAAATTAGGAACAATCATTCTTGTAAGACAAAATGTGGTTCTACATGGAGGGACCATTACGTGGCCGTTACACTAAAATAGATGTATAAAATATGTAATCTATGCCAGAAATGCAGCACAAAACCCGAATCTGGTGGGTCTGTCGAAAACGTGACGTGTGTTCTCAGATTCACCACAGGGTGTCACTGTGGCAACATTAAAACACAGCTGACCGTCGCACGTCCAACCTGCTGCTCTGCCAACCTTGCTGAGAAAAAAAGTTAAAAAAAAATATATATAGAAAATGAATACATTCACAGTGTCCTCTCAACCTGTTCCAGTGATATCTCTGTGTATCCCACCCCTTATGTCTCCCACTCAGCACTATGTGGATAGAATCTTGTCTGCAGTACAGGTCTCAAACGGCAGGGACTTTATTTTCAAAGGATGATGAATAGCACTGACGACAATGATGATGCAAATAGAGATGGTGAGGTGTCAAAGTATCTGTCAACTGTGAATGCGCAAAATGGCACAGCTTGCATGGCTGTGTTCGGACTGGCCTCCCTCTGTTCCACTCCCAGTCAGTTGGAATGTCACAGTTTTTGCGTTCACAACCCCAGAAACCGTCAGATGTAGAGAGACCGAGATACACATTTGTTAACTCCGGGGCGGCTTGAGTCGCAGTGACCAACAGTATTTTCATTAACCTTTTGATGTGATTAGCTTTTATCTTGGCAGTATTGCCCACAAGCTGTGTGTGTGTGTGTGTGTGTGTGTGTGTGTGTGTGTGTGTGTGTGTGTGTGTGTGTGTGTGTGTGTGTGTGTGTGTGTGTGTGTGTATATACACACCAGGAGATTTCAAAACACCCTCCTGCACACAAAGACGCCCCGTTTAGGAAGCAGTGTTTTCTGCAACAGGACTCGGTTAATTTCTATAGCAACCCATCAGTAGGAGACAAAGGGAGGGAGGAGAAAGGAGAAATTAACTCCTTGTGAAAAGTCTAAAGAGGTCATTTCAAGGTTAGTGCTGCACAGTTGGGTATGCGGAAAAGGTTAGCATTAATATGTAAGTGACAAAAGGGATGAAATAATCAATTTCATCTCATATGCAAAAAAAAGCATAGATTATGTCTGAGGGTAAACGTGTAAGAGTATACATGCGTCACTGTGTGAGTGTGTGTGTGTGTGTCTGTGTGTGTGGTTGTGCGTGTGTGTGAACGCAAAACTGACCTGATGTGGCACCAGACCCAAGGAGGTAGGAGGTTCATTCATTCTGTCATCGCTGCTGCTTGCTACGGCATAGCCTCTGAGGAGAGACAAATACAGACAGAAAGAGAAGAGAAAGCGAGAGGGGAGAGAGAGAAAAAGAGAGAGACAGTTTATAAAAGGATAACAATGTTAATAACGTCTGCAGTCTTTCAGTGGGAGTTTGTCTCTTCTAGCCGTTCTCATTCTGGACTGTACACATTCCTCTTAGACGCTCATTTCCTCTTTCCCCTCTCGAAAGGGCAGAGCGAGTGGATCGTATGCAAAAGTGACATTTAACATATATTTAATACAGTCAAAAAACAACAGCTCAAACATTTAATCAGGTTATCTTTAATCTCTATTCATTTAGGTTGCACTTGGTTGAATATCACCAACTTAGAAAACTCATTAACAGATGGTTCCCAAATCCAGATGGTTTGGAACCCCATGAGAGGAAATCCAGAACCAAGCCAAACATGTCTCATGTGCTTCTTCATCAACCGTAGCCCTGATTATGAGAAGAGACGCTTCCAATTGGTTCCGGTTGGTTGTTCCGATAACAACCAACGGCATTCAATTTGAATCACAGGTGATCGAAATTTAAAATAATCCTAACAATCAGTCACATCCATCTCCAAAGTCATGCATAGTTAGGTTTAAATGTCACAACAAGTTCCTTTTTTTTTTTTGGTAACATCTGATCTTCTATTTTGTTGTATTAAATTGTGCTCCCTTGAATTGAGCCGCCTCTTCATCTCATCAAATCCTTGTCCTTTATATAATCTGGCCCCGGAAGGCCAGGAAATAAAAAGCATATATATATAAAACATATAAAGCACGTAAAAATGCAAAACCCAAACCTAACAAATACTTGAAATCATATTGGGAAATGATGTGTGGATCCAATGGGAAGAGCCGCCAATGGCTTCAGGGCTCCACATTGAGCCCTCAAAACAGCACCACCTTGAAAGAGGAGCTATTATGCTTTAACTTATTTTCGGTTATAAATGTGATGTTACAATGTGGGATGTTCATATTAGACGTGGCAAAAGTGTCAAATAATGAGGTAAACTAATGACAAAGTAATCCCTGTGAACAAACAAACTCTGAGGCTTCCGACCGCTCTGAACACTCGGTTTCGAGGGATTTTTTTCTACTCTGAGCACGAGCTGACGTCAGCTCGTCATTGATTTCTTTATTTGGTCATCTGCTCAGTCTGATCCGCTGCGGGTTCCTCCAAACAAAACTAATAAAAATAGTGTGTTTTTATTGTAGATTTATTTATTTTTTTGAATTTCTGATGTTTAAATGAAACAAAAAATCCCGGCGTGCCAGAGTCTCGGTGCGGTCCCCACAAGCATGGTAACCAAAGTGTGCACAAACTTTGAAATTTGGCCCAAGATATAAGATGAGTGAAGATTTAGCAACTGGATTGCTTATTTCGTGCCTTCAATTTGTTCAGAACCAGATTTTGACGGATAAGGTGAAATAAGCGAACGTTACGGAGTAAATACAACGAAAGCCGGAAGCCATGCTCAAACGCCGTTGGGTCACAGACCTCAGGGGCCTTGGGAGGGTGGCTCCTCCCACTCACACAGCCTCTTTTGGAACAAGAGGGTTATAGAGGAATGTTAGAATGGCTTAAATGCATAATCTGAGTGGTATTTTCAGCAACAAACTTCAAATACTTTATTAGGGATCTCAGAGACCTATGTTACCTTGTGTAAAAAGGAGAATAACTAGATGCCTTTAAATGTAATGTGTATGTTGTTAAGTCTGCTTTCCAGATGTAGCAAATTCAGTTTAATGGTCCCTATGCACCCCAACAATATCAACATCATATATCCCACCCTGCCTTGTATGGTGTTGAGGAGTAAAGAAATGTGTCAAAACATGCTGCCAAACAACCTAAATCCCCACGGAACAATTTTTCAACGAGCAAAGTAAAAGCCTGACTCGAGCAAAAACCCGGATTTAGAGAGTTTAAATAAAAGAGATGCCAAAATGCGCATTAGGATGGCACTGAGTGGGGAAGACACCGGTTATAGACCAAAACAAAATAGAGAAAAGGTTAGGAAGGAGGTATAAGTGCACAGTCCAAGGTGAGCTCCCTACTGGCTTTGTGAATGCTTTCGCTCCATGTCTTTTATGGGAGAAAGGTAGAACAGCTCTAAAACGTCTGAGAGCCGCACAAAACATTCTTGAAATGGCCACCGTATGAGATCCCACGAGCAGCCAATTTGGTCCTCCTTGGACTTGACATACACAAAGTCCCGTACATCATTCATGTTAAAAAGAAATCCACCAAAAAGCATGGAGAGCTGCTCAAAAGCCTCTGAGTAAATTTTGCATTACAGCTGGTTTAACGACTCCATGGAGAAGTATCACAGATTCTGATGCTTTTTCATTTGCCAATTAGACGTTTTTAGGGAGACAATTTCAGGCAATTGAGCTCCAGTCACACTGAGCCGGTTAAGCCTCCAGAGCGAGGGGCTGCAGGTGCACGGAGCTTCCTCACTCGCTGCCACTAAAACCCTTGAAAGGTACTCAGCGGACCACGCTTAAAGCAAGATGTGCCCCAACCGAAAGAATCAACACCGCTGCCTACAGTTCATAAGAAAGATGGTAATTGCTGCTTTAGTGATTATAGTCATTATTGCCTCTCTTTTTGGCTCTTTGGCAATTCGAGCAGATTGTAATCTTTTTGTAAAACCATTACATTAAACAAATCATATATTTACATCGAAGTCAAAGGGGAATCCAAGCTGCTAAAAGAATAGAATATGAATTTTGGCATTTCAAAACAGCCGGGTTGAGGCTAACACGTACCCTTCACTGTGCTGCAGAATGGACACCATCATCTCAACGGCCAGCGCTCCAGCGATCATGGCCAGGCCCGGTCGACTGACGGTGCACTGCTGGTCCAGAGTCCGATCCCGAGTCGACTGAGGGTTACAGAGAAGACGACAGCAGAATGAAGGAAAGAAGAATTCCTTTCCTCTCAAATGAGGAGAGACACATCTGGCCTGCAAGTAAAAGGCTTCTTATAGCACATGAAAAAGAGAAACTCTGAAGTTGCGAAATCGCAGTTAAAAATCCAGCTGCGGTGGTGAGTCACGTCAGGTTCTTTGTCAGTTAGTGGCATAAGCCCACAGTGGGTGAAAGAGGTCTCAAATGCAGCGCTTTGATATGACCGTTTTCAAAGCTACTTGTGCCAACTAAAAGAGTTCCACCAACAAAAAACACAGAATTATTGAACATGTCTCAAAAACCATGACAAGATAAGTGACAAGATAACGTTATAACAGTCACGTTATTTCGTCCACCCACTGTGCCAGTGCTTTTCGCACACAATTTTCTGTGGATAACTCCACTATTCGTTTTGTCAAATAAATAATAATGGTTCAAATCTTAAATTATGTCTGACTATGGACAAATCTGGATCGTGAGGCGAGATACCACTGATAAATACTGGTATCTCTGACAGACGACCATGCTCCTAAATATCTCACACTGCCAAACCACGAAAGGGACATACAATAATAGACAGGACTAGTGCTGACTCCTGTTGTGCTGATAATGAGGTAGTGAAGTGGACCACCTTTTTCCACCCATCAAGCATGTTTATGTGTAATTTAATGGGTCCACATGGAAAAGCAGCAACACATTTTTAATCAGCAGAGGTGTACACCGAAAAAGAGCATGTTTTATATATTATTTTCCATTTATTTAGGGCTAATTCCCGGCAATATACAGCTGACCTTGATCAAATAAGAACAAGGCAATAATTTCCTATCGGTTCATATGGCATTTAAAGAGAGATGATTGGACTCAATAACACATTCTTGAATATTCATCTATGGCCTTCAACTGTAGAATAGTGGTTGTCATAAATTACTCATATCAGAAGGTCAGAGAGAGAGAGAGAGAGAGAGAGGGGATGGGAAATTCATAAATGAAAGACAGAATCAGAGACAGCAAAAAAAGAAAAGTGAGAGAAAGCCTTGAGTAAATGTCTTGAGTAAAATCTATTAAAACATCGGATTTCTTGTTTTTTTTCCAGCACCGTTTCCAACTTCTGTAGTGGTGAAATTACGTAGAAGTAATCTTTACTTGTTCGCAATAAAGTTCTCAAGTATGTGTGTGTGTGTGCGTCTGTGTGTGCGTGTGTGTGTGTGCGCGCGCGCGCGCTAAACAGTTTCCCTCACATCGCCCGGAGCGACGACATCATTGCAGAAGTAGCAGCCTAGCCTGTGTCCTGGAATGTTGGAGAACAGGGACGACCCCGGGGCGGGCGGGGCCGAGCCGGCCGGCGTGGAGGAGGAGGAGGAGGACGACGCGCACGAAGGGGAGGACTCTTCCCCGGTGTCCTGATCAGCCCGGAGCTTCTTCAAGCCGTGTCGCATCACTACAAACGTGTCAAAACCCAGGGCTGCGTTTACCACCAGCTGCAAAGCAGAGAGAGAGAGAGAGAGAGAGAGAGAGAGAGAGAGAGAGAGAGAGAGAGAGAGAGAGAGAGAGAGAGAGAGAGAGAGAGAGAGAGAGAGAGAGAGAGAGAGAGAGAAAACAAAAGAAAAACAAACACAACCTCATTGTCCCATTTTTTAGCTTGTCCTACGCGCTGACCATACATGAGTTCAATTAGAAAGGGATGCACCGACATTCCATTTGTGTGTCACATCATAACATCAGTGTGAGGAAAGCATCCCACTTTCTACGAATGCCTTGTTGCCTTTACCGTCCAATGGTTGAATTTCTCATGAGAGCAAATACTACACTGTTAGAACAATTTAAAGTGAACTCCGTTACTGCGCCACTGCAGCAAATTACCTCTCTGGTCGGCCATGAAGAAAAACCTTATTAGCAGCCCCAAAAACACTTAACAGGAAAGAGCGATTAATGAGTTGCGTCATTGATACCACTGGAGGCTGCATAGGGTCCCGATAATAACCTAGCATTGCTTGGCAACTAATTTATTTCCCATCCAGCAAACATAAAAAAAAAATCAACCTTAATTTCCAGGATAGAAGGATTAAACCGATTCCTGATTCGAATTTTGAGTTTACAGCAAGTGGAACTGCTCCAAATGCTTCTTTGCAGCAGGTTGAGCTCTCAAAGTGCCTAAATTGTAAGTCCTATAACTCAAAATGACATAACTTAAAAAGGTATATTTCCAATAAGCTTTGTTCTCTGAGGATTTACAGTTTCATAGCTTCACAGTCCCACCAGACTTCTCACTGTGCATAATTGCAGTCTAATGGATCCAACTTTTAAGTCTTAAAAAAATATAAAAAATAATTCTCCTTTTCAAAAACAGGAACCTTGCATTAGTCACACAATTGCAATTGCCGCAGTATAAGCAAAGCATATCGCGTCTCCCTGAGAAACCTCATGAGATGCATGTTTTTTTTTTCCCCCGGCAAAACATTTAAAGCCTGTCTGACTGACCATGTTGTGAGCTTTCATTTTTCTAAAGGGAGATTTAATGTTTTTCTAAGGCTTAAACATTTGCCCAGTTGGACTCCATTTCAACATAGTGAGAAGCTGCAGCAGAGCATTAAGTATTTTACTAGTAAAGCCTTCACTGAGGTTGTGATATGAACAGTTATAAATGATAAAATGGCTTGGGTTGGAAAAATTGTGTACCAACACTTAAAAAAAGTGTCGCCAAAAAATCAACTCCCTGGACCAAACCAACCACCTGGAGGATTACAACATACTGTACCCTGGTCGGCAGAAAGGAAAAAAATAAAAAGGAGCCGAAAAGCCTGTCCTTCATCTGTTACCATAGAGATAGCATGCTAGTCCATCCCTTCTGGGAGCTAGCCGCTCCATTCTTCTGTGACAACACCTCCCACGAGTTGGGTATCTTCCACGGTATCATCTCTGAGTACCGCGATGCACTGCCACAGTCTGGTGCTGCCAGGATGACTGAGATAGCTATATGATACGTGTTGCATGTAGATACATCGCATGTTTGTATGTACATATACATGCATCCAGACCATAAACGTTCCGTCCTGACCTACCTTCCTCTTGCTGGCGGCTATGACTGTAGGCAGCCAGCGGCTCTCCCTGGTGTCCATCAGCAGGAAAATGACGTCGTGCTCAGAGATGAGCTTCTCCAACTGCTCGACATCCCTCTGGGCCTGCGACAGAGTGGCTTCGGAGAAGTTGACCGGGTGGCCGGGCATAGGGATGCTCATGTTGTAGCCCTCTGCGTTCTGCAGGAGAACGTGGACGGTTAAAAAAAAACATGTATTTATGAAGAATTAAGAACATATTTTCATATTTTGCATTGTTTATTTTGGTGTATCTGTATGGCTGTGTTTTACCCCAATGTTATACATGAAGTGAGTGTGTGTTCAGGGTGCATGAATAACTACATCCACCTGAAACCTTACTGATATAACTGCCAGACATGGGGAACGCCCTTGGAGTAATCCAGCAGAGGGCTTGCTGCTCCATAATTTAAGATTATGAGAAAAGTTACAGCCCTAGTGTGATGAACATAATTCGAAATTCCAAAAAGTCACATTTATAGAAGAGATGCATCCCACAACACCAGGCGCCTCAGTCTCATAATGATCTCATGGCTCACATCAAATCGGCTTCGGTGACGTCTGATGCCTGCACTTCAGTGACTTTCTGAATTCCAAATACATTTCAACACTGTCTTTATTTCATCCTGTTTGAAAGATGACGTAAGATAAACACCACCTGCAATTCATTGGAATACTGCTATGGCTGTCAGGATGATCGAACTTTGGGTGACATGCAATAGTCATACAATTTAACTGTCTTTTTTTGTTCATTTATTTTTTTCAATGTTGCCACTATTGTAGTACTATAATGATAATAATCATGATAAAATAGCGTAATAATATGATAAAGAAGAGCCATTTATTGGTATTGAAAATAGCAATTCAAATAGATTAGTTAATTTACCTCAACTCAACTGATGTAAACATGGCAAAAGGACTTTATGACTTTCAAGCATGACTCAAAAGCCCAAATGGTGGATTCTCTTTTTGATATGACACTATCTTTGGCTTTGGAGCTTTTCAAAAATGATAAGAGTACTGTCTTCCCTATCATAATAAAACTGTCTCTGCCTTCATTTAAGAACAAAAAAAAAAGATTAAAATTTTAATAGTTCAACACATTCTTTGAAAAAACAAACCAGAATATCTTCAATAATTTTAATATAAAAATGTTTTAGAAAAACATTTGAACAAAAAATGAGAATTAATGTATTCATAATAACCATGTCGACCCATTCGTGGCATATAATTAGACATTTCCAATTAGCTCTTTGATGATCACAGAACCTAATTTCCACCCCAATCAGTCAATGCCGGGCACAGAAAGAGATAAGAGATAAGAGACGCAGAGCTGCGATGCTTCTGGAAGGGAACCTTATGAATCAATGGAGCTGAAGAGCTAACTCATTACAGATGGAGATCAATAGACGGACCGATGAATTAATGATGACACCAAACTAATTCACCAATCTGACCACAGCAGGGGGTGCGCATCAGAGAAAGAGAAGGGAAAGGGAGGGTACGAAGGAATGGAGGGAGGGAGAAAAGCAGGACAGGCCTGGTAGAGGAGAGAGGGTCAATCAGCCAGTCCTGGTTTCCTACAGATTTAACAATATGCCTTTTGTGAGAGCTTAGTTATGTGAACATATTAATGACTTTTTATGACATTGATGGCAGTGGCCTGGTCATACAAATGCTCAACTAGGTTACTGTACTTAAAGTAGGGCTGGCAATATTTTGGGGATAATTGGTGCTTTCATCAGATATTGACACACAATAAATATTTTAGAAAAAAATCATTAGGGGATTTTATTAACAAGCAGGTAGAGGCATGGGTTAGAACAGCAAAGAACAAAGTTCTATAAAGTTCAGAAAATTGCATTTCTCAGTGCAGCCTAAAGACAACATTTAACAAGGCCCTGACTAACCCAGTGTAGGGCCCCAGGGCAACCACACACCATTGTACTCTGTGATATAAATGAAGACATAAAGGGATATTTTGGTCATATCTCACAACCAGGTAAACTGTATGACTCCTGCTGGACATAGTGCCGGTAAGAGTTATGACCACGGCCAGCCACTGACAGTGGGAAATGCCTGAACCAAATTTGTCATCTCAATTCATTCTTCTCAAATCAGCCGGGAATCACATCAACTCCAGAGTGATTGTAGACTATTAATTAATTGTAAGGAAAAGAGGAATTTGCATCTTTCAAGTAAAAATACGGCAATATAGAAGAAGACATTAAAAAAAGCTTGCTTTTAATTATTTTGAAGGGGAATGTATTATGCTCCTTTGAAACAGGTTAATTAATATACAGTAGGTCTCTGAGGTCCCCCCCCAACATCTGAACTTTTTTGCTGAAAATACCACTGAGATTATGCATTCTAACCATTCTAACATGCCTCTATACCACTCCTGTTCCTGACACGCTGTTTCAGTGTATGTCGCTTTAAATGAAAGTGCTGCTGCTCCCCCATGCCGGCACTGTTTGCTCAAGTTCTGTGAGCCCGTTGTATGAATGAAGTACATAAACGTTCACTTATTTCACCTTAGCAGTCCACCAAGATCTGTTTCTGAACAAATTTGAGGCGAGAAATAAGCAATCCAGTTGCTGAATCTGAATCAAGTACTTACACTTCCCTCGTCTGCAGTTTTATCACGGACAGTTGGTATTAATTCCTCTTTCTTTTAAGGGATTTGTACTGGTCTATGAAGCCAACAGAGTAGTTCCGGGCGGCGCTAAGTGTTGGGCGATATGTCAATTTTTCTATCAGCAGCCGTCAGCCCAACAACCAGCAATTGTCGATATATTCGCCGTGGGGGCGGGAATCACAGGCGCCCCCATGCACCCGTCTCCCTCTTCCTCTGCAATCCTATATGGGATTATTTTGGTTTTAAACCGGATGCCACCGGCAAGCCGAAGGACGTAAAAACAAGTCATCTGCCCTCTTTGCAAACGCGGCCCGGGACGGAGCACCAGATCTCACCGGCCACGACGCGGAGGTTCAGTTAAAACAAACGCTTAATTAGCCGTTTTAAAAGGATAGCAAAATAAAAAGATCAAATTGTGTAATTATCCCGGAGAAAGCGCGTCCCGGTCTGCGTCTCTGCTCCCCGGAGGAGGAGGCAGTGCCTCCCCCCGGATGGTCCCGCCCATCCCCCGGTAACAGGTGTGTGTATCTGAACCGAACTAAACCAAACCAAAGAAAGAGAGGAAGCCTGTTTCAGAATGACCTGGAAAGGGGGTTTACGGTGACTTATTTCTTCTTTTTGTGGATTTCTCCAAACGGGGAGAAAAGCACCGGGCGCGGTTAAAGCGGCGACGTGTTATACTAGTTCCTAGTCGCACGCAGTTTGAATTGGGCTTCACAGGTAATGTGTCTCAATGTGAGATAGGAACGAGACACAAATCTGAACGGCTCGCCGAATCACATGGTTTATGAAACAGACGGCTCACAGAAAAAATGACTGGGTTGTCTTATTTCACCGTTTGTGTGTTAGAAGGCCCGTCATAGACCCAAATGTATGTGCACAAGCACTGAAAAAGTGAGTATTTCATTATAGGTCCCCTTTAAATATTCCAAAAATATTACATTCACATCGCCAAATTAAAGCAGCAGCAATCATTTTTGTTTGTGGGAAAACAACATTCTGAAAGTCGTGTGTTTATACCCCAAATCCCCTTAAAGCTCATGCAACGTGTTTGTGAAATCGAAAAAGTAGAGGTAAAAATGCCACATGAAGATCTTTGTCCAGAGACAAAATATGAAATCTACCACTTTCAACATTGCAACCTTCTGAAAATCAAAGCACCCTGTTGGCTCTACTGACGCGTGCCTTCAGTCTTCAGGCCTTCAGGCTGCAAGGAATCTTGGTGTCATTATTGATGACCAACTGACATTCTCGGACCATGTTGCCGCAGTCTCCCGGTCCTGCCGCTTCGCACTACTCAACATCCGAAAAGTCAGGCCGTACCTGACCCAATATGCCACTCAACTGCTGGTACAAACCTTGGTGATGTCCCGTCTCGACTACTGCAATGCCCTCTTTACAGGCTTGCCGGCCTGTGCGGTGAAGCCACTTCAGATGATACAGAATGCGGCGGCGCGACTGGTGTTCAACCAGCCAAAGAGGGCACATGTCACTCCGCTGCTCATCGAGCTCCACTGGTTACCTGTAGCCGCCCGCATCAAGTTCAAGTCTCTTATGCTGGCCTACAGAGTGATTGTTGGGAATGCTCCCGCCTACTTAAATGCTCTTGTAAGAGCACATGTTGCCCCCCGGATGCTGCGCTCGTCAAATGAGCGTCGCCTGGCTCTGCCGGCCATACAGCCACGGCAATCCAGGCTATTCTCATTTGTAGTTCCACGTTGGTGGAACGAGCTGCCAAAAATGACCAGAGCGGGGACCTCCCTCTCTGTCTTTAAGAAGCACCTGAAGACCCAGCTCTTCAGTGAGTACCTCCAGTCCTAATCTACAATTACTTTGCACCACCTTGCAGTATTTATTGTTACACCAATGTTGTTGTTACACTAATCTCTGTCGCAATGTAGCTGAATGTTATTCTCCCTTGTAAGTCGCTTTGGATAAAAGCGTCTGCCAAATGACTAAATGTAAATGTAATGTAAATGTTCAGTCACCCTGTTGTTTTCACGCTTCCTGCTCTGACTTGCACCTGATGCTGCCGTGTCCTTAAACAGACAGACAGGGAGGCAGGTGGAAAGACAGAGAGGCGAAGGAAGACAGACAGGTATGCTGTAAAGTGGCATGTTGAGAGAAAAAAAAAAAAAAAAAAAAAAAAGAGTGGGGGGGTAGATCGGACTGGCGTGTTGACAGACAGCAAATCTTATGACACAAAGGGAGAGATTAAAAGGGAGGGATTAAAAAAGAGAAAGGGCTATAACGTTCAGGGAGTGACCGAGATGGTAAAGATATAGAAAAAGGAGAGACGGAGTGTGGCTGGGCAGTTTTTTGTCCCCATCCTGTCTCCCCTAACCCCTACAATCCCGACAAACAATGTCTTGACCAGATTAGTGCCAAACCATTCTAGACCATTGCAAGTCAAGCAAGGTCAGTACTTCAAATTGATGCTCCAGTCACTGAGCTCAGGGCAAATAACATCAGAGCTTCCACACTCACACGTGAGTCAGATGGTGTGTTATAAGGGCCCGGAAAGGCAGGCGTGCATTGCCTGCCTAGTCAGTTTCGGTCAGTATACTCCAAACTCACAGGTTGACTGGGAGCCCGGAGGGTGTGAACATCCCTTTACGCAGGCTGTGCTCCACTTTGAGGCCAATTCTGATACGCCCACTGAATACGAGCCAAAGAACGCACTTCCATTCCATAGGGTGTGAGGTGACGCATAAAAAAAAAAAAGGCCAATCAGTACATTGTGCATGTGTACAAGTTAAGAGGACTCCATTAGGATTGCAACCCACGTTTTACACACTAGTCCATATTATGGACTAGTGTGTATTGTAAATATATTTATATGTAAATTGCGCATAAGAAAGATGGTGCTGTAATCAAATTTGAAATTTCTCAGAATTTCTCCATGCTGTACTTACTTAGGATACACAATTAGGAGAAGAGTGTGAAGTGAAAGCAGAATGATACCAGCTGTTATTTCCATTATTCGGTGGACAAGTGCCCAAACTCATATCTACATGGTGGTCTATAGACTTTAGAGGCATTAACACTGAGCCACGCATACAGTTGGAAGTGAAATGGTTCATTGAGCAGTTAACCCTCTGGACATGGGCAATGATTTCAGTTATTATTATTGAGAGAAAAAAAACAAACCTTGAAAAATAGGTAATACACAAACACCTATAACGTGTTTATAAGTGTATAATGTTATTTTATTGAAATGCCCAGAAACAATTGTTAACCCAATAATGAGGTGTACATGCAACACACATACAATTACCTAAAGCCAGCTTCAATCGGTAAAACCCATTCATGAAGAGTAATTTCAACGCATACAGGAAGTTTAAACAGATTATGCAGTATTTTTAAACAGTACTGTACATAACACTGCGTTTCATGCACAGTAATGTATAAATGTTTCTCATTGTTAAAGGTGGTAAGCACAGCTGCTCACAACATGTAGGTGGCACAGCTAACAAGGGGACGTGCACCCTTTCCTAACTACACCAAGGCGGCCAACGGCCATAGTTTTGGTTATTTTTACTATACAGTATAGTCAAGACTACTTAAGGATGGATTAGCAACTGAAACCACACGTCTGCATCTCGCCTGGAGGGTTTGACATAGGGAACATAAACTAATCTCTTTGCATCCTATCGTGGCGCAATTAATTCCAATGGAAAGGCTCTCTTAGCAGGAGAATACCCATATCTTCATTTACCTCTCAATATCAATGGATCATGGCTGTACTTTTAATTAACCACAGCACTTATTGGATATCCATAATATTACCACCATTTTCATTAAAGCATTCCGAGTGACTTACACAACAAATTAACTTCATTTAACACATAAAACCCTCAGAAATCTGTCCAATAAACCTCTCAACATAAATAATAAGGTGTGAATCTGTCGCAAAAAGTGGAAAAATCACATCACTGTAAGCAGTCTGGATCATCCAGTCATTTTAGGTGCAATTTAGTTCATTGCACGCACACACACGCCATAAAGATGTTTTCACAAGTGAAGCGTTTAGTGAAGAAATGCTAATGTGGCATGAGTGCTGTGTGCATTCTTTCACACCAGCGCACAGCCCTGCTGTGACCACTGTACTGTCCTTCTCCTTAGTAATATACTGAAATCACTCTCCCCTATTAAGAGGCTGAAATCACTCTCCCATTTATAAATTAATAAAATAATGAGTCTGTCAGCATTAATGTGATAAACACAACACTTCATTTTCTGCATGGTTTGGCCATCACCAGCGGAGACACAACCAATCAAAAAGGAACACGATTAGAAACCCAGACAAACAAAACGTGTAATCAATTAAAACAAGTAGCATTACACTGTTGTCTCACAGTGTACATTGTGTTTGGCCATCCCAGGTGAAAATCAATGTTATAGGAATATCTTATTGAATTGAAGAACAGTTTAAGAACATTTATGGTGTGATACACCAGGGAAGAAAAATCTGAAATCAGAATCAAAAATCCATGCTTCTTGAATCGGTCATTGTTTCTTACATCGGCTCATTTCTCTTTTTGAGATTCATTCGATTTTATCAATGAGGTGCAATGAATCGCTGTATTTGTATGACGGTAAGACAAGACTAGATTAAAAAAGGAGAAAGTTACTTTGGCCGGTTTCACTACTCACCACTCCTGGAAAGATCTTGGTGAGTCGATCGACTGCTGCCATGGCTTTGGACTTGCCTCCTCCCAGACAATCCTCAAACTCATACAGCGGCTGCCTGACTGGGTTGGAGTAGGAGATCTTTGCGTTGTCTACGAATGTGATGCGCCGTACGCCCCATCCCTGGTGCACAGAGGAGAACAGGAGTTTGGAAACGGGACCTTTTTCATATTAAATACTCCATTTCTGAGATGAAGACGGTGCAATGCAATGGTCAACCAATCACGCCTAATTCTTGTTGATGTGAGCATTCCCTTTCAATGTTTCAGCTTAAAGAAGCCCAAAAGCCCTAATATTCTACCAAGCTACATTCTGAAGCCACTTCATTGGCACCGAATGAGGAGCTATGTTTTCTGGGATTTACCTTAAAAATAATTTTAAATCGATATTGAAGAATGTTGAGAGTATCTATCGTTGCACAAAATGACTTTTTATAGCGTAAAAACAATTCCCAATATAAACATATCCTTGAAACACCAAATTTCTTGTTTTGATTCACAGACTCTTAGACAGAATTGATATCGCTCTGAGGACCTGTAGTAAAACAAAAAATAAAGTTCATGAAGAACAGATATGTTCCACTCAAATCAGATTATCATTCTCACTATATATATATTTCATCGTATTATTAAAAAGAAACAATAAAATAATATTTTGCATGCCCTTCCTCCTCTCAAAATCTCTGCACTTCTAACTCACCCACTGTACTTATTAAAAAAATAACAAAAATGTATGTCTAGGATTTCTTTCCCATGCATTAAGCTCTTCCACCGACACCCTACAGAGCAGAAAAACAGAATAATCCACAGCCTCGCATGAACTTCAGTGTGAATCCTTAGTGGATTTTTTTTTAACTCCCTTCATAGATTTCACTTTTTTCCCCAATCCACATGTGCAAACCTGCAGCTTCCTTCCTTCTCTTCCTGAACAGACAACCTCTTAGTTTCTGCCCCGAATTTTAGCCAGAGCGTTCCAAGGCCTTCTAGTCCGCCTGTGAGTCTTCTTCAACCCCAACCCCTCCAACAATTTTTCTTATTTATAAAAAGCACCTTGTATTTTATTTTATTTTTTTTTATGGCTTCTGCCACAGCATTTTTAGCTTTAATAATTATTAAGATTTCATAATAGAACTTGAAAAAAATTGAGTTGACAAAAATATATGGATCAAAATCTATTTTTGACTTAAGGTTTCAAGTCTCAGCTGAAGCTGCTGAAAGGCTATCTAACATTTATATGACATTTTGTAAAAGAAGGAATGCTAAAATTATAGCATTTTTATTTCCAAATTATCTTTGCCTATCAAACACTATTCTATGATAAAGGACCAATATAATATCTTCCAGCTGTTATAAATATCTGTGGTATTACTGTTTACAATTATTCATTTACTTTACCTTCAAAATAAAAAAATGCCCCAATCTTGTACAGGGATATAGGAACCATTTCAATGTGATGACACATTTTTTTTTTTTACTTGACCTGACAGTTTAAAATGACAGTGGTTAATGATGAACAACATTGAGAAAATGTATGTTTTGGTTACAGCAGAGTTGTGAAACATGGTTCAACCCCTATCCACTAGAGACAACACTCATATCTCTATATCTCTATAAGTATTCATTAATTCATTAGTATTCAGTAGTCATCCGTTCTTCCATTTGTACCATGAGAGTCCTGGCTACGTTGCAGCCCAAGGTTCCGGCGCCGAGCAGAAGACATTTGGTGCTGACCACCTTGTCAAGGTCGAGGGATGGAACCAGCCTCCATCTCATTAACTTCAGGTTCAGGTCCACTGAGGACTCTGCCAGCCTGGGCACAGACAAACAACCCATGTGATTGCCTATATTTGATATGCTATGAAGCAAAAGCTTAAGTCAATTCTGCAAGCGTGTGCTTATAGTGGAATAACGACTGTAAAGGGTCAGTCTCAAACGTGTTCGGGTGTTTTGGCTCACCTTTTGGGATCCATACATTCGCTGAGGTTTACCATTCGCGGCCCCATGGCTCCTTTAGGGTTCTTCTCCCAGCCCACGCTCTTAGGACACGCTGCAGAACAAGGTGTTTCATCACTTGATCGTACTTCCCCAAACAGAGAAGTGAGCCTGTGCTGATCAGCTTTGTTGTTTGTTGTTTGTTTATTGAATGTGTGAACTGATTTTGACATATTTATTATAGTGTAATACATGCATTTTTACGTTATATGTATATACATATAAACAACACACACTTTCTTTTCTATACACTCACATACAGTATAAGTTCCACACACACACAAACACACGTGCACACAAACAAACAGCACAACACACAACAAAAAAAAAAAAAAAAAGGGTTTATGCAAAACAACAGAAGAGTTGATAAATTAGCACTTCCTGACCATATGTATATGAATGTGACAAATAACCACTTGAATCTTGAATAACTCATCGGATCAACGCAGCTGTTACTGAGGGTGGAGCAATAAAGAAAGACCTTAATTTAGATCTTAGATCTTAATTAAAAAAAAAAAAAAAAAAAAAAAAAAAAACAACTATATCACAAGTTTCTCTGCCGCCTCTGCCTCTCGCTTGCATCCACCGCTCTCTTACACCATTTACTGTATTCTCCATTGGCATTTAAATTGCTCTAATCGTTCATTCTAACAGATGAAGGAATACAGAAGCAGCTCTGGGAAATGAGAGTAGCTCTGTGGTGCTTATGGTGTTGAACCACGAGACAGGAAGCACAGAGCACGACTCCAATGCTTCAACAATATCAGATTGGAATCATAATAAAGATTAGAGCACACACGCACCTGTATAGATAGGGTAGAAAGACACGGTGCAACCCGACATCCTGCACACAAGCGCTCACTCACAGAATTAGACGCAAAAGATGAAACAATGGCAAAACACACACGCACACACGGAGTAAAAGTTACCAGAGTTATGGGGGAGCTCAGGCAGCTTGACCTGGAAGATGATGCTGTGGTGAACAGATCGGCTTCCCTGAAGTGTTCTGTCCCTGAAACATAGCACCTCCACCGTTTCCAGCGTAGCACCCCTGGAAGACACACACACACACACACACACACACACACACACACACACACACACACACACACACACACACACACACACACACACACACACACACACACACACACACACACACACACACACACACAGCAGGAGGCCTCCATTTCAGAACATCAGACAGTGACATACTTATAACACTGTCACATCATCCAGATAAACTAACACTTGCTGCGGTAAAATACAGATGCGTTTAAACATTCACACTTTTCCCCTAATATGGTTCTAAATAACTGCGGTCAGCTTACACAATAAAAACTCAACAAGCGAGACACGATGACGACGCGGCAGTTGTTCCTAGACGCTTCACTCATCTCAGCCAAAATCAACAGTTTACATTTAGAATGACTGAAACTGGAGTGACTTCAAGATTGAACTGGCTTGTATTGGAGATAAAAACGAAAATAAATACAACTGTGAACACAGGACGGGATTTTTAGGCATTTCCTGATAACATTTCACAGTATTTAGGGCAACATTGGTCCCATTTTCACCACATTGTAAGTCAACTAATCAAAAAATTCATGTTGATTAGATACAAACATTGGAGATATGACTGGCCAGTGCCAGAGAAAGATAAGTCCCCTTAGCAGGCATGCTTAAATAAGTTTAAATTTGAAATAATTATGAAAATGTTTTATCAATAAAAAAATATTAGAATTATATTAATACAAATATATATTTGTATATTCAAAAAATGAAGCACTAAAACTGTTTTACTCTTCATTATTAGCCGGGCTAATAATACTATTTATCCTGGAAAATAATTATATTTGTTGTTATTTGTAATTTCAACTTAATTTTTCCCTTGTGTGGCAATTCAAAATACTTTTTCAAGGAAAATGCTCTCATCTTTACAAGCTCAAAATGACCAATCATTTGCATCAACTATTTGTTAAAAGTATTAAGGTTTAGTGCAACACAAGGGTCACCCTGAACAAATGGTGAAATCCAGTCAGTGAAGAACAATCCACTCTGTGGGAGGATGACTGAACAGCAATGTTAACAGCTCACTGAGGGTAAGAATGACGAGCACAGAACCACTAAATGAAGATGTGTGTTCTGTGACAGCTTGCACATCTATTAAAATGTGACCCATTTAAAATATTTGTATAAATATTCCATTATGTTTTGGCTGGGGCTGTGGCTAGCTGCTCTCTATCGTTAAAGTGAGTCAAGTTTAACTATAAGACATTTCATGCACAGGAGCAATTCAAAGTGCATTGCAAAATGCATAAATAGCATTTGATTTTGAAAAGAAATAAAAGGCATTTTCTGAAAATAAATATTATACTCGATTTCAGTTTTGGGTCATCAACTTAGAACAAGACGTTGAAGGATTGCAATCATTCCTCCGCATACATAACTTTCAATTATTATTTCTCTCAGATTATTGGTCTTTAATTACTGGTCTTACACTACACCCAAGCAATTCTCAAATAGCTCTCAAAACAATGAAAATAATAACCATCAATCATATTGCACAGATCTTCTATTTAACGCACGCACATCTTTCATGTCATTAAGCGCACAAATAAAACTTTACCATCGGTACGAGAGAAGCACCAGAAGGTTTCTCAAAGGCCAGCCCGGATGCTGGGACAGAGTGCATGGATCATAAACGCCCACGGTGACCTAAAAAACACCCAAACACAGTCTATTCACGCACACAAAGTGTCAAGTGTCCAGAATGTGTCTCAAACAGGGATATTCCTATTATGCTCCAAATCAAAATCAGCTACCAGATACCAGTGCAGTGAGTAGTTTTATTATACTACAGGTTAAATTATGCCCCATTATGAGTAAAAAACAACAACAACTGTGTTTTGTTTATGTTAACTTCCATGTGCAGCATTTATGTACAAATGCATTGTAAATATCTGCTTCGACATTAATTAAAACACATGTATTCCTTGAGTGCAAACATGAAATGGTGAATATAATGACGGTGAATCATACCACTTACGTACCTTTTTGCTTTGTGTAAAGAATATTTCCCAGTCCCCGATGGGAGCGACCAACAGAGCATCGTCTGAATACTTGATGAGGAAGTAGGGGACGGCTGTGGCTCCCATCTTCGTGCACAGACCATCGTAGGCGCCTTGCAAGGCTGTGATCTGGTCAAATCAAAGATGGAAGGAACATGGATGTGGTGAAAAATCTCTAACAAACTCGAAACAAACTTCTTGGTTGAAATGTTTGATTCATGTACAACTCTCATGTTTGTTTGTGTGTAAAAACACACTTTCCAGTAAAGCATCAATATAGGAAAATAGAAGCACTACATGCTGTGAGGTGGCCACATATACTGTAGGCACTATTTGGATAGTCGAGGTGTGTTGTTTTTAATTAGACATGAGAAAGGATTGACTGCTTGAGTACTTCCTCTTTAGTAAAATGCAAGTTTCCTCCAAGAGGATCATGGCACTCGTGGCAAAACACATAACAGTGACCAGCACACAGGGTTATCCACACGTACGCATAAGTACACATATAATCCAACACAGTTAAATAAATAACAAATCACATGAGGGTATTGATTGCTCCTGATATCACTAAATCTGGGAACTAAGTCAGTCCATTTTCAACATTTCACATCCTATCACATACTGTATATATGACAATAAAGGACAATGTATCATCACCATTTAGGGCAGGAGGCAATCACCTCCTCAACTAAACTCCTCAAGACCATCTCAAAGAGATTTTTAATATACAGTATTGAGGAAAAGCAGACAAGAGTCAAGACGCAGATGTTGGTCTAGGTTTATTCAGGCCCATATGCTTAATATTTCACCACACGGTGAGGACGAGCAACCCTTTGTTCTCCCCAAGGGTTTTACAGTGCTGATAAAAAAGCTCTTGACCTGATAAGATCTTTTCTTTTTTGATTGTTTCACCACATTGATTACACTTGTTCAGCACAATCTATATTGCTCAACAGGAGGTAAAAAAAAACACTCCAGAAAGTCAAACAAGTTTCACCTCTAATTAATATTTGGAAGCCTTCAGTCTATTTGTACAATTCCCCATTACAGTAACCTTGCACTTCTGGGGACTGCCCTTTTACTTTTTTTTTTTTTTTTTTTTTTTTTTTTTAATTCTGTGAAGGTGGATGAAGAACGTGCAAGTTTCAATCCGTAACACAAACTCTCAAGTGGATTGAGTCCATGGCTGTGCGTAAGCCACTCAGAGCAGCGACCTTCATGGTTCCATACTATTCCTGTGTGGCTTCCTCTCTCCGTCTGAGGGTCATTGTCATGCTTTGAGTTCTTAATCCTTTCCCAGCATGCACTTATGTATCTTTAAAGAAGCGTCTCAAATACAAGCTGCAGCCTCCATACATCACGGTATGCAAAGGCTGGTGGGTAAAGCTCCACCAAATTAAGCACTTGGTGGAGAGCTTACTTACAGCAACATCAATCCATCAAAGATTTATCAGTTTGGAGAGATGTGCTTTGGCAAATAGAGAAACTATAACAACTAACACAACAACAACTTTTTTTCAGCAAAACCCTGATACAGCTAAAACTACTGAAATACCTGACTGTTGCAATATGGCCCGTTTCTCCAATCTTAGCTGTGGAAGATCTGAACTATTTGACTTGAGTTTTAATATTCTTTTGAAAAAGTCAGTGGGTAAGGGAGATTCAGTGCCGAGGTTATGTTCCTAGGTAAATTTTTTTGTGTTTAAATCTGTACTATGGCATCATTGTCCAACATTTTGATTGAACAAAAAAAAGAAAATTTGATTTAAAATTAAGCATTAACCTGAATGACAAAGTCCTTCCAAACTAAGAATCATAACATCAATATTTACCCATAGAAAACCATGTAAAAAAAACTGAACATAAAATGACTGTATTGTTAGAAAGTGCAATATACATTATAAAAACAAACAAACAAAAAAAAAAGATAAATATAGCAATATTTCTGTTATTTACCTGTTTAGCTGAGAAAACTTGATCTAGTGGTGAGGGCTGCTGGATAATCTTTATACCCTCTGAAAAACAGAGTGCAGGGAAGCAGAACCAATAGTAGAAATGGTACTTTTTCAAATCCTAAGAGGGAGTGAAAGAAAGAAAGAAAGAAACACAAACAAAATGTATTTCTGATCGCATTCAGAAAGTACACTGTGACTATGAATACACATTGATACAATTATGTATACCCACTGCAAAGGTAAGCAGAATGAATTTGCAGAGTATTGAAGGGTCCTTCACTGCAGTCCCAGACTGAATGGCATCCCACATCTGTGAAATGATAAGATAATGCAACGCATTTTTAATCCCCAGGGGGGGATCTTGAACATATATATTTTTTTAATCAAAATGTATTCATTGTACCGTAAATTAAGCAGAACTTAAATTCTCTCAGTCGAATAGGAACCAAGACCCAAAGTCAATGTCCCTCACCTCTTTGGCCTCTTTCTCCAGTAGTCCCTTCTTATCAGTTGACTTAAATGCATCTAGCGTGTTTGTGTTATAGAGAGTTCCTACAGCTGGACAGCAGTGTGCTGGTGTTGGACCATCGCTGACAGCAAAAAGACAACACTTGTTTAGGGCTTGACACAATAGTTGATTATTTGATGTAAACAGTGTTAAGAAAAACTGCAACATATTGTAAGATAAGATAAGATAAGATAAACCTTTATTAGTCCCAAAACGGGGAAATTTACAACCAAGTAATAAATACTTCACATAAATCTATACAATGATTACAGATATTACTTGAAATGGTCAAATGGCCCGAAGAGAAGCTGGACCAACCATATCCAAAACAAACCGTGATTAATCCGAGAAAATTATACTCAGAAGAATTGATATGAAGATACGAAGAGTTAAATATGCAAGACAAATCCCAGCTATTGTTTTATAAAGACACTAAGTAAAAAAAGGTTATGACCAGAAAATGTAGACACTAAATCTTTACTATACTTACGCTTCAAATGCACTGAACTCTAACGTCATACGCATAGGCAGGCCAACAGGGTCACCTTTTGTAAAAGAAGGTGAAGAAAAGGTTAAGACAACCATGCTTTAAACCCTGCCAAATAAAATAGATTTGAAATTCTGTTTTATAATACGCAAATTACATTTCACAATATGGAAGAGTAACAATGTTCTGCATGTCTCCCTCATTCTTTTTCCGTGAGTGACAATATTCAAATAACAACAGCACGAGCAAAACAAATTCTTAAAGTCCAACTCCAATATTCTTCGCATTTTTGAGCCATTTTATGTTTTTGTTGTCAATGTGCTCCCTACTTATATACATCAACTCCGTAGCTGCTGCCATATATTTTTGACAAATAACTGATTTTAGCACCGAAGCTCTTGCTAAAAGCTCTTGTTAATATAGCTCTTGGCAAAAAGGGTTGTACGATTATCTATGCTGGTATGCCCATTCACTGTGAAATCAAATAATTCCCTTACAGTCAGCCTATCCCTTGCGACCAAGTGATACAACCTTTTGACGACAAGGCTGACTGAGACAGGATGTAAGGGTAGGGGAGAAAAATGCTCCAGCTAAAAACTTTTGCTTGAGCGGTTGTTACGCTCAAATTCACTCTCCATTGTGTTTATCAGTGGTTGCCATGGTGATGACTACATTCCCATTCATCGCTTAGGAAAGAAAAGAAAAATTGTGTGTGTATCCTTTAACTTCGCCAAAAGTTACTATCCCTCACAGACCGTATGGTTAGTTTCAAATTAGTTATTCGAAAGCGAGTTATCATAATCCCTGCGATGTTAACCCATATGTTAACATCACTAGCTTGCATTTGGATCTGTCCTTGCATCTATGTGGGTACGGAAAGTTTCTACCAAATGATGGAAAATAAAACAGTCATACCATAATAGATGACTACAGCACGATAGAGCCGATGCAGTTCATAAGAACCACTGACAACTGTACATATGTGATCTGCTCACCGTTATAGTAGTATCCCTTGATACATTTGGGGCTCTCATCCAGTCTGTAGTCGTTGAGCTTTTTCTGAGTGAGCTGGTGCCAGAAGCCGGCCTCCAGAGCGCTGCAAAAGGGAGCAAACTGCAGCTTGGCGTCTGCAGCGGCGGACCCCGCTTCACCGCAGCCGGATGCCATTGTATTCACAGACTGGGGCTGGCGGTGAAATGATGAAAAACCAAAGAGGGAAAGAAATGTTGTTACCATACACAACGCTGATTGACAGCTGCGTAAACTGTATTTAAAACGCGCAAATGTGTTTGAACGCCGGTCAACCGGGGCGTCTCTTGTTCACCCACACAGTTGCCAGGGCTGAGTTATCAACGGTCCCAAAATACGGGAAATAAAGCTCCCTTCTGTGGATCTCTCTTGTTGGGGTTTCCAAGGGCGTAAATAAAGGAAGTTCAACGACAGAGAGTCGGCGCTTCAGCCATGTTGTGTAGGACTATTCAGGGGCTAAGTAACTGGCCAGGTTGGGGTGACACGGGCTTCTGCTTTTCGTGCCCGACGCCTTCAGCTTGGCTCTGCACGGAAACGGCGAAGACGACGGAGCCACTGGGTCTCCCTCTCAGCGGCCGGTGCCCGTTGGGTTACAGTTCGCCATCCACACAAACGACAGGGGTGGCCACAGGCATCGCAGCGACAACGGACCTGGCCGCTGCCGTTAGTTTCACCCCGGAAAGCTACTCCGAAATAAACAAAGCGTCGTCGCTTAACGTTATTTTTAGTAGCGTACATTCGCCGGTACTAACGTCGACGGTGCATGTGTGTGTGTGTGTGTGTGTGTGTGTGTTATGGAGGAGCCCGTTTCCACTCACCAGAAAGCCTTACTTCCGGGTGGAGATCAGGTGACGGGGTGCGCAATGCATTGTGGGGGGGGGGCGCTAATGTTGTGGTAGCGTAGCTTAGCCCAGCTTAGCTTAGCCGGTGGCGAGTTTTCATGGAGCGAGCGCCAGTGAACTAAACACGAAGAACCAGAACAAAACCAAGAACACGCCGACGACCAGGCAGGAGAACACCGACAAGAACCTGTACGCGCCGGTCCTTTTCATTTCGCGGCTGGGTCGGTGCCGGCGTGGGGAGCCGGTGAGAAGTTTACGTTCAGTTACGCACGTACCGATCCTTCACAGCGCAACGTTCAGTGGTTGTTTGTTTGTTTGTTTGTTTGTTTCTTTCTTTTTTAACGGCGTCTAGCTACGGTTTCAGCCCCCTGCGGGATCTCTCGCCGCTGGGCCTTCGTGCTGCGGTCTAAACTGCAGGTGTATCACACCCCGGGAGCGTCCCTGGAACTCTGGTCCCACTGTTCCAGTTCAGTTGATTGGCTGTTTCGAGGGAGGGGGACCGTGGCCCGTGCAACTCCCGCGTTTGAAATGGAACACGGCGCGCGTCCTGGAAGTAACACACACATCACCTGTGTAACGTTCATCAAGAGGAATAATCCTAAACTTCAACCGGAGACGTGTTTTATACATTTTATATATTTAGCATTCATACATATTTAGAATTTAAAGTGTGTGTGTGTGCGTGTGTAAAATATGAAAAGAATAATACAAGCAGAATCAATTGCAGCTTAGTCGAGGCCTCCAAGATATTATGCGTCAATCTCGGCCACGTTCATAAAAATGAAACAGAAATTGTGAACTATATATAAATATATGTCACTTTGCATTTACATCGCTGCTCATCGGGCTCCACTGGTTACCTGTAGCCGCTCGCATCTAGTTCAAGTCTCTGATGCTGGCCTACAGAGTGATTGCTGGGGACGCTCCCGCCTACTTAAATGCTCTTGTAAGAGCACATGTTGCCCCCCCCCCGGGTGCTGCGCTCGTCAGATGAGCGTCGCTAAAAGACTAAATGTAAATGTAAAAGCTTGCTCTCAGAGGCGTGAGAGCAAGCTGGAAGGAGCTGTCATTGCGCGCAATTCCAACTCTTATCAACAAAAGGTAGCCCGCCCCAAGCCGCGAAGGCCGCAGCCTGAAGTGGCTCCGACACCCCCGTGGCTCAGATTGATTGAAAATAATTGCTATCCTCCACTTCAAAGGAGGTCGTGAATGGTTAAAGCGTCATCAGCAGCAGCTCTGTTGGTCTGATCCACTGCCGCGAACGCGGAAAAGCTGCCGCTGGCGTTGCCCCCCCCTGAATATTTCATGGATCCACCCTAGGAATTCTGATCACGCTCTCACTAGTCCTGTGCGGTACCAGAATATTTCTTTCTGCTTCTGCCACTTGTTGCTGCAACTCATAAAGTGTATACTAACTTTATTCACATGCACTTTACTGCACATATCTGTATATACAAATGGCCTATCCCATATACATAACTCAATTCCCTTCTATTTTGTACCCCCGCTTTGTATTTCCTTTTTGTGTCTTGTTTTATTTATATTTTGTTTTATTTATATTATTCTATTCACTAACTGCATCACTTTTTCAGAAACAGTTAGTGTCAGCTCGGTAGGAATTAGGTTAGCTATTGTGTTCGGTTTAGAAACTATTGTGCATAATCTCCGGGTGCGTGCGTTACAAAGACATTTCACGGCATATATGTATGAACGTATGTATGTGACGAATAAACCTCTTGAATCTTAAATCATATGGAAAGAAAGAATTGTGTCATACAGGTTGTTGTACCACATGATGTGGTATAACAACTCATTCTGTAATAATGTCGCATTTTGTAATAACTTGCGAAAATGTAATACCGTTTTGATGTAACAACAACCACACTTTGTAATAGGCACATCTAATGTCATACTGAATACATTTTGCTGCGTGGTATTACGTAGTCATCATAAAATGTTTGCAATAGCCACAGCATTATACAATAGGTTATTCCAAAATGCGGTGGTTAAACATATTGCATACTGCTTTCAAGATGTTTATTACAAAATGTGGCTGTTATTACATAACAAATACTACATTTGGGCAAGTTATTTTAAAATGCTTTGTTATGAGTGGCATGCAGCCTAAACAAGAAATGATTATAGTTTTATCAGAACTGCAAGTAAATAAACTCACCTCCATGCTCTTATTTACATGACTATTCCCATCATTGTCTCAAGACGTAGTCAAGACAGGACACAATTATTGGTATGTCACGGTGAAGATTTATTGAAATTCAATTTACTCACTGGTGCTTTGTAGTTGGCATTTGAAAACCAATCTCAAGTTCAAAACAAACAAACACACCCGCTGCCTGTAAGTAAAACTTCAATTCAATACCATAATAAATTAAATTGTCAATGGCAATGTACATGTTGAAAGCCTTGCTTCGAGGGATCATTCTGATACAATTTATACGATGATGTGATTCCAACCTCCCTGTTCTTATTGCCTCTCGCTCAATGAAGGGTCCGAAGCCATCTCAGGAAATCACATCCCTCCGCATCTCAACAGTACCGCCAGCCCTTGCTGGGCTTACTTTACTGAAAATAGTTCCTCTAATTTAAACGATACTTGGATTTGATTAAGACATCGGTGTCGTTCCAAAGCACCGGTCCGACACTGCCTGGTGCCGTTAAAAAAAAAAAAAAAGCTCTAATTGCTCGCGCACTTTTATGGCCGTGCACTTCTACACGCATTCTGGGAACACAAAACGATTTCCTGTTTAAGTCATTATGCCTTCTAATTCACTTCCACTTTGGTTTGCTGCTTTGGCTCAATGGTGATCCAGAGCCCCTTTGTGCTCGTTGTGCATACAGTAGTAAACATTGTCTAAATTGCGTCCAGGGGTATTTTTTAGCTGTGACCTGGCAGCGAACACTGCTTTACTCTTTGCACTGAATCTATTCCACATATCACAGACGCATCCATGATTTGAATGAAAACACATTTATTGAGTATTGCAGATATGATTAGAAACAACCAATCATATAAGCACCTTTTTCAGTGGATTGAAGTGATTGCATTTAAATTAGACAGATTGGTTCATGGGACTTAAGTGATATTGTTAAAATAAACACTGATGTTGTCATTTATAACAGACGTTGGGAATGCCAATGAGCAGCATTATATCTTGCAACAACAGCTTGCTCTGGCCCATTTGCTCTCTGCGCAGGGATGGAAACATTGTACGGCTTCCATGAATTAAATTAAATAAAATCATTGAAGGGCGTTCATTTGTTTTCATTGTTGCCAATCCACTGCCGCGTGGAGGAGGGAAGAGAAAAGAGTCTTTGACACAAATTATATTCATACTGTACATTAGTCTCATCAAGAAGTAAAGTAATTTCATCTAGAAATATTTTTTTGAGTGACACTGTAGTGCAAAAATGTAGCATACATGTAAAATAGACCGTATAATAATCTGAAGTTTTAATGTAAAGATAGATGGTAGCTCTGCTTATTTTGATATATTGTATGGTTGGTAAGCAGACAATGCAAAAATGTGATAAAGTCAAACCAACTAAGGGTAGTTAGTCATTCACATTTTCTATGATTTCCTATTTTGGTAGACAATAGTATGAACCATAACCAGGCGCTTCTTTAACCCTTAAAGAATTGGGTTCAAATAAAACACATCATTTTTGATTGGTAGGGGTATGTTTGGTATTTGCAAAACAATGATCAAAAAGTAATTACTGTGTTGAAAATTTAAGGATGCAGTGACAAATTCGAGCAACTATTCCTTTTACAAAAATGGTATTTTCCATTGAAAATAACATTCTGTAACCTGTAACAATCTATTGAAATATTTATCACCATCTTTCTTTCTTCTTTATTTTCAAAATTTCAACATACAATCCAAAGTGTTTTGCCATTGTGCGTGTTTTGGCAGGCACTCCATTTCTAGTTTTTCATAATGTAATAAAGACGACATATTTTTAAATACAGCTGTCTTTAAGAAAACGATTACATGCTCAGCTGCGAAATGTATGAATATTATAAAAAATAATATTTAAAATAAATGTGATTTACACGTGGGATACATGCATTTGCACCTATAATTTTATATACAGTACACTGACCGTTCCTAATTATCAGTGTTTTAACATTTAGAAATGCCTGGTTAAACATTTTATTTGACCTGTGTTTTTGATTCAGCCAATTAGGGGGGTGGCCAAAGGTCACAGGGGGGGGCGCCGGGCCCTTCCTGTTTTGAGTTTGTCGAAAATAGGCCAATAAAATACAGTGCACAACATTTCTTACCTATACTTACCGGATGATTCCAAGGGAAAGGGTATATATCCTAGTAGTCTGCTTCAGTTCTAGTCCTTCTGTAACCTGCATTCATAATGTAATACGCCAACCAAACGCATAGAAATCTGTATCATTGTCCTGTCTGCACAGTTATGTTGCCAACTCCCATCATCATCATCATCATCATCACCATCATCATCATCATCAGTGGGGCAGTAGCTGAGGAGGTAGAGCGGGTCGTCTAGTGAGCAGAAGGTTACTGCTTCAATCCCAGGCTCCTCCCGGTAGCGTGCTGATGTGTCCTTGAGCAAGACACTTAACCCCCTAACTGCTCCCCGGTCACCTCTACATGGCAGCTGCTCCTAGATACATCAGTTGGTTGGTTGAGATGGGTGAATGCAGAGAAATTGCAAATTTCCGTATTGTGGGACTGATAAGGGTCCATAAATAAATCATTGTCATAGCATCATTGATCTGGAAATAACATCCGTCTAACATCTGTCTACAAGACGCACAGAGCAGGATCCTTTTCCAATTTCCCTTTGCAGGTGGTATATATGTGTTTACGTGCGTGAGGGGACAGTATATTCTACTGTTAAATGCCATTTATTTTGACCAGAAATAAGGAAAAAACATCCAGTCTTTTTTTTTAAGTAATGCATTTTGTGGTGGGCTCTCACAAGTGTTCTGGTATGCGCAGAATGCTTTTAAACACCTTTTTAAAGCTCCCGTTGCAGAGCGGGTATATGAAAGGGTTAAGTGTTGAGTTGATGTACCCGAGCCATATCGTAAACATGTGAAGGTCGTGGTGTACGCACTCCCGACAGAACGCCATGACCATGAACGCTATGAAATACGGGATCCAACACAGCAGGAACGCCGCGATTATGCATCCCAGCTGCTTCGCCGCCTTGTGCTCCTTGCGGATCCGGAGCGACTGGATGTGCTGGCGCGATTGGTCGACAAACCTCTGCCAGGTCTGCTTTAGCGACGGCCCGTTGGCCGGGTCCGACGCCGCGTCGCCGGTGACCTCGTCGTTCCAGGGCGGCGAGCGGTTAAAGTCGTTGCTGTAAAACACGGCGGTGTATCGCTGCACGCCGGAGAGCTGGCCGATTTCGCAGACGCCGCTCACTGAGTTCGGAACGGTGACCCGGCACTCGCCCAATGTCACAAAGTGCCTGACCCGCACGTTCTCCTCCGGGCACGCGGGCTTGTGGGGCCCTGAGGACGGATTTAGAGGGACCTTGGTAATGGACTGGGTCTGCTGGCCAGACGCGGAGCAATCCCTGTCCCTCCGGGACATCTTAAGACGCTGTGTTGTCATGGCTAGCAGTGACGTCTGTTGGCGCTTCGTTCCCGTTTTTCGCCGGGGTTGGGATTTAGCATTTAATATTTTTTCCATTTCCTCAAGAGAATACGCTTGATCGAGAGTGTTGTTATCCAGAAAGCAGTCCCTTTTAGAATACCGCGCCGCCTCCTCTCTCCTGGGTGACGAGTGAGTGCTGCCCTCCGGGTTCCGAGCGTTCTGTCCATTCTCATTTTCACAAAATGAATCGGTGGAGTGGATGATGCGCTCCCGCTCCCTCAGATGTTGCCTGACTGCCAAGTAGATGTGCGTGTAGAACCACACCATCAGAATTGAGGGCACATAAAAGTTGAACACGGCCGTGACCACCTTGAACCAGGTGACAAAGCGAAAATCCGTATCGCACGTGTTCTCCGCCTCCGGTTTCGGCTCCACGCGGGTGAACGACCGCCATCCCAGAATAGGAATGATCCACATCATCGACAGCAGCCAGGCCCCGGAAATCATCAGGCTCGCCCTTCCCCTGGTCCGGTACTTCAGGTACTTCAGGGGCTGTCTGACCGACCGGTATCGATCCAAACACAAAATAAACAAATTAAAAATGGAGGCCGTGCTGGCCACGTAGTCCATGATGAGCCAGAACTGGCAGACGGCCCGGCCCAGCTTCCATTCGTCTTCCAGCAGATACACCAGGTTCAGCGGCATCACCGTGGCCCCCACGATCAGATCGGCCACCGACAGACTGACGATGTAGAGGTTGCCCACGGTGTGGAGGCTCTTCTCCCTCCGCACGGCGTAGAGGACCAGGATGTTCATCACGACGGTGAGGAGGGACACGAGCCCCAGGAAGACCCCCAGCACCGCGCTGTGGACGTAGTCCTGCAGGGACGCCGGGCCGCTGGTTTTGACGGCGTCACGGTAACCGCTCCATCTGCTGCTGTTGCAGCTGCTGTTGTAATTGTTGTTGTTGAGATTTAGGGGGTCGGGAGAGGGGGAGAGGCCAGATTCCATCATGGCAAATCGACGACGGCGGCCTTGCAATCCACCCTCACATCACTGAGTACGGTGCCTTTGGTCTCCCTTGATGATGGTAGGTTTCGGTACAGGGATAATCCAAAACACAAACTCCACTTGGGTCCCGCCTTAATATCAACCCTCGCAAATCCAAAGGTGTTTTGAGACGAAAAAAAGTCCCCTTGATGTCGGAAATAATTTCCCCAGTCACATTTTTCTCAATCTGTTGTCTAGGAGGTCGTTGGTTCCAATCCCAGCAGAGCCTAGGAGAGGACAACAAAAAAATAAAAAATAAAATAAAAACACGTAAGCCCACAGTGACAGAGAGGTTAGATCTGCAGTGGAACAGAATAGTGCAAAAAAGTGGTAGATACACGCCGTGCCTATCCAAGAGGAAGTAAATCCCCCGACGTAGGGGAATCGAGACATCGAGCAAAGGTAGCAGGACCCCATCGACTTAATTTCTTGGAAAGGCTGGAGCAATCAGATAGACCCAAAGAGCGACATTTTCATATACCAAACGCAGCGAGAAACCTTTTGTGAGGCATTTCCCCCCGTTTTAAAAATGCTGTGACCGGACATTTTCGATAACAGATCGATAGCTGTGAAATGGTTTTGATTTCGATTGTTTTGGTAACTTGCACGTCGGCAGATACATGTGGAACTGCAGATATACTAGTTTTGACCGTATGGGGGTATTGATATTTCAGATGCCGGACTGAAATAGACCCGTTGCTATGGAGGCAAAGCGACACACCGGCTGCTCTCGTCATAATTACTTTGGAAAATAACAGAAGAAAATCTTAATAGACGTGGAAATCAATTTAAACAATGTTTCATTCAAATCCTCGGCTTTGCACGAATAATGTTTTCATCGAGATCTTCCAGCATATTTTGTTCATGAATATAAACTTGCATAAAATAAAATCTTTGTTCTGATATTAGTTATAGTTATAGCTATTTGAAACAAAGATAATAATGCAGTTTTACATGAGAGTATACAGTATACTATACAATATGTGCCGCAAACTATAATTATTGGATGTCTGTTGTTGACTCAGTATATTGTTCGGATGTCTATATTAATGGTTTATTTTGTTATATATCTTTTTGCATATGTCTATTCGTGTGGATTCAGG
>NC_137192.1:17187166-17211864 GCF_960531495.2 Zeus faber
CTGAGATTTGACTTAATGTTTTTCGTGCTTTCACATTTGGACCCGTTTCATCTTCCGGCAAACCTCACCTACAGTCAGTCCACCTTAATAAAGACGTTCTGCTGCTGCGCTCCTTGTCCTCTTATGACAAACTGTTGGATTCCTGTTTGTCCCAAGAGTTAACGATGCCATCTTGCTGGCATCTTCAAGATTTGATCACATAATATGAGGAGAGCCTGAAAAAAACGTTCTTGCTGCCTGGGACGAACGTTTCTGAGGCAAAATGTTGTGTGAGGCCAATTCAACTGATGCCACAAATCACTACTTCTCTGTGTATTATATGATGGTTGGTTGGGCCGTGTTTTTTAACTTTTAGAGAAAGGGAGACGCTCTAAGATATGTTCCCAGGCGGTTTCTCGGAGTATGTATTTAATTAAACATTTCCGGATGTGACAGCTGTTCGGCTAGTAAGGAAGAAAAGAGGTGAAATTGAGTGTGACCTTTATCCAGTTATTGGGCACCAAGATGACGCCTGAGTCAGCACGGCCCCAGAGGTCAGAAACCCAAGATTGAAACCAGAAACTATTCTCCTTCAAATTTAAAGTTGGTGATCTTCTTCTTTCCTGTTTTGGGGTTAGATTTAGAAAAAAAAAAAAAAAAAAAAGGTTTGAAAAAAAAAAGAAATCATGGTTATGATTTTGAATAGTCAGAAAAAAAGGGTGGTTGTGTGCTTGGTCACACTGTTTTTGTATTTCCCCAGAGAAAAGGAAGAAGAAACCAAAGAGGACATCAGAATGCTGGAGGGTTCTCTTAATATTGGAATTGGAGTGACAAGGCACTGTGTGTGTGTGTGTGTGTGTGTGTGTGTGTGTGTGTGTGTGTGCGTGTGTGTGTGTGTGCGCATGAGTACACACTGGCTTCTTTTATGCAATTTGCATGAAAGATGTTGAACGTTACATAAATGCATACAACAAATCTTAAAAATCGACATTTACTGACCTTGAAATTGCTGGTCCCTGAAAAGACTTCTCAGTTGAAGTTCTCCCCTCCCAAAAAATGTTGCGTGTGTGAAACGACTCCTGCTTCCACAGATAAGCCTCTAATTGTAAAGTCGTTGATTGACAGCTTGAGTGGAGATGATGACATTTGCAATCAATTTAAAGAGCCTCTTCTACTTTTGAATTATTAACTAATGAGCGAGACTGAATAATGAAACAAGGGTCTGAACGGTACGCTGGGAAAACGAGGGGAATGACGATCCAAAGCCCCTTCCCCACATGGAATGAAAGCAGTCAATCTACTGGCAAGGTTCCATTTTGGCGTAATGTGGGAACAGGAGCCTGTCTCAATGTTCCACCAAAGTCGTTCCGTAAACTTCCCCGCTTTCGAACCAGTATCATTTCTGGGAAAATGCCGGCACGGCTGTGAATGGAAGCGATAATATTGCTGGGACAACCACGTAAAGTAGGGGGGGAGCCAAATCAGAATACCGGCAAAACATTTGTGCTTTGCCAGTATTTACTAATATCGAATATTAGTAAGTAGTGGGCATTTACAAATATTATTTAGTACAAATATTTCAAAAAATTATTTGTTTTCAGGAATTAAAAAAAAAAACATTTGGAAAAAAAGCGACTGCGATGGCGGAGACAGGTTTTAATTCATAAATTTGATTCTTTTCAAATTAAAAATGCCAGACCCTAGATGTGTCTTTTAGAGTTAGGGCTGCGGTGCGGGGACATCTGGCACAAGCGCTTCGTTTGCCCGTGGCGCCGGAGAGGGAGCGAGCGGACAGGGAGCGGTAGAACAGGTGGAGAAAGTTCCTTCTCTGGATGGTAGAGAATGTAGGACAGGTTGAAAATGATCATACTCATTTAACAACACTGGGTTAGGGTTATCGCATTCGGGGACGGGGAGGGGGCTCTGTCGTTCGTTGCCGACAGATTTTCCAAACAATCGCATCTACACTGGACATGACGTACTAATCCATTATGTACTGTAGCCGTAACAGTCGTCGAATGTGTGAACAGACTCTAGACTTGACTTCTCTGTAAAGGAGTCCGATGTGGGAATGACTACCTACTGCTTTTACTGGATATTTTTTATCCAGCAATGTTATGGATTCCATGTGGGAAATTGCACATAGGAGAGAGTTAGTCTGCAAGTGGAGTTACACTTCTCAACCTGCAATGCAACTCTTTACTAATTCTTTTATCGCCAAGAACTGCTGCAATAACTCTGTCCTGCGGACAACCTGTAGGATGACAAGAGCACAGTTTTTTGTTACACTGCCAGAACCGCCACCAATCCCCCTCTTTGGAGAACCATCTTACCATGTTTTGATCTTTAAACAACTAATCACTAGTCCAAGAGGGGGAGAATCATGGTGAAACAAATACATATAGAACCAAACAACATGTAGATGGAGAAATGTCAACATAGAAACATCAGACAACAACATGTATCAACAAAACAGAGTTAATTAAGTCCAGAAAAACTGGAAAAGCAATTTGGCACGTGGCCTCTTCCTGTCATAGTTATGGTAGTAAATGAGGGAGAAAAGAAGAGGGATGTAACCAGGAGGGGGTTGTGGGTGTGTTCAAAGCAGGTGTTGGTGGTGTGTGTGTGCCATGTGCCCCCCTGTATGTGTGTGTGTGTGTGTGTGTGTGTGTGTGTGTGTGTGTGTGTGTGTGTGTGTCCAGTGGTGAGTGTACGGGACTTGTCTCAACTGGTTCTGGTGTATAAGGTCGGTGTTATATTGTAGCGCTTCCAAGCAGTGTAAATGGCCCCCGAAGTCACCCCTATGACCGTACAGACACCCCACTGCCGCAGGAAAGCCCCGAGCACCCGGCCCTGCAGCCACATAAGAGCCCCCCAGAACCCAGAGAAGCTAGAAGCCTGCGGTGCAACACCCACACCCGGCACAGAGAAGCATAACCACCCAGTCCCAGAGCGCGTGCAGGAGACCCTGCACCCATGAGGCGCACACATACAACCCATCCCCACGTGGAGGCACAAGATGCAGCCACAGGCGCAGAACCCAGGCCGCGGACGCCAGACACGGATCGCAGGCCCGGAGCCAGGTCAATGGCCGACAGACCCTGCCAGTCGCCAGCCAAGCCCCCAAACCCAGCTGTGCCCGGCGCAAGGGCAAGGTCCCCCCACCACAACCGGCCGGACGCCCCATCCAGCTGCAAGCTCCAGGCATCCAGGTAGCCCAGTGTGCGCAGTGCCGGGCACCTGGATGTCAGCCCCCCGCTGACGCCTGCAGGCCACCACCCCCGGCACCCGGGGCACCCGCCTGAGAGGAGCGGCGCCGCGGGAGCAAAGGCTGACAGCCGTCCCCCGCACCCCAACCCACACCCACGACAGAAAGCAGCCTCCCAGGGACCCCCGGAAGGCACACGAAAGTTTATTTAACTAATATTTTGTTGTCAAACTCTAACTTCACCGTAGGTTAAGTGAGAGTTTCGCACAATACAGCTCAGTTTCACCCCCCCCCAAAAAAAACCATCTTCAGTCCCAACGTTGAATGAAGGACGTAAACACGGCACACAAGACACTTTGAAGCCCGGAACATTCAAACGCCTTTTGGGGGAGTAAACGCATTTTATTTTCTCCATGTACAAACAAGTGAAAAGGTCTTTGTGCTTTCAGACAGGAAGGGATTTGAAAATGCCGCGATTTATGTTCCGCGTTTGCAAAGTGTATTTATTTCCTTTTATGGATCTGTGCTTACCCCCCCCCCCCCCCCTCCTTAGAAAATCCCACGGAGATGAAAACATCCCTGGAACCGTCGCTTTCAATGTGTGCGCCTGAGATTAAAACGACTTTTGTGTGATGAATAATATCTTCGTATTTCGCAGCTCGCATCAGAAGCGCGTGGGAATGTCAGTGCTGCGCCATAACGCAGGGGCCACACAGAAAGGTTAAACTAAATGTTAGACACGCACAGATATAAATGACCTACATCCCAGTAATTCTCCTCAGCTGCAAAATTGGCCGTGGCTTGGCATCACAACCTAACAAAGCTGTAATCACTGCGCCGGCGTCATAATAGCACAGATAAGTCATTGTAGTCTATGTCAGAAAACTAATTTTCATAAGCGGTAATTTATTCATATAACATTATAACACCGTTGTCATGGCTGACCTATATTTATGGAGCCATACCATTAATCATTGGGCCACAGAGAAGAGCCGCTATGGGCGATAAACCGTGGGGGGCCCTTCAGTTTGAGGAGCAGGGGAGCCCTCTCTCTGATACCATCCATAACCTGATACCAGGGTTGAATAAGGTAACCCTGAGGGCTCTGTGTGTGTGTGTGTGTGTGCGCGTGTGCATGTGTGTGTGTGTGTGTGTGTGTGTGTGAAAGAGACATACAACATGCTTTTCTAACCCACTTCCCTCAGAGGACCTGTTTGAAAATGATAAATGAATCAGCAGTTACCGTTCCCTCAGAAGCACGCCAGCGCGCTCTGGACACAATGGAGAATACGCACTCAAGGGGGGGTCGGTGGGGGTGAGGGTCAAAGACCCAAACATATCAATCATGAACGGAGAAAGGGAGAATTGGGGGATGCTGCCAGCTATTTGAAAAAAAAAACGTCCGACAGTCATTTCCATGTGACTGGAGCCCTGAGCTGCAGAACACCAAGGATCCGGCGTGCTCACCTCACCTGCTCACCTGGACCCGGGTCCAGCTCCAGGTCCAGGTCTGTTTCCAAAAAGCATGACGTTCTATCTTAAACACCTCGGCGGTATGAATAGAGCTCCGGTCGCTGACACGCTGCTTTTCAGTGTACTACAATGTGAACCCTGCAGCCAAGCAACCTTTTCAAACAGCGCTGCAATACGATATAATAATGACTTAGGATGCAAAATGATTTATTCCCACAGAGACACAGAGTTCTCTTACCATTTGTGGGCATCTCTGCACACAGGTAGGGGTTTAGGGAGAGAGATGGAGTCTTTCTGGCCCGTGGTTTGTCAACATGGCGAGAGGTTTTTTTTAATCATAAAAGTGAACAAAAAGGTATATGTATTTATACACAAGTATAAATAAAGAAAAATGATTTTAGGGGCAGGAGGAATGACGTTACGAGCTGGCTCCTGGTCGGCTGACAAGCCCATACGCCGATCCCCTCTGCGAGACAGACAAACATTAAGAAAGCCCCCTGCCCCGAGTCGAACCATTCAGTGGCAATCAGGGCGCTGATTCGGGCAACACGATGCAGCTTGGAGGCCGGGGGAAAGGGAGCCATGCTGTCGTCTGCAGCTGCGGGCTAACCACACCCCTTGGTCGGCCACACCATTTTTAAGAAGTATTTACAGAGTTGAAAGATCCTGATGTCATCGCACAAGGTTCACTCCCGCTTCCATCGCTTATTTGTTAGTGTAAAAACATTAAGGCCTACAGGCAATTTTAGGCTTTTAGGCTTAAAGCATTTTAGGCTCCAGATCAATGCAATACCCTTGCTAGCATGAACTGCCTGTTCTATATAGACAGAACAATGGATAGGCACATCGACTGACAGACAGACAGACAGACAGACAGGCAGACAGACAGACAGACGGACAAATAGCGGAACGGAAATAACAAATATGCAGGAAGATCACAAATGAAACGTGCAGCATCAACATCATTAGGAACCAATTCCATTTACTGTAGATATTCTCCGCCTGATGCACCCGGAGGGTTTACAAACTGTGCTTATCAAACTAATGTAAAACAAACCTCGCCGAGGCCGCCGAGCAGAACGACCTCACAGCGGGGAACACCGATCTCCATAACCGCTCCCCCAACGTGTGTTGTTACAGATTAATGAACTCGCTGTCAAGCAGAGTTTATTTTTCCCTTCCAGTTAATAGTATATTTGTATATTCTGTATATAGACCGTACGTAAATAACATAAATGAACACCTAAGTGCTCCTCTTGGTTCAGTACAGTTTATGTCAGTGGGTTAATTTCAGTATGATCTTTAAGAGTGGTGCATCAATCAAAGTCAATCTAGCTCAATGAAAAAAACCAAAACAATATCACCAAAAAAGGACCTCTTTTTACTGCGCAGCACTTTCAATGATACTTTAACATACGTCGACACAACACTCATCTTTCCATGACTGGTATATTCAGTATAAATAAGCAATACTGTCATAAGACATTTCAGGCAATTTCCAAACTGACGTCTTAACACGGGACAGCATATAGCCTCTTACTGCAGCATGCGGTGTCTAAAAATAGAATATGAATATCCGTCATGGCTGCTCGCCCCGTATACGTTGAGGCATTTTAAGATTTATGTCAAATGCAACTTGAAGAGCCGGACAAAAGGCATCGGACACTCAGTGTGTGAGCCGTCGGGCCGAGCCTCAAAGCCACGTTCAGCATTCCAGCTGAGGGGAGCGCTGATGGTAACGTGCGCTAAGCAGATGGGTTAATGAAACCTATGAAGAAGCGATGGATGGATGGATGGATGGATGGATGGATGTATGGATGGATGGATGGATGGATGGATGGATGGATGTATGGGGGTGGATAGCATGGACGGACGTGATCCTCTCCATTTCCTTTGTTCCTCTGTATCGTTCTCTCTCTTTCTCCGCCTGCCTTCCAAATCCCCCCCCCCCCCCTCTCACTCATCCTCTCCAAATGAGTCAAAGCTCCAGCAGCCAGCATGGGGACGGATGGTTCCAGAGCAGACACGGCTCACAGAGAGACGAGTCAGCCGCCCAAAGCGAGTGGTGTAAATCTGTGTGTGAGCGATGATCTGTGTTTTGCAGGCGTCGGGTATTATCCGCAGCGACGCGGCTCCGGCTGAGTTTGACGGCTTCCGAGGCTTCCTTCCTATCCAGCGAGCCTTTCTGCGGATGTAATGGGCTATTTGCGGCGTGCCTTTTAACCAGAAACAACATGCAAGAAATCGACCATTTATTTACTCAAACAAGGTTTCTACAGGCGCAGGCAAACCATCCTAGCAATAGGTTGTTCCATTCCACCTTGTGGTGTAAAATATACATCGCATGTGTTATTTTCAAAGTTGTTTATTCGGAAACACACTCATACACAGTCTCACACACACACACACACACACACACACACACACACACACACACACACACACACACACACACACACACACACACACACACACACACACACACAGACACATACAGTCAGCTTTCAGTGTCCTACTCCTTCTGACAAATGATCTGGAAAGTTTCCAAGCAGTCTGACACCATCACCGGACTCACCACCCCCTGGCTTCCTCCCCGTAACCTCTCATTTCTCCTCTGTTGGACTAGTTTAGATAAGATATTTATTGTCATTGTGCACAGAACAACACAAATCTGTTTAGCAGCTCTTCAGCGGTGTGCAGCGTCAAAAACTGTTAAGTTCGATAATCAAAAACAAATATCAATAAATGCAAAATATATACAGAGGCCGGCGATAAAAATAAGCGGAGTGACCATAGCAGTACAGTGGTGGTCAAGTAGCGGCATCTGGGGTGGTATGTGCAATATGATAGTCTTTGATAAGTCCGTTAATGTGTGTGTGTGTGTGTGTGTGTGTGTGTGTGTGTGTGTGTGTGTGTGTGTGTGTGTGTGTGTGTGTGTGTGTGTGTGTGTGTGTGTGTGTGTGTGTGTGTGTGTGTGTGTGTGTGTGTGTGTGCGGGGTAAACAGAGGTTGAAGTCAAGACGCAGCCAGTGAAGTCGGCCAGTGTAAATGTCCCCCGGAGGTGGTAGTGCAGTCTCAATGAGCCGCCTTCACCGCCCGCTGCAGATGCCTCCAGTCTTCCACGGTGCAGCTGCCGTACCACACTGGTGGTAGAGGCCGGAGGTGGGGCTGTTTTAACTTCTTAGGTAAGTGTAGTCTCTTGCTGGGCCTTCTTCGCCCGGTGAGAGATGTTTCCAGACCACGTGAGGTCCGCTGCGATGTACTTCCAGAAAGTTGAAGTCCTCCACCCTCTCGACCTCCTCCCCTCATGTGCAGAGCGCAGCGTGCTCAATTGGCCTTGATCTTCTGAAGTGTATAATCACCTCCTTAGTTTTTCTGATGTCGAGGTACGGGGTCGTTATGGGAACACCACTCAGCCAGGGGTGGAACAGTCCTCAGTCCTACTACGGTGGCGTCATCAGCAAGTTTGACGATAGTGCTGGGAGGGGTGAATGGGGGAACAGTTATGTGTGGAGAGGGGGTATAGGAGGGGCTAAGGACACACCCCTGCGGTGCTCCTGTGCTCAGGATCAGAGTTAGAGAGGTGTGAGATCCGGTCTTGACATTTTTGGGTCTGTTCCTTAAAAAGTCTAGTATCCATGAGCAGTGAACTGTCGAAGGCCAGGTCAATCGCTTTTTCAACCAGTTTGTGGGGAATTATTGTATTAGATGCTGAACTAAAATCAACAAACAGCATGCTTACATAATGTGTTCTGCTGTTCTTGGTGTGTAAGGGCTGTGTGAAGAACTGTTACGATTGCATCATCTTTTGATCTATGGGTCCGCAATGCCCACTGATGTTGATGAGGATCAGCAGCGATGGCAGCCTGGATGTGGGAGAGAATCCGTCTCTTGAAACACCTGGTGAGGTTGGGGGTTCGATAGTCATTCGGACAATTCACTGCTGCCTTCTTGTGCACGGGCCAGCTGTGGCTGACTTAAGGCAGGTGGGGACTACAGCTTGCCCTAGCGAGAGGTTGAAGAGGTTAGTAAACACCTCTGCTAGTTGGTCTGCACAGGCCTTCAATTCTCGGCCGGAGGCTCCATCTGGTCCAGCCGATTGGAAGAGTGTTGTCACTGCTGGAACTTGAGACTGTGTTACTGTCCTTTTAGCCAGTGATTGTCCTTTTCCCCTTGCACATGCACCGGGAGTTACTGACCTTATGCTAAAACGGATTTTACACTTTCACAACTTTCTGATATTATTACAAACCTCAGTAAAGTGCTGTTGGCCTCTCTTCCCTTTTGAACTCCTGTCCTGCCCCCATACTTGCTACTTGACATCTTTCTGCTTTTTGGTACCATATGGTTATCCTGTGTATGATTCCCACTTAAGGCTGCAGACTGATGACATTTAAAATCAACATATTTATTCACTTCTCCACTGGACCAACCTAATAAAGTCCTACGGGCAACATGCGATGACATCACCGCTCAGCAGCGGAAATAATTCATTTAGCAATTGGGTTTTAGCATCATAATGGAAAAAAAAAACACTATCTGGGATGGCCATTTTCTTCATTTTTATTTGTATCCTTGGTTGCAGCTCTAAAACCCCCCATGATCTAAACAAAGCGTAACATGATAATTACAACATCACACTTGCCACTTTGATAGATGGACAGATAGGAACAAGAAGCAAGGTCAGCTAAAGATAGGGTGCAGATACCATTCCAGTCCAGAGCCGAGTGCTGAGAGCAAAGTGCTGCTGGCATGTGAGGAAACAGCGGCAGATGCAGCTGGAGAGCAAGTGACCGGAGCGATCAGGGGTCCTGGACTTGACGATGGCCCCTGGCACATCAAGTGTCCTCACCTTACGTCTCTGCAGGTCTTGTGAAACACAGGTCAGTCTGCACGGGGCCCACTACCTTATATAAAAAAAAGAGCCTTTGGTAACTTTGGCTCAACAACCACACAGACTACATTGCAGTCATTCAGGGCCTTTAGTCTGCCAGACAGTCCAGTCCATCAATAAAACGCTCGCTCCTTTAAGTTAAGCTTTTTGTCCACTCCACTGGGCCACTCGACTTACTGTGACCTTGCATTATATTTCTCCTGCATGTGGTGTATTGACTTTTCTTTGGAAAAATTCCCCAATGGGCACAACCCAGATAAGGGGAGAGCATCAGGTTTAAAAACAGTCTCATTAATGGCTATGAAATAGGCATTAATGAGACTTAATGAATAACATACTAATTACAGCTAGGCTTTGATTAGAACTGGGAGTGAATGGGAGCCAAAGCATTGTTAATGGAGGGTGATGGCACTTAATTACCCTGTTTTCTTTCTCTTTAGTGCTGTATTACTTTAATTTATTCTGCAAGAGTCAAAAGTGAGTCCTCTGCTTGATACATGGACCTGTGTAATAAAAGTCATATATGAGAAAGTGAGGAAAAGGCAAACCAGGGGAAGGGAGGGGATGTGCCTGTTATTGGCTGGGACTGATGCAGTTTGACCCAGCTCTCAACATGAGACAGTTGTCATAGATCGGGGAATTATCTCCTTTGACTCCTGTAATCCTTCAAGGTTGGCCAGACTATCTACTAGCAGGCAAGGAATTGGGCTGAACAAACTGGATCCCTCCTCGCCATAACTGTATTGATTCTCAAAATAAACAACTCACTGGTCTGCAGGTGGAGGTGGCAGCCACCAGCTGTAGGAGTTGAAAAATGTCTGTATATAGGAGAATTATTTGGGAAATGTCTGGCTTCTTTGGAGGAGAGAGTGACTTTCTGCTGGCGGTGACACTTATACAGGGTCCAGATGGTCCAAGCTGGTCCAAGACTTGCTTTGACCCATTCAGAGAATGGGCTTGGGCTGCTTGATGCATATGTTTCATTAAGCAGGGCTATCAAGCAATGCCCATTCATTCTCTGTCCTGCCACAACCCCCAGCCGGCCCCTCGAAGAAATGCAGGAATATTTCGGAATCACCTTCTTGTGCAATGTTTTTTTTTTCACCAGGAGGGTCCCCAGAAGGAGTCTGTGCACAACATAAGACTGCATGATGTCTCACGGGGTGTGATTGCTTTGATTGCTCAACTGCTGAGGTCGCTCTCCGTCAAAACGGAACACCGTCCCAGCAGAGACATCCGGTGATTCTGCTGGTGTTGCTTCATGTCCTGCTATTCAGTTTCAGCCCACACTGCAACATGCATTATCATCTTAACCTTAGAAAGGACAATCCTCCAACCTTCACAGACTGCATAGTTCCATCTTCAACCAATGTGTGCGATTCATGTCAAATGTCTTTAATTTGGCAAAGAACTAAACAGCTGAAGTTGACGTGTGGTTTTACATTCAACAAATCTGCATATTTACCGGAGCACCTGGCGGACGTCTTTTGTCAGGATCCAAAATGGCTTACACACCTGTTTCTGACACGCATCACTGGCATAATGCCCATCAACTTGATCACAGGAGAGGAGGAATCCACTAAGTCCTGGGCAGAAGTCAGTCGGTTGACTTCCCCCGAAATCCTGTCTTGAAATGAGGCCAGGATTCATTAGCCAGACACATCCATGATTTCATCATTTCATCCCTGTGACTTGTCTTCTGCTATAATGACTGTATTCTGAAGAGGCTACATTGAAATGCCACTTCAACATGGTGAAACTCTGAACAGAGAATTAGCCAGCATTAGCAGCCGGCCTGACATGCCTCGGAAAGTCTCCGTTTGCATACTGAAAGGATGTTCTAGGCCAAGTTAATATTTGTTCTGGGCCAAGTTAAAACTCCCAACCATCTCAAATGTAATGTACAGGAAAGTGGCTGCGACTATACAGTAGGTGCTGATACTGTTGTTGGACATCGGCCTGATCGTAGACAGAAATAGTGTATTGTATTGCAGAATATTGCCAATACACAAATTCAATACTACAAGCCATAAGAAACATGTCAGATATTCAGAAAGTGACTTGATTTCGTGATTTTTAACACAAAAAAGCAAGTTAGACGTCTCTGCAGAGGCTTGATCCATATGAATCAATTGGGCCTGTGAGAAGATATTCTATTGATATTTGATTTTATTTGAAAATAAGTCCAAGATTAATAAACTGTTTCCCCACATTCTGTCCTATTTTCTCTTTCTGTTTTTGGGCCCGAGATTAAATTTCCTCGGAAGCAGTAGCCAGGACAAACCATTCGGGGGTGTTAGAGTTAGGGGCTACTCTTTTATCTTCAGCACAGATTCTATTCAATCAAGTATTTTGTTGTTTTTGTTTTTAATTGAATTGGCACATACAATGGAAACACCTCAATTGTCAAGACATTGTGGACTCTGGTTCATTGTCACTTTTTTGCCACTTTACGACGGCCCACAAGTCTTCCGGATGAACACGGTCTCGGATGCAATGACATCCCTTTCTGTTGTATGCCACGCATGCTAGAGACAGGGAGGACTTAATAAAATGTGCTCCTGAGAGTTTTCTGTGCCAGGAAATGAATTAATTTGAAATGTAAGTTGTAATATGTGTCAGACGACACCAAAGCTCCCAGCTCACACCTCTCCTCTTAATTACTAAGACTGGAAGCCTCAAAGTCGGCTGCTGAATCAGAACTGATTAACCACTTGTTGCTTGACTACAGAAAGTATCACGCCCTCATGTCCTTTAATGGAAAATTTCAATTTACTTTTGCTCTGGGCAACATTGATTTGAAGATATGGTCCACCGAGAAACTACATGCGTCTCTTTTGTTACGATATTACTGCAGACATTCTCACCAGGGACTACATTCACACCAGAAAACGTTGAACTTGTTGTTCCTATAAGGCAACTCCAGGTTAATCAATAATACTATCCCATATGTAAGAATACCCCAAGCACCCCACAATTACAGCACATTAGCTTTAAGGAAGGTTTTGTTTGCAGGAATGATGGCATGGCACTGGTGCAGTGGGGATCGACATAAGAGTAACGCATTGGTTCCGACGTGTGATCAAGGTTTCTCTGTCTTCGTTGTCCTTAATTGTTTCATCAATAAAACTGTACGAATTTGCCCGGGATTTATCGGAAATGTTGAATGTTTATTCCGTGTTGGGCTCATGGAAATAAAAATAAATAAAATCAAATTGCAATCCAATCTTTATCAATGGATCCACAAATGTTTATCGTTTTTAATTTCTGGCAAAGAGGTCGTTGCACGTAAAACAATAACAAAAACAAATAAATTAAGTGTTTTTTTCTGGGGTTTTTTTATTTTACTTTGACACCATTGATTTCCATGTGAAATGTTTTGCTTGTGAAGCCCTTTGAGAGCGTACTGTGATTTAGGCCTATAGAGATAAACTTAAGTCAAAAGATTAAAAAAAAATCCAAAGTTCTTAAAGATATTGTGCCAATTCGGACCCGATCAGTAGCAGGTACATTCGTCTCATGGATACGTTGCGAACCTTATGCCTCTATTTTTCACTACCTGCAGAGCTCCGTCTCTCAGACCACTTGACCCCTCGCTCATTAATTACGACGGTATTACGTATTCAGTGCAATGCAAATCTTAATAATTCAAATGAATAATTCAGGTCTGCAGGGGAAGTTGACGAGGTTAGCTGGACTAATAAGAGGGAGATGGGCAGGCTGTCCTTTATATTTTAGTGTATATTTGAATATTGTTATTCAAATTTAGTTGATGGATTCATTCTTTCTATTTTTTAATCTTTCTTGTTTCTTTGCTCTCCTCTCTTCCTCTCATTATACCTCACATTTCCACATGTTCCCTATTTTTTGATCTTTATTTAGTTATTTTATATTTTAGTTAATACTTCTATAAATGTTTACATTTCTATTATTATTATTATTATTTGCCTAATATTCTGATTTTTATTCTTATTATTCTCCTTGCCATTGTTTTTGGTAAAAGTGTCTGCAACACGACAACCGCTGAACCCAGGGACATTGTTAAGATCTCGTTAGAACCAGGACCTATCAGACATCTCGTGGTTCAAATTTGATCCATATCGATCAACATTTGGAGCAGGAATTTGTGAAAAACCAACGAAAATTAAGTGGAAGTAGCAGAACATTGGCGTAGCTTGATTAGTTTGTGGAGCGGACGCTTTGGGACATCATCATCCAATTTGTTACATATGTCCAGGTTTCATCTCCAGGGGGCATTCGCATCCCGTGGGCTCCACGATAAATTGCATTTTCATTGTCATTGCAATATGAACATGCGCGATAAAGACGCAAGGAATAAGTAATGAATAAGAAAAATCATTTTATTACATCATTTTTAATTTCGATTTTTTTTTTGTCCGTCCGAGAGGGCGACGCCGTCTAGAACACGCGGACATACGGCTCTCCGGCTGAAAGCTCTCCAAAACAGGAAGTAACGGTGCATTCAAGGAACTTGGAAAACTCCTAAATGAATCTGCGTTCAGATAACTGTAATTCATGTTGTTTTCCACCAGATATATATATTTTTTCAAGAGATGTTTTTGTTGAATCTAGAAATAATTGTGTTATTAGTTGGGTTATGAGAAAATTGTATTGTTTGTGTGTTTTCCATGTGCCAAAGAGAAGCCGAAGGTTAATGACAATAAAGAAGAGCGTTCCATGTGAACTCGGAAACTTGTCATTAGTGTCGGTGAGGAAGTGATGCTGCGTTTCATGGGAACTCTGAAAACTGTAATTCGTAACTAACACGACTAACCTGAACCGCTTGTATTGATGCCTGCCGCTTATTATTAATATTATTATTATTAGAATTATTATAATTACTATCTATTAATATTTATTTTATATCTTTTGCTTGTTTTTTGTTTAGTTGTTTCCATTATAAGATCAGCTGTGTTTCTCAACCACCCCTGTTACTTAATTTGCCTATTCCATTGTGTGCATTTCATTTTACTCCTCGAATGTGCAAATGGAATACACCATACCAAACCTAAAGCCAGCCAGTCTGCTGCCATGATGCTACCTCTCTTCCCACATTTAGGTCATTTGGGGATCGGGGGCTCGGCTGTCTTTAAAAAGCTCGGGTTGAAGGAAATGGCTTCTGTCAGCCTTTAATTCCATCCAACTCTAAATCATGTTGGTCTTTAGAGAAGGTTCCAGGATTAGAAACTCAGCGTGTCCTTCTTGCATTTGTTAGTCGCACGTCGCCAATCACACACACAGACGCACACGCACACACGCACGCACGCACGCACGCATGCACGCACGCACGCACACACACACACACACACACACACACACACACACACACTATGAAGAACTTTTATCAAACCCAACGATCTTAATGCTGCACATAGGCGCAGGCAAGGATGTCCTTTGTCCTTATTTCTTTTTTTTATGGATGTGATCAAGGCGCCCTCCGTGCGCGCTGTAATTGCGTTTCCAGTGTGTACAAGTGCTTTCCTCCAGGGGACTTTTTTGGAGGACACTTTTATTTTTTTTGTCTTTGTTCAACTGTAAGCCTTGCCACGTGGGGCTGCGCTGTTGGCCTTAGTGTTTTTTTGGGGGTTTTTTTCAGTCTCTGGCAACAATGGGCTTAAAAAACGGCGAAATTAGGCAAAGCTGCTCTGTTTAGCGCAGCAAACTATGCCATCAGTTGTGCTTTCACATTAAAGCTGTTGTGAGCTCTGTGTGAGAAGTGAAAATAAGCCAAGACTTGGTCCTTTGGTCAAAGGAGTAGGGGGCGAGAGAGAGAGAGAGAGAGACAGAGAGAGAGAGCGAGAGAGACAGAGAAAGAAGGGGAGAGAGAGAGAGAGGGAGAGAGAGAGAGAGAGAGAGAGAGAGAGAGAGAGAGAGAGAGAGAGCAGAGATGGCATGCCTTGAGGAGAAGCAGTGGATTTAAAAAGGCTGTGGGGTGAGGAAAGGGAGTGGGGGAGGATTGATAGAGCTGCAGGGCTTAACAAAATACCAATATCTCGCTGGCTAATATTCCACATGGTAGCGTCTCTGTCAGCGAGGGGGAAGATACAGAGGGCATTAGAGCCACAGCTCATTACCAGCGTAATAACAAACTGCAAAAGATTTGGGCAGGAGATCACATCGCAGGCCGGCCACACGGCTAATCTGGAAATACACACAGGAAAATCACCAGGACTGGAAATCATCTGCCTCATATACTTCATATAGTTCTGGCGGAATGGGTTAAAAGGACAGAAATGGCTCAACAATTTTAAGACAAATTATTTCCCGAGCAAGAACAGAGAACCGTGTTCCATGAATAGAGAACCATGTACTCTATTATTAATATTTACATCAGAAATGAAGTGCTGGATTATATGAGCACAGGGATTTACGCCACAATCGCAGTGATCGCAGTGCAAGTGCGGTCCCTTCTCTGTCACGTTGTCAGTGCACGCAGATGTAGGAGCAAGAATATGGAATAATAAAATTCAATCTGAGCAGAATAATTGGTTGATGAACGCCATTATCAGAATATTGCAGAACTTAATGTATCCACTGCCCTCACTATGTTCATTTTTCATTCAGTTTTTTTTCTCATTTCCAGAACAGCGATGGGAAATGGTCTCTTGCAGTTTCTCATATGAAATAGGAGCTATGAGGAACATTGATGACGGCCTATCTTTTTTTTTTTGTTTAAAGTGAATTACAAAATGTACCGATTAAACGGCCTCACTGAGACGTGAACACCAGACGGCCAGGGAGACAAAACCCTCGGGGGCCGGCGGGCACCTTGGACAAAAACCCACCTCTCGGTATTAACCGTTACAGCGACCATGCGTTCATGGACCTCAGCAGATACAGCTGTGGCAGCGGGAGAAGAAGACGAAGAAGACGACGAAGAAGAAGACGAAGAAGAAGACGGCAGATTGATGCAGACTGGTGAATTATAAAGACATCATGGATCACCAGTTCCCAATGCCGCCGGGCCCCGGCCTTTTCTCCCAGCGCCACTCAGGGCATTCACTAACTTTATAAAGGGGCCTTGGATTCATTCCTGCAGCCCCCAACCTCCCAGTGCCCACTGTACTATGAAATTCACTCAATCCACCAAATGCTAAAGGACTGAATAACATCCGCCCTCCATCTTCAGAGATGCCTGGCCCGCAGCCCCGCTCGCATTATGCCTCATCTCACCAGAAAAAAACCCTCAGAGCCGCACAGACGGTAACATGGCGGAATTGAGATTATAAGAGGGAATTCCTCCACGGGAGAGTCTAGTTGTGTGAGATACACGATGACACGCAAGTTAAAAAAACTCCGGAGTTAATGTATGGGAATCTGGGGGGGGGCCGAGAACGTTCAGCGGGAATAATTTGCAGTTTCAGCTCAGATTGCCACCACACAAACGAAGACAAGAGGGCCTCGTGAAATGTCTTCGATCACGGAGCGCTTTCCTGGAGCGCTTCGGTGGAAGAAATGAAGGAAGCGGTTTTCATATGTGACATGAAATACAAAAAAAATAAATCAAAAAGGGAAGTAGTGCTCTTTTTTTTTTTTTTTGAAATCCAAATTGTTATGCCCTTGGTTTCAAATTGGTATTGAGATGAAAGTGGAAAAAAAAAAATAGGGATGAAAGCGGCCTCCATCTAAAATGGCTGAAGGGACGCAATGGCAGATAAATGACTGTGCATTTGGTTATCAATTCCCTCGCTCATGTGTTAGTCATGTAGGATCCCGATAAGTCGCCATGTTCGAAAATAAATTAAAATTCATGGCATGAAGACGAGGCCGGGTTTCTGGCCGAGCCTCTTCCTCCTCGATTCGGATACGCTCGGCGACCCCTGATTGAGCGCACACCGACCTTGACCCCCCCCACGCACACAACTAAAAAGCTATGATTTACAGCGGCCGACACGAGGAAAGCAAAAAAAAAAAAAGGAGCATACCAAGCATGAACACGGCACGACGGAGGGAACACACACAAACACACACAGGAAAAAAAAAAAACCCAAAAGAAAGACAGAAGACGGAAAAGCTCCGTCTCATTTGGGCAACCTTCACATGTGAGGGACCACGGAGACAGATAGTTCTGTCACGGAGGTTTCACTGTGAAATTGGTCGCTCGGCGGAATCAGGTCACCTCTCTCGCAGCGTGACACTGAAGACGCTCAGCCTAAACGCGGTTTTTGTTTTTGTTTTGTTTTCCTTTTGCTAATGTTTTGGGAAAGCCCGACATTCTTCTCTTTCTCTAAATGTCCAAGCGCGCATTTGAAATATTCAACCGTCGGCGCGCTGCTGCCCGGTGGCCGAGCTCATTTGTTGGTTCTTTTGAGTCACAACCTGCGGTGTCGCCGAGCGCTCTGCGTCATCCGCGTTGCTGAGGGTGAGGATGGATGTTGAAGGGTTTCATTAAGGCGCCATTTGTAAACATTTCATCTTCTGTAGCATCCCATCCGGTCTATATCCATCGCCAGTCCGTATACAATACCAACATGCTGGGAAATGCACAGAATTAATGCTAAAGCCATTTAAATTACTGCAGATCTTCCTCTGCAGTAATGGCTGGTGAGGGCTGCACGTTGTGAAACAGCACCCGAAGGAACTGAACCACAAGACGACAACTCATACCGGCAACACAAGCAACTCAACCTAAGAGCCACAAACAGTCTGTGATATCATGTGTAAAAAAATATGTATACTGTATTGTATAGTGTATATATATATAAGAATCTCAATATATATATATATATATATATATACACAGTATAAAGTGTATAGTATAATATAACTAACACATATTTAAATTATATATACAGTATATTATCCATACAAACAGGTATATAAACTAATTTATGGCATTCAGTAAAACCACTGATGCCATATGTAGCTATATATTGACAATTTTCTAAATGTCATTCTTTAATAAAATGAGGCGTGCATATAGATTTGTACATTGTTACAGGATTCATGGGGATGTTATCAGATCTGTGTCACACCATTACTCGGCTAATGAGTCAAATGAACGATGGAGCACGGATGTGAAAAGCATCATTGGATCCATTTTTTTCCTCACCATTGTCAGCAAGAAATGTTGCCTGCATCATGTCATTAAGATCGCATGCAACACAACGTTCATCTCCGTGTGGGAAAGACAGAAAGAGCTCATGCAGCGCCCTGGTTCAAGGTGAGATTTCTCTTGGGGGCAACGGAGACGACTAATAGTTACACCTGGGCCCTGCGCAAGGATCCTCAGCTCAAAAAACACACAAAACAAAAATAAAAATATCAACAATAACGGTAAAGTAAAAATGACATAACTAGTTATTTACTTACAAAGTTATTTTTTTAAAACTTTGATTACAAAAGGCTGTGATGCTCAGTTTGTTCCACCACTAATGACATAATGTGATCTAATGTAATATAATGTGTTATAATCGAATGGGATGTTATGTCATGTAATGTAATGTAACATAACGCAATATTTTGCAATATAATGCAATGTGATGTGATGTAATGTGATGCGACATCATGTAATGCAATATAATTCAATGTAATCCAATGTAATGTAATGTACTAAAATAGGAACAACAACCAGCTTGGATGCAATCAAACAGTCTCTCCATAGCTTAGAGCTTTACTCTCTTTTCTTCCTACCTCCCCCATCCATCGCTCCCTCTCCCTCTCTTTCTCTCAGTCCCTCCGGCTCTTCCTCTCACGCTCCCATTCCCTTTCCCTCTCTTTTTCCCCCACTCCCTCTCCCACTCCCACTCCCTCTCCCTCTAGCTCTCCCTCTCCCTCTCCCTCTCCCTCTCCTGCCGTGGCTGAGATAAATAGGTGGTATTTAACTCCTGATGTGAGAACATAATGTCTCCTGCTCGCTAAAAGCTACATTTGTCAGTGCCATAGCGCTTTCTACTTGTGATAATTGCGTCTCATTGTCTTGCGAGGCCGCCTGGAGATACTCCTGCTGGAGGAGAGAGGGGGGAGGCCGGTGGGAGAGTTTGGTGCCGTGTGGAAATGGAAATAAAGTCTTATTGTGGTGTCTGCCACACACCATTGTGGCTCTATGATTAATTGTGCCATTAGCAGAATCGCTCTCACACTATTTGGATAAGGCCTCCGCGCTGGAATTGACAATCGCACAACACTATAAACAAACAACTGTATTAGAATGAGAGCTGTGAGAAGCCATATCATTTGCATTCACAGGCCGTTTCATTGTTTGCTTCCGTTACCACGGACAGCATACCAGACAACCGCCTCAAAACCTTGACTAAAATTGAACGGCACAGAGCATTTTATTTTTTTTCCAAATCAGACAAAAACCTAGAGAAAGAAAACGCTCTGTGCTTCGGCTACTGCAGAACAGTTGTCTCTTAAGTTTTATTTCCTTGTAAACTTTGAAAACACTTTTTTTTTTTTTTTTTTTTTTTACAAGGCTCTGTGTTCCGCAAAATGCAGCCTCAGCAGGTTCCTGCAAGGTTAAAGTCGATGCTTTGCAATCAAGAGACTCAGTGGAAAACCTTCACTTCTCTGATGGCGAGGCAAGCCTGTGCTGAGCACCACAGCAGGAAGTGAAGTGTCCCACACTACAATCATAAAAAAACCTGCACCTCAAAATCACCAATCACACAGGAACATAGCTCTTCTGAGTGGAATTTGGGTTCCCAAGATTTTGAGCAATTAACTGTATTCCTGCTTAAATACTAGCCATTCAATTTAAACAAAGCTCTAGTTCTACATTAATTTCAGTTGAATAATAATAATAATAATAATAATAATAATAATAATAATAATAATAATAATAATAATAATAATAATAATAAATATAACTGCAGGCAGCAATAGATACCCTAATATATCTGTTTATTCGTTTTAGGTACATTTTTTGAAATGCACCAAATTTTGTTTGTAAGTTGTAAAGTAGAGTTATTTGCACTTTTTGGACAAGAAATGACAATACAAGATAATTGTTTTATTAAACAGTTGTCCAAAACAGCTGGACAAAAATCACCAAACAAATATCACAGCATTTATAAAGATCACAAGGCAAATAATAACTGTATATTATTAAAATGGCAATCCGAAGTAAAAAAAAACAAGAAATTGGAGAACTTGTACGAAACTGTCAGAGTAAGCAGTGTTTACATCAAACATTGCACAAACTTTTTTTTTTATCTTAAACTCATACATAGCTGCACACTGTTTATTTCTGGAGTCTCCAAATTGTAAATCACCATGGCGAAATGAGCCTCTTAACACCAATATGTATGGGGAATCAGCACTTACACTGTAACGTTTTTTCATTAGTGTTTTTTTCACTGTATTTTTCTTCAGCACTTTTTTCTTGGAATATTGTGACTGACCCATTGTCTTAGATTTTTGTCAATTTTTCGGCATCATGAACAATAACAAAAACACATTTTGTAATAACTTTTCCTAACAATAAGAATAAATACATTTCATTTTATTAATATATTAAATACATGTTAGTTGTAATTATTACTTTATTGTATTTTTTCTGTTTATAATGTACAATTGGAAAATTCAGTTTAACAGATTACTAGTCTATAATGTAATGCAGACAACATTTATGGAACTTTAACATTAATTTGGCATTAGAATTATTATGGATATATTACTTATATATGATACTTAACACTTTCTGTTTTTTGAATTTGGTGACAGTGAAGTTTCTGTTAAGTTTAGTTGTAGGAAAGTGTTTATACATGAGGTTTATGAAAAAAAAAACACATTCTTTTTTTTACTTTAAATGAAATATTTTCATCGTTATTACTTACATTGTTGTATGTAAGTACATCTAGAGCCTCAGTAACAGTAGGTGACATTGGGTCTCGTGCACGTCAATTATGATGTATTTACGTATGACGGTTTACGTATTTTCATTGATTTACGATAGCAGTCGAATTTGTAATTTTATTGGTGACGTTTTTGCTTGGGATTACATTTTCCATAAGTTACTTTTCCATTAAATGTGAAAACGTTGGATTATTTCTGTGAGTAATTACCATTTCATATTTTCTTTTTTCAGTCATCTCGCTGGATCTTGAACACATCACTCAGTCAAACATTTCAATGGATTGGACTTGACGTGGTCATGTGTTTTTGTGGATTACTTTTTTTTACGTTTTTTTCATTCATCCGGCAAAGTAATGGGGACCACATAGATAAAATATAAATTGAACAGATACATTGACGTCTCCCAGGAAAGAAAGTACATGAATATACACGTAAATCGATAGTTGGTAACGTCGAACCACAACAGAGCGACACAGCCTGCACCGCACACTGGACACAGTGGCAATGGACATTCTCACTTGGAATCTGTACATTTATAGTAAAAAGTATGATGATGTTAAAAAGCGTCTTACTGTAAATCTCATCTCGCTCATTTTGTTTATGAACAGCGACGTGTCAGTCAAGCAGGACAAACTGAATATTTGGGGTCAAAGTTGTGCAGTTTTTCACTAATATCTTGCTCTGTATGTGGATCGATTTGGATAAAACTGAAATGACAAGATGTTTGTGACATACTGGTTTTAGCCGGGTTGGACATATTTTGGTATGAAATTCATTGGACCGCGTCTGTGATATCCATCAAATATGGTCGGTTTGTGGGTAACTTCTGTTCCGAATGATTCGGATGAAACTTCAACCGCGAGGCCTTTGTGACATACCGGTTCAAACAAGACGTAACCATGTTCATAAGTTCTGCCAACGTTGTTAGTTTTAGATTTCAAAATTCTGAATTTTCCCAAAACAATATCATTTGTTTGGGCTTGACCCCATAACAATAATAAATATAGCTGCAGGCAGAAATACACGGGGTTCACTTTAGTCATGATAGATACTGTATGTATTGCAGTTGGTTCATGATGTCACAAAGTGCCCCTCTTCGCAAAGTAATTGGGGTATGGCAACGTTCTTCAATTTCCGGTAAGATTATAATGGTTTATCACTATTTCCCGCTACAAATGTAGATCGATGTGAATCAAACTTGGACCACAAAATGTTTGAAACAACCCATTCAACAATTCCAACGAGACCTCAGCCACGTCTGTAGGTTCTGCTTTTGTCGTGTTTGGGATACTTTCAGCCCGGAAAACGCCAAGAAGATTAAAAATAAATAAATAAAAAAGCCAAGCGATTGAGCAATGAAATAGGCCTTTTTAGAAATTCCATGACATCATGGAAATTTCCTCAATGTGACATCACAAAGTAAAATGATGTTCTTGAGTGAATTAGTGTGTTGGTGACATTGTAGTAATGAGATCGCCATGTATTTTTTAGTATAAGTAAAGAAGTTATTATTGATAGATTACCATGTACTATTTTTAGGTAAATGTGTATTTGTAATAACATGACTTATGTTATTTGTTTCATCCACAAGTTAGTTCTCATTGTGTTATTTACTTACATTTCAATTGATGTGGCTGAAGTTCACATTCTGTTCTCTTTGTATTCATGTGCAGCATGTTGTCTTCATCTTCAAATCTTTCATCCTTTTTCGTCTGAAAGAATTCAAATCCGTGTTCAGCGTCGGAAATTGTACAGGAAGTGAACAACTTTTTTTTTTTTTAAATTGTCTCATGGAAGTTACAATCATATGTTCCTTTCTGTTGTCCGCATGTATTAATTAGCTGCACAATGCTTGTTCCTGGAGTCTCCAAACTGTGATCCTGATGAAATGAACCTCTTAACACCGAGACATATGGGAAATAAACACTTATATTTAAAGGCTTCTCATCTACATTCACAGTCTTTTTTTCTGTTTTTTTTTTTTTTTCAATTTCTGTTTCATAGGTTTTTGCACAGTCTTTTTCCTTCGTGATTTAATTTAGAACAGTCTGGCTGACCTCGAGGGCTAGATTTTTGGACAATTGCTTCCTTATTGTCTCAGACTTTCCACTATTTGTTAGCGTTTGGAAGATAATTAACATAAACTTTGTAATTATTTTACATAACAATAATAATAAATACATGTGATTTCACAAAAATAATAAATACAATTTCGTTTTAGTTAGTACTTTATTGAATTTTCTCTGTTTAATAATCTAAAAATTTGAAAATTCAGTAAAATCGAATACTTGTCTATATTGTTATATAGGTCAATAATTAATTATTTAGGGACGCTTACAAAGGTAATCGAATTTACGTAATTTTAGTGGTGATGCCTTTCTGCGGATTAAATCTTCGATAGGTTACGGTTCCATGAAGTCCGAAAAGCGCTGGCGTATTTCTGTAACTAAATACAATTTCAGACCTTCTAGTTTTCCCGACATGTTCCTAATACATGGACTGCATTCATCACCGCAGTCGAGTGGACTCGACTCCACGTGGTCACGATTTCTGTGGATTCATGTTTTTTTGTGTTTTTTCATAAATCCGACAAAGTAATGGGGACCAAAGAGATAAAGTATCAATGGAACGATGATGATGAATGATGATGTCACAAAGCATCTTACTCCTCAACTCATCTCACTCAACTACACTCAGAACCTCCAGAAAATCCATCCATCCATCCACCCATCCATCCATCCATCCATCCATCCATCCATCCATCACCCATTCATCGAATTATCCATCCATCCATCTATCCATCCATCCATCCATCATCCATCATCCATCCATCCATCAATCCATCCACCCATCCATCCATCAATCCATCCATCCATCCATCCATCCATCCATCCATCAATCCATCCATCCATCCATCCATCCATCCATCCATCCATCTATCCACCCATCCATCAATCCATCCACCCATCCATCCATCCATCCGTCAATCCATCCATCCATCCACCCATCCATCCATCAATCCATCAATCCATCCATCCATCCATCCATCCATCCATCCATCACCCATTCATCAAATTATCCATCCATCCATCCATCCATCCATCCATCCATCATCCATCCATCCATCAATCCATCCACCCATCCATCCATCAATCCATCCATCCATCCATCAATCCATCCATCCATCCATCCATCAATCCATCTATCCACCCATCCATCAATCCATCCACCCATCCATCCATCCATCCGTCAATCCATCCATCCATCCATCAATCCATCCATCCATCAATCCATCCATCCACCCATCCATCGATCCATCCATCAA
>NC_137192.1:17217064-17302064 GCF_960531495.2 Zeus faber
TCGTGTATGTTTACAAAAATGCATGATCTAATAGTACTTTGTTTAGTAAATAAAATGGAGATTCCGATTACTTGCGTGTCATTGTACAGTAATTGAACTTTGCAACAATCAATTGGAATGTAATTACCATTTGGTGGAACATCATGTTTTAAGATATTTATGTTAACAACAACAAAGCATTAACAACCTAAGCCCTAGTCCCTCATTTAGGAAACACTCCCCACCCACCCAAACAACAAACACACACACACACACACACACACACACACACACACACACACACACACGCACACACACGCACACACACACACACACACACACACACACACAAAACCACATCAGCATCACTGCTAGGCCATTCCTACATAATGACCACAGGCAAGTATGGAATTTATCTCTTAGAAACATTTGCATTGTACAGCCACCCCACACGCACACACACACACACACACACACACACACACACACACACACACACACACACACACACACACACACACACACCCTCCTGAAACTGCACAAAGCGGAGCATTAGACATCAGCGCTTCAAACTATGGCTTAGCGCAGTGGCATGCTGCATATTGACATTTTACACTTTGCATTTTCGGCGAGCTTAATGTCATCTGCCGTGAGTCACCACGGATACGAGCGCCGGTGCGAGGAACGTGCGCGGCGCCGCACGCCATCCCACCGTTCCCCCTCCCGAAGCACGTGCAATTCGGTGTAAACGATTAACTGCATTAGCGGGAAAATGGATTAGTTAAGCGACTAATTTACTCATTCAAAAAGAAACTTAAAAAAAAAAAAAAAAAAAAAGCCGAAACAACACAGCCACACAGCTTTGTCTCTCTCTGCACGTAGGCTAATCTGTGTGTGGGTGTGTGTGTGTGTGTGTGTGTGCGTGCGTGCGTGCCTTGTTCCGGTGTACCTCCAATCGACAATTTTCTTGCCCATCAGCCTCAGTGATTTAATTGCCATTTTGAAAATGACTTTGCGCCGATGATTACGCCGACAAAACATCAGGGGGGGAAAAAAAAAGACGAAACAAGAAAAAAATACATTTAATTGAATTGAATCGGATGCAAATGTGTCGTCTTCCCTCAGCATCTTTAAATGCTGCGGGGTAACAATGTTTTATTTATTTATTTATTTGTTTGTTTTTGGGCTGGGGGCGGGGGCGGTAATCATGAACCATACGTCAGGGGTGCATTTGTAATTGGGGCTGATTATTATGGGATGGCTGCGGCAGAAGGGATGACGTCTGGCTTGGGAGCGGCGGACCCCGCGGACGCCGCAGCCATCTTGCCGCGGCAAAAAGCCATTTTGTGTGGAACTCTTGTGATTGGTTGCGATTGATTGAACAGGAAGAGCCTCTTCGCGGTGACGGTCCCGCTGCATATTCATCCCCGCCTCACTCATCTCTTGAATATTGAATACATCAAAAAACAAGAAATAAACAGCAGACACGTTGGAGGTGGTTTCGTGTCAGGTGTGTTTTACTAAACGTCTGTTTGAATTGAAGGGATCCGTCATTAAAATTGGACGGTCTCCAGTGCCATAGGGAGTATTTACACCAGGCAGAGCGTATAATCTATAGGTCTTTATTGATTTTTGCAGATAACATATATCGCAATCATGCTTTTTCGTATAACACCATCTAAAGACACTTATTATAGTTTTTACATTGAATATTTTACATTAGGCCCATGAAACAGTTAGAAATATACAAAACAATATCCTCTGACTAGACAGTGTTTCTATGACATTATCATTATTACTCTATTATTGTTATTGTAATTATAATTTATACATTTGATAAAGATATGTTCTTTAGTTTCTGAGATAATCATATTATTGCAGAAAATAGCATATAATATCAGATTTTTCTTTTTCAGGTTTTTTTTTTTTTCTTTTTTCTTTAACATTGAGACAAAAAAAAAACGTCAGGATGTACGGACATTCACAGATACATGTATCGATACACAGCCCAGTTTTACAACATCGTTCAAGAGAGAAGACTGCAGTATGGTCACTTTATACAAAATTCATGGAACCTTTTTGTCATTGCACATTTAAATTTACATATCTTTGCAAAAAAAAACAAAAAAAAGAAAAAAAAAAAACAAAAAAAACATATTTCTACCTGATCCCTGTTGCATGTAGCTGCCACAGAAGCAAACTCTATCCATTTATTTATTGTAAATACAATTAGATCTGTGGAATTAGCTGGCCTACATTATATAGATATATTTATTCATATATTTATTTTTATATATATTGCCAAAGAACATGATATGTAGCAATAGGTTTTCCCTTCTCAAATGAAAAGGAATAGTTTCAGTGGTGTTAGCCTACGGAGCGTCGGACACATCAGTAATCATTTTGACGTCTGGATCCATCCTGTCTCTCTCAAAATTCTGACACTGGGGGGAATACAACCAAAAGCGTCTGCTACAGCTCCGAGGCCCTCCCAGCGCGCATGATACTGAATAAAAAGACGGCAAAACCGGCAAACGTTTAAATGCTTTGTTCGTTAACTCGAGATACTGAGTCGGATTTACAAGAAAACAATAAAATAAAAATAGGTGGAAATCCATGGAAAATTGAAATTTTCACATCCCCCAATCCCCCCCCCCCCCACCCCCCCACCCGTGTGATTGGGTTGTCTCAGAGAGAATTTGGTCACTTCCATCATTTTTCTTTTTCCTGAGAAGTGGGGTTTTTTTTTTTTTCGCTCCAGTAAACTGTTTATTTCTTATTTCTTTTTTCTTTTTTTTTTTTACGTAAACCATTTGGATGTCAATAGAAGTTGTACATTTCCGATCCGTTCGCCCTCCCGCGTTCGCGCCGTTTGGACCAAACAGAGGTTTTATTACTTCCTCAGCGGCGACGTCGGGTCATTTCTCCGCGCGGTGCCGAATGGCCGTCGTAAGTTATTAGTTTGTTTGTACCCTGTTGCTCTATTATGGGATGGACGGGGTTTCATCCGATTGATATCTGGTCGGTGGGCGTGGTCTTTGTTAGGATTACTCTGAACAGAAGTTTCTCATTTTGGTCCTTCTCACTCTCACGTAGAAAAAACTCCTAGAAATGAGTCTAAAAAAGGTTCAGACAACATATAAAGTTATTGTTCTTTAGAAAACAAAGAAACAATTTAACAGTCTCTCGCTATTTATACTAGATAGTTAATTTTTGCTTTTTCTCACAGATAGTTCAATCATGCCAAAAAAAAAAAAAAAGGGTTTGGATGCTCTGCAGTCCACACTGGCCTTGTGCTTTTCAAAGGTAGTAAACATTACTGGCTCACTGCAGGGTACTGGGATATGCTGCTAGATAATACCTTAAACATACACAGAGATTTGGCCTTGCCCGTTGCACATTCTCATTTAGTCTTTAACTCAAATTGGCCAATATTTGATTTATTATTGCGTTTATGCGTCACCTATGACATTGCCTTCAATTTAATATATTTCCTTTAAATGTACAAGCAAACTGAATTTAATCTATATTTTCTTTGTACAGCAATAGTATTTTAATAGATGAATTACTTGTAAATATCTTTAAATTAGCACAATACTCTTGAATCACACCGGGCCTCCAAATTTTAAATTATAAATTCAAAATACAGTAAATTTTCTAGGTCACATTTTTTTTTTCTAGAAAGACTAAACATTTTTTTTTTATCTTTTTTGCATATTGAAATACAAACTATCACAACACCGCTGGGTAGTTTGTCTTCATACTTGTGGTTTTTTTTTTTGTTTGTTTTTTTTCCCTTTGTTTTTAAACTCTGTATTATACAAATGAACAAACAGAAAAACCCCTTTGAAATGTCGCCGTAATCAGGTTGGTCTTGCTTGTCCCCAGGAGGTAGGTGAATAGAAGCAGACACAGGAAGTCTGGTGGTCGGTACCAACCATGATCGCGTCTCGTCGTGTTTTCTGTTACAGAGCCGCCAGTCTCGCTTGTTTTTTTTTGTTTTTTTTATCCGGGGAAGAAGGTTCTAGATGTAGGCTTCCTCGGTCGCCGGGTTCTGGCTCTGGTTCTCCGTCTGCTGCTCCGGCCCGTTCTCCTGGGTCCGCACCAGAACCACCGGCTTGATCATTATCCTCAGACGCTGGTGGGGCGGAAAGAGGGGAGGGGGGTTAATGCCGTTGAAACATGGTAAGAAAAAAAAAAGAAAAGTTTAGGACATTTCCTGGGATGAATAAATAGAAAAGTATTTTATTATAAATATTTAAATTTAATTTATTATTAATTAAATTAAATATTATAATTAATTTAATATTTTTTTCAAGCTTTCTATTGTTAATGAGAATAAACATTTTTGTACAATTGACAATCACAGGCATAGAATATATTTAGTTTGGTACGTCCTATTCTAAGGGATAATGTGAAATAATTTGCGTCAGGGATTATTTAGAGATCATGACCAATCGGCTTTGCATTGCTACTACTCGTCTACTGACTAAATAAAATAATAAATTGATACGGAATATTGATTTGAAATAATTTAATCCTTGGTATGCCTATGCTTCTGCTAAGAAAAATTGTCTACAACAACATAGCTGACTACGGCCAGAGAAGTGGTTGCCCTTGACAACCATCATTATACTGAAATAACTCACTGCTGATTGCCGCTGTTGACCAATCACAATTGAGTGCTCCCGAGGGCCGTGTAATAGGAATTATTATAATGGAAGCTGGAAGATACAGTACTCGCCGCACAGTTTTGTAAATGGACTCCACCGTAGGAAGAATAATGAAGAAACAAACAATAAAATCAAACCAACAACGGAAGTATCCAATGTTTGAATTCCTTGTCAACATTCGGATTGGAGGCATCATCCGCCAAAACCACGGATAAAAAAAACAAAAAACGGAGAGAAAAGATTTCACTTTTGATTTGATCGCACTGTTTACTTCATTTTCCGTCGTCTGATAACATGGTGATTACTGGCGGGTATAAAACACCAAAATCGGCGGTCAGCGTTGACGCTACACATGGAGCATGGAGGTTCCGTGTGCAGTGTTTTTGGGGGATCGACGTCCTCTTTGTGCACAGCGCTAATCAGATGCTGATTGCTACAATTAGGCGTTCTGCCATCAGCTGCATTGAAGGATCTGACACCTGCACGTCGCCGCTGACAGCCTCTGCTGCGCCGCCGGCAATTACAGCCCATTTACAAAGTGCCGCAATGGGGGTTATGCGTGTTGGCAAGAAGAACTATGAAGACGTGAGCTCGTGATTGAATCCATCGTAGCGGACCGCTGATCGAAAAACAACCCTCAATGTCAAAAGGTGTAAAGGCGGAAAAGTCATTATTAGCTATTGAGGAGATCAATAAATACCTAATGTGCTGTGCATTCTGCACCACACAATGCATGTCCTTTTTTTGAGAAGTCAGTGTCTATTATGCAGCTGAAAGGCAGCTAAAATGCATAATGGAGCTCATTATAAAAGCTATTTACTCATTATGGTTTCCAGCTCGAAAGGCTGAAAACGTATTAGAGGTACATAATGAAAATTATTATTGTAGTTGTTATTATTATTCAGGCTTTTCCTCCTCATCTTTAAGCTTTTTTGCATTTCCTGTGAGATGGTGTAAAATCATTACACTGTGACCAATTACAGACATTGTGTGCCAATAGGACGCTGCCTTCTATCCCAGTCGGCCAAATGGCGGAGTAATAATTTAAAGTCAAACGCTACAACTCCAACACCATAAAGTGATTAAGATCAAACTTGGTCAAAAACAACAACAAAAAAAGACTTGATATCCTTCTTGCTTCATATCCTGCCATTTTGGTTGTTCTTTAAAAGCACCTATTTCCCAACAATCCCAAGATATTTGCCAATAACGTTGTTGGAAGATATGGGCAGAAAGTAAAATAACTATAATTCCATGGCAATTTGCTTAAAAGGTAAACTTATAAGCTCAAAGGTCTGTCAGATAATTGTGTTTACAAGAGCAAATTCAACCTTAACTCATGTGCCCTTCATTTCAATCTGTAGTATCATAAATGGATGGGCCAAATGTTGGGATTTTGTCGCACATGCTTTGCTCAGTTTTTAGCATAATCATTGCCGCTGGATGTGAAATTTTCTCTTAGAACTCTGAAATTGGATATTTGCTAGTCTTGTTATTTTTGACGTTGTTTGTTCTGCTAATATCAGTTTTACTCAACTAATATTCCATTTATCTTTAGTTTCATTCTTCACACCAAATCGTAACTTCTTTATCAATAAAGTTAAATAGTGAGGACTGCAGATTTAAAAAGGGCATTCAACTCAATTTAGGGCTTGATTAAATCAATGCATTAAACAGGTGATTTAGATAGGGAAGCCGTCCTCTCTAATTGCTGCTGGATCTTTATCTCAGGTTTCAGTTAAACCTCCAGGAAGCCATTTTTTTTAATGCTGTTACTATAAAGTATATGACATGGAACCAATGGATGAGCACATCTTCAGAGGCGTGAGGGTCGCCTACCTCTTTGTACGTGCCCTTGAGAGTGAGGAACATGTATCCCATGTATCCCGGGATGAGGACCATGGAGGAGAGGGCCATGCACCAGCCCACGCCCTGGCCCCAGGCTGGGAAGACATAGTCGCCCATGGTGAGGGGAACCATCTGCACGGCGCTGAACAAGAACACTCCCTAGGAGAGGAGAGGGATCAGAGGAAATACATCTCAATATATTGTAATACAATATATAGTAAGTATAGTAATAACCCTTTTGTTAGTTTGTGCATTCATCCACACGCTCATTTATATATTACACCCTCTATATATATATATATATATATACATATATATATATATATATATATATATACATATATATATATATATATATATATATATATATATATATATATATATATATATATACCTTGCTATCAATCACAGTTGTCATGGCCGATCCCATCTTACTTTGCTAAAATTTGGTACATTTTGAGACTTTTCGAGAATGATACTTCATTTAAAAGATAGGTTTGCCACTTTTCAGCCCAGTCCTGAAAACTCAGTTCCTATTGAGAAACTTACCACTCTGCTCCAGTGTCGTACTGTCATTGAATACAGTCCAATGGGGCAAAAACATCTAAGCTTTGAAAAAAGGTTAATTCTCCTTTTCAAAAACGGGAAACTAACATGAGGTTTTTAATGTATTTTCTTTCAGCGTGTGTTGAATGACAGTAATACCACAATTCATTCAAAACAAATTATTTTGGTTGCCGGAGCGTAACGTTGGCTACAGCAGGATGCCAGTAGGATGCAACGCAACTTCCTGTTTCTAGTCTCATATTACATTAGGACGGAGATATCAACTTGTGGAAGTGGAAAAGAGTCAATAAACCTCTGTAAAACCTGAAAAAGGCAGGGTAAGGCATTTGCCAGTGGGACTGCATTTAAGCCCAAATGAGAAGCTGCAGCAGAGTGGTAAGTTTCAGTGAGGTTGTTCTATGAACAGTTGATAAATGATCCAACATTTTAAAAAAGCCTGGGTTCAAGAAATAGCGAACATAGCTTTTAAACAAGGGAGGAAATGCAGTCATTGGAGTCTCTTGATTAGTGAAGAGTCTACTACGTCTGTTATGCATACACAGACAGTACATACAGCCACAATGAGCGGGGTGAAGACGAGCCAGCAGGCCTTCCACCACAGGCAGGGCCTGTATCCCACCATCTCTTCGATATTGTCATAGAACTTATTCACTCCTGAAACAGACACATACAGATATGAATTCAGACACTTTATGTGGAATAATAATCAGCATGCATTGATCTCTTATTAGCAGTTGTCGTGTCACGGGGAGATGCACTAGCAATTATAAGAGCTAGTCGTGGAAAGTTTGCGGTCACGAGGTGGGGGTGTTAACCACCCCTTCATAACCAAATTGATAAATATTTTTACTGTCTATATTTTTGAGACGCATAGCTCACCATAGAACCAGGAAATGGAGATGCACTCGAAAAACACCAGGAAGAGCAGGCACATTCCGCTGGCCGAGTAGTAGTCGAAAAGCTTAAACACATACAGACCACCCTGCAAAGGGGACGGGAGAGAAGAGAGGGGTTTGCCGAAAGGAGTAACGAGAACCGGCAGAAGACGAACAGGGGGAGACGTGAGAGGAGAGGACAGGACAAGGGAAAGGGAGCACGCGCGCGAGGGGGGAAAGGCGTGGGGGATTACCACGCGGCGCAGAGCCCAGTGTGCTGGAATAATGGGCAGGACGGCGGCACCAGTCACCCTGACTGGTGAAGGGGCGGTGACCCCGTTTGGATGTGGGCCGAGGGTGGCGCCGATGGGAGCACGGCGTTATCGCCCATGTCCAGCACCGCGGCCCGCGGTACGGCCGGTCCTCAGCCTCTCCTCCTCCCGTCGGGGTCGTTATGAGAGGGGGAAACGGCTCGGAGGGACCTGCTAATGATCCCCGATGAAACCTCGGACTCCGCCGGGGCTTTGTGCGCTGCGCCCTGAGCGGCGATGGGGGCGATCGCCTCCCGTGCCCCGCGTGGCTCGGGAGCGCGGGCGTGATGGGAATAAAATGTGGCAGACGAGAGGGGGGCGACGCGGGGTGTCACTGGCAAACATGACCTCACCCTGATCCTGTCTTCTATGATTCACTGGGAGACGGACGAAGAGGGGTCTTGACTTTTATTTATTTATTTATTTATTTATTTAATTGATTTTTGCCAAGATAATTTATTCATGATGCAGCATTCTATCCAATATATGAACACTATGTACTGTGTAAAAAGAGATAAGAACAATGTTAGGATAAATGTGGATTTGGATAATGGATCATTTTCGGTTTAAATGGGTTAGTTCCTACGTAAGCATTTAAGAATTTAAGAGTTTTAGGTATTAGCACAGGCTCCATGGGTTGATGTGATAAATGAAAAAAGTATAAGTAGATCATATTTCTTGGATTAGTTTAATACCAGATCTTCACTGAAGTCCTTTCTCTTTTCAGCAAGGCACGATAAGGGACTCTTCCCCACGAGCCATTAACATCTCTACTATAAAGCATAAAACCTGCTTAATCAGGCCTGAGAGGTATTTTAGAAACCCTGTCCTCAGGCCAATTCGCCTTCAGATATCAGCGAACTGTGTCTTGACACAGAATAAGCAAAAATGTGTTGGTTTAATAGTCTTCCAGAACTCACGATATTGTTGGATTGTCTGAGTCAGCGGAATTGAACCTGGCAAAAGCGAACGCCAATACAACTGATAAATTGGCATCGGAGCAAGTATAAAATATGAAACAATAACGTATTTACCTGTGTGATGTTGGACAGGCCAATAATGTAGGACACAAGGCAGACGATTGCAATGAAGATTTCTCTACGTTTCCTGAGAATTAGAGGGAATTCATCCACCAGGGCAGTGATGAAACCCTCCACAGTGCAGAACTGAAGAGGCGACACAACAATGATGTCAAAATACTTGGGGTAAAATGTCACAATAACACATGCTAGGCCCTTAGAATGCTTGAAATAAAGGTACGAGACAAAGTCAATATTTCTATCTGGTAACTACAATATTGTTCCAATCCGACAGCAATGTAAGGATTGGGTTGAATATTACGAGAAATGACATAATAAATGTAAACAGAATGTGAAAACGCCCTTTTCGGTTCGACAGTTTTTTTTTTTTTTTGTTTTACCTGACTGTCGATCCCCAGCATCAGCAGCATGGAGAAGAAGAGGATGGCCCAGAGAGGGGAGATGGGCAGCTGGGTGACCGCCTCAGGATAAGCCAAAAATGCCAGACCAGGTCCTGGGAAAGACCAACACAACCAAACATGGTGATCTGTGTATTGCACTGGATTGAGGCAAATTGTATCACAGTAATATATCAATTCAAGTGCCTGCACAAAATTCCTGTGATGTTTATTCTATTAACTAGAGAGTAAATGTCACATTTAATTGTATTCATTTTGGCTTATGGAAATAATAAATAGTCTCACAGCAAAAATTTGGGATTAACATTTATATTATACCCTGTAGACGCTTTTTTGACAATTGAACAGAACATTGAACATTTTGCCTGGAATGGTTACCACGTATGGTATATCACGGGGCTTCTAATGCCAGTTTCTGCACAGCTGCAAATAGGGCCGGCCAGGGCCCCGTGTCGCCCATTGAAAGCCAACATTGATTGCAATTACCTGAGGCTGCCACGTCAGCAATGGGTCTCTTTGTCACGTTTGCCATGAAGCCCACAATGGAGAAGATGACAAAGCCAGCGAACATGCTGGTGAAGGAGTTGATGCAGCAGACAATGATAGAATCTCTACAGGGGAGAGACAAAGCACACGGCAACCATTGTTACGTCCGTATCAAATCCTTATCAAGCCGTCCCACATTTTGAAGGGGGTGGTGGGGAGGGGGCGAGGGGAGCCATTATTATTATCTTGCAGGAGCCGCAACCCAATAAATACACTGTATATCGACTATATCTCAAATGGGATTTGTATGTGGCTCTTTTAATATGGCTGAAGCCAAGTTTATCACCCGACGGGGGAAATGTTGGTGAGTGTTAAACCCCAAACTACGCCTTAGGCAGATGACTGCATATTTGCTAACGTGTATTAGCGCATACGCACAATGACTTAATGCTTGACGGATGGATATTTTTCGGGAATCGATGAGGAAAGAGGACCATCAAATCCCTGATGGCGAAAAATAGCAGATTTGCTCCAAAAGGGAGCGATATCTGTTATTCCTCCAGAAGACGACGAGGGAGTCTACTATTCCTTCTTCTACTCTACCCCTACTATATGGGAATTAAGGAGTGAGTACATTCTGGGGAATCCGATTGACTTTTGTCAACATCTTGTCAAAAATATATGATTTGATTGTTAAATTTGTCGATATAAAGACTCTCGAACCTACCTGTAGACGTTGTTATTGAAGGGGTTATAGCTGCCAAGAGCGATTAGAGAGCCCAAGCCCAGGCCGTAGGAAAAGAAAATCTGAGTGGCAGCGTCCAGCCACACCTGATTTCCAGAGAAGAAGAGAAGAGGTTAAGAACAAACCCAAGGCATCTAAAGCGTTAATTGGCGATTGCCAATTACAACTTGCACTAGAAGCCAAAAACAAACATTCTCATCTCTGCCACGCCCATGAACCCTTCCAATATGGGGACTGGGCTGGACATTGGTATGGATATTGGAAAGACCGGTCCCAGAAACACTCAAGTGCCACCTCAAGTCACTTCACCTTACCTTATCTGATCTTATCTCATGTTATATCACTTGACATCAGTTGATCTCAACTGAGATCAGTAAATAGTTAACCCTAACCCTAACCCTAAACCCAACCCTCACAATGTTCCATGCCCACATTGCACAACAAGTGCCTAGCACATGCCAAGATTTGCAGAGCAGTTACTATGTACTGCATGCTGATAAAAAGTACCCGTCAAAGTCTAAATAAATACCATGTGAATATCAAAAATGTCCATATAAATCATTTGCTTACCTTCTGTACCATTTACCTTTGCTATATTCTGTTGGACCTAACTCAACACTCAACTTTAACCCTAATCCACGCCCTAAACCCTAGCCCTAACCCTAGGGTGCGTTGTGTTAGGGTGCGTTCATATTTTTGTGGAGTAGAAAAAGTGATGCCTGGAGCAATAGTTCTGCCGCTATTTAATAACCGTCTCATATTCCAGCTGATACTGATTTGTACTGATCCACTAGGTTGTATAACTCGGTATTTACACTCATTTTATTGTGACTGGTCACCTGACAAGAAAGCTGTTGATGCCCTAACTGCCTTTCTGAAAAATATGAGTCATTTTCACCTTTTGGAATCGCCTGGCTCTGCCAAAACCCAGGTGAAGTGCATTTTAAAGAGCCCATACAACACTATGAGGCCACTCCCCCGTGGCGATTGTTTATAAGGTGGTTGCAGTTGAGAGAAAAATATATACACACACGTTTACGCGTACATTTCAGGTCATGTCTTTGTATTATCATTCATTTAGACTACAAAATTGTGTACCTCCGTGTGATTATCAGATCACAATTTCATCACTTAACCACTGAAAGGGTATTTGAGTGGGCAGGAGAAAGCATATACAGTATACCTCCGATTCCTTCAATTTGTCGAAGTCGGGCGTGATGTAGAAGAGGATTCCGTCGATGGCCCCGGGGAGAGAGATGCCACGGCAAAACAGGATGAACAGCATGAAATAGGGGTATGTGGCCGAGAAGTACACAACCTGAGGGGAATAGAAAAGAGATTGCAGCCATAATGGAATAGAATACAATTGAATAGAATACAGTCATCTGCTGATGCTTTAGCCTCGCTGGTAAAGCTGTGTTTAAATGAGTCTACCAGTGAACTACTAGGCCTGTGTGAGTGGTGCGACAGTGCCGCGCCACCGCGCCCTGGGCTCATTACAGTGACCTAGCCCGACACGCCCGTCTCCAGAGTCCAGTTGACCCCAGAAATGCCTGAGTTCAACTCTTTTACAATGTGCTCATTTCACACAGTCCCATTAAAGTCAGTACAATTGAGATCATTCAGACTTATCTTCAAATCTACAAATATCAAACCATCAAGTAAAAAAACAACAACAATATGTATGAGTTACTGGACATCAAACCGAGAGTGGAAAATTCAGAGGCTCAAAATTTGAAATACAGCAATCATCAAATTCAATTTTGTATCATTGCGTATTCATATTAATATGACATATTGTGCGGTGTATGATTAAAATTTAAATAATACAGTGCTTTGAACTTTAAATTAAAAAAAAAATAATAATGTGGCATTCACAATTTGTCCAGACACAAGATCTCTTCTTTGAAGTCCAGCCAAAGGGCGGAAAAAAAAGAAATTCATTGAATGAGGCAAATCAGGAAAAAATGAATTCCATCTGACAGCATCATTTTAGGTTGAATTTCATTTGAAATTGATATTGGCCAGGACGTGCGCGTGTGTGTTCGACGTTGCGCAACGTCAATTTTTTTGGTGGTCCATTTTCTTTTTTTGTTGCGTTATTCTTACTTTGCCAGTCCAGCTGACCCCCTTCCAGATACAGAAGTAGACGAGGACCCATGCGATGGCCAGCGTTATGGCCAGGGGCACTCTGACCGACCCTGGCTTCTCAAGACCATCTGTCATCTGGTGCATGTTCCGTCTAGGGGAGAGAAGAAGAAGTGAAATTAGGTTACTTCACCTCACACACACCTGATTGACCTCTCCTGCATTCGTAAATGCATGTAGGCCAAAACGAACACAACACCCTCTGTCGTGATCATTCGTCTTTGTGTGTCAGCTGCAATGTGTGGACATTTTCTTCCTCTTCTCGGGGATCTGAAGTTTTAAAGTTGAAATGATCAACCCTGGTTTTCACCCCCATTTATAATGCAGGATGACATTTTTGTTGGTAATAGAGCTGGTTGTCATCTGGCAGTGCCCTTATCTGGCCCGGACAGACTTCACACCCTGCTTACTCCCAGAACTCCACCACAGCGCTGGTCAGGTTGGTGGTGTCTGCGATGCTGTAGTTGGTGTAGCAGCGATCTGTGTTCCAGGGATTGCCACAAGACTGCCATGGCAGTTCCTGGAACGAAAAGGGAAAAGGGAAAAAGGGAAAAGGGAAGAGAAAAAAAAATCACGGACAGATCTCTTCACACGGACTATTCTCCAGATGCCAGGTCCCATTCTCTTTGGCTGTCACCTGGCCAAGTCTAAGATACTCACACGGGACATTGGGATTTCATGCTTATCTCTTTCATGCTTTAAAGGACTGAAACGCCTCATGCCAAATGTATTTATCAATATGTTGTGTAAGGCCCTAATTATGTGGGAAAGGAGGCAATAAATGTCACAGCCAGTTGACGGTTGTTTGCTCTGATGTAAAGGGCTCTGGCAAAGAGAGCTGACGAATACAATGCAGGTTCAGTGGGTGGAGATGCAAAAATCGAAACTGTCTGGCAAATAATAGGTCTCCCGTAAAATTAGGTTTTTGTTCAAATATATATATATATATATATATATATATATATATATATATATATATATATATATATATATATATATATATATATATATATATATATATATATATATATATATATATATATATATATATATATATATATAATATATATAATATAATAAATATTATATATATAAAAATATATATATATATATATATATATATATATATATATATATATATATATGTGGTTCAGGGGTTCTCATTTGTGCCAGAGTTTTAAAAAGCCTAGATAGGTAAATTAAATGCTAATTTAAATTGTTATATTATTTTATATTTTAATATGATATGATATTATATGATTTGATGTGATATGATATGATATGATATGATGTGATTTTATTTTGTATTCAAAATGCACCAGGCTTCTTGGGCGCAGGGTGAATAGATTGGTTCGAGGAGGAAGAGGGGGGGTTACTCACAGAAGTGAATGAGTTGTACAGATAGTAAATAGCCCAGGAGATGATGACAATGTAATAGATGTTGAGCCAGAAGGAGAGCACAGCAGCAGCCAGCCCGACACCTGGGACAGGAGGTGGGACAGAACCCTGTTAAATTCTGCCTGGATGGCTGTGTGAGCATACATGTTATAGGATACACCTCGCACAGGAGCTTGCACATCATCCCGCAGGTGCGCGTAACGATTCTTTTTTTGGCGCATAGCCCTACATGATAATATGGTTTGGATTCTTAGGGTATTTTTTAAAAATAAGTGCTTATTATCAGATTAATCTTGCCCCTCGTTTACCTTTGAACATAGGGGCCAGTTTCCACACACCGAGCCCACCGATGGATGTGTACTGACCGAGCGCCGTCTCCAGAAGGAACAGGGGCATTCCAGCAAATATGAGGGTCAAAAAGTAGGGAATCAAGAAGGCCCCTAAAGAAGGTGAAAGGTTAAAGTGGTGTGAACAAAATGAGAACTGATAATAATCATCAACATTTATCAATAATCCAGGCAAAGGCGAAAAAGATGCGCCACGCACTGTGCGCTCCGTTACGCACGGCAATTACGCACGGGTACTGTGGAGCAGCTCTGGAGAAAATCTACATGAAACCCCATGGAAAACACGCAGGGCTGGAAGACTGGGGCTTCACAACCTCAGCTTGGTGATTTTTTTTTTTTTTTTGTGATTACCTCCACCATTCTTTCCACACAAATAGGGAAATCTCCAGACATTCCCAAGTCCAATCGCGTATCCGACACAAGAGAGGAGGAAGTCAAATCTCCCTCCCCACGTTTCTCTATCGGGAAGGTCCTTTTTTGTCTTCTGGACTTTCACCACCAGGGTTTTGGGTTTGTCGTTGGTGGTGGGCGCCTCGTTCACCGCCTCGGTCATGACGTGACCGTCGGAGGCTTTGGTTCCGTTGGTTGCCATGGTGACTTCAGGTGATGGGTTAGTTAATCCCGACCAGTGCAGCAGAGGTTCAGCACCAGTCCGAGGAGGCAGATTCCTAGTCCGGTACCCAGTTTGGGAGAAAAAAACACCTCGACCTGGGGCAAGGACACCTTATGCAGCAGTACTGGAAATGATAGTAAAAAAAAAAAAACAATCATTAAACATCATATGCATGTTATTAGTTTTGTCCAATATCTAGATTATAAAAAAATAATGTAGATTAAAAAAATGTGGAGCTATTGTGGTCCGCGAACCTTCTTTTAATCACCAGGGTTGAAGAAATAGGCTATTAGGAAGAAAAAAGAAAGCTATGTTGTCCTTGATTCATTATGGGTTACATCTGAAAGGCCACTTCGCACTGCTGGGCTTCAGTACAAAAGCATTTAAACACATCGAGGAGGCAATAAATCACCTGAAGAGGGTCCCCCCCCCCCCCCCCCCCCGCTTTTTTGTTGCGATGTATAGCTTTACTAAAAGTTTCAGAACGAGTTTTCCAAAAATATTACTAAAATGATACCGCTAACATGAAAATATATTCATTTTAAATTATGAACATAATTGTAGCTGTAGTCCAATTTTTAATCACTAGTTATTAATGACGTAAGGAAGGTTTTGAGTCAGATTTCGAAAGAAAATGAAATGAAGCATTTGGGTTTTTTTTTTAAATAAATTAATATAATTTAACTAGTAGTTTAATCAAGCGTTGTATTTATTTTATTTTATTTCATTTCGTTATATTTTATTGAATGTTATTTATTTTTATAGTTGAATGAAGCGTCGGCAAAAACGCGCGCGCGATGCCGACCCCGTTTGTGCGTAATTATGGAGATCCGAGCATTTTCCACACGCACTTTGTAGGAAAAGTCTTTTGACATTTTTATCAATGTAACCGAGCAAATCCATCCACTGTCGATTGTTTTTTTAATATATTTTTTGGAGAAATATTCTTTGGCCAAATCAAAGTGAGCTTCTTTTCAGGGATTGTTAATGGATACCGAGCAGATAACGCGCAGCAGGTTTTTTTAATGTTATATTCAACAAAGATGGTTATCCAGTGAGATATATATATATATAAATATATATAGTTATATATATAAAATTATTTTTTATAAATATATATATATATTTAGGGGGTTGAAGGGTTGAAGAAATATGAATTAAGACTTCTTTCTCATGTTGCGTTGATTTTCACCACAGACGCAGTTCCGTGCGCATTCCCCCCAAACCAGCCGAGCGTATTGCCATTTCCATACAATCACATTTACAACCACATTTTCCATAAAGCATCAAAAATGTACTCACCTTTAAACCGTTTCCCTTTCCGGATTAAATACCAAGACAATTTCCCCCCGTAAAATCCAAAAAGTTATTTCCTTTTAGGTTTTATTGGTTAGGAACCAAACATGGAAATCCTTCCCATCCGAAGGTCGGACACCGAACTATTATCCTGGGGGCGGGGGGGGGGACGGCGGAGAAACGTGCGGCTGGGTGCGTGGTGCTGTCCAAAAAGGTGGTGCTGAACGAGAGGAGTGGAGGAGGGGGACGGAGCGAGCAGGGAGGAAGCATGGAGCGGGGGTCCTCTCTCATCCACACAGCCTCAATGTCACCTCAAAGTCGGCCCTCCCCAACTCCAGCATGTCCACCACTGAGAGCGCAGCGGGCTTGAGAGAGGAGCATCCTCTTGTCTCAAGGTTTTTATAGCCTTAGCGCGGTTTTTCCCCCCCCCCGTTGTTTTTGGGGTTTTTTTCACATCAGCAACTTTCTTCTCTCTCTCTCTCTCTCTCTCTCGCTCTCTCTCTTCCTCCCTCTCTCTCTCTCACTCACTCAATGGCCACGCACACCGGTCCGCGCGTAGCGTACAACGACGTAACGTTCTGCAGCCCCTGCAGGGCCACGTTTCGCTACGACATCCCTTATCGCGTCTGAATAACTCGTGTCCCACACCGCGAGGCCTCAAGTTATTCACGCAATAGCGTTTTGCATTTGTCTCCAAGGACATGATCGAGATTCGTGACGAGCGGAAGGATGTTGACTTCGTCATGTGATTCGCAAAAATGATCTTCGACTTTAAAGTGGTAATCCGTAAGATTCTTTCGGTGAAAACTAAATCCTGTGTTTGATCATTTATTTAGCAGACGAGAAACGTATTTGCATTATGCATGTGCTGCTTTATACGCCGGCTCCATTGTCGGTGGCGGGGTCCGCCTTTCCTGGCACAGTCCTGGCATGTCCAAGAAGCGAAAGGCAGCCACGGTGAATTTGATGAAGCAACGTGGCTTGTTGTGGTCGGTAAACTGTGGGCGTGGATGAACACTCGCAAAAAAGAGCAGCGCCCGCAGATGAAAAAATGTGCCCACTACCTCAAGTGACCAAAAAGTAAACCCAAATCAATCGCTCAGAAGAGAGCAGACTTTGGAGAAAATAAGGTAAGCGTCTTAAAGGCGAGTGGATTACCACTTTAAATGTAGGTTTCTTCATCTTATACAGAGATAAATCCTCGGTAATTTAGTTGTGTATATATTTTTTAATAATGCAAAAACTGGTTAAAAATGCAACAAAAACTGTTATGAATACAGCATGTTAATGGGGAAAAGTAATTTATGGTGCATCAAATGCAGCCGCCTCACTGCGGTGGATGCTGAGGAGGCCGCCAATGGCTCTACTGGCTTCTGGCAAAACAAGATAAGGGGGCCCCAGTCAATAAAGGGAGTCAAGGTCTGTGCGATAAATTGAAAACTATGCCTATAATCTTCTTAGCCCGCTGTCTCCAGAAATGAAATGCCCTTGTGGGACAGCCCAAATGAGCAGCCCTAATGCAAAATTTAACTTCCACATAGGAGATAAATTATTAGGGTCTCATCAGGAGATCGGGCCCCCCTCATGGGGGCTCTACTAGTTAAAATTGGGTAGCGGAAAGGAGAGGGGACGAACCAGGACGAAAGTAAAAAATGATTTGCTTCTTCTCATCGCCTGGGGGAGCGAGAAAGGAACCTCTTTGGTTTCCTGACTTTGTGTACAAGCGAAAGAATTTCACAACACAACTCAGAGTCAGACTCATGTGATTTAATTGTTCCACAATTGTGTAAGTCGCTCCAAACACACCGTTGTCGGTTTAGTGAGTCAAGCCGCTGTTATACTCAATACTTGAAGAAAAAGAAGGTAAAAAAGAACAGTCGAGAGAGAGAGAGGGCGAGAGAGAGAGAGAGAAAGAGAGGCTTTTGACTTTTAAGGTTCCTTTATTTTCAGTAAGTCACGTCACAGGAACTCGATTACGAGGGAACCAAAAAGACAACAAAATCAGAGACAAACCACAGGAAAAAATCACAGGTCGGTAAGAGTGCCGACATCCCTCTTCAGCGATAACTATCTGCTGATGTCTCCACCAGGTTTGAGGCAGCTGTTCACTATAAGGACGGCTCCCTTTGTAGCCCAGACTTCCTCCTCTGTACAGTTTACCTCCTGAGAGAGAGAGAGAGAGAGAGAGAGAGAGAGAGAGAGGGGAGGGGGAGGTGTGTGAGAGGGTACAGTCGTGTTTTCTCCCTCCGCACTCAACGTCACAGCAAACAGCAGACGACAGCGAATCGGGAGGCGCTTGGAGTCGCTGCGCACAGTCTGCTGTCATCCGACTCCAGGAGCCGTGGTGGTGCTCACCTCCTCACCGACGTCGCTCGGGTGCGGAGCGGTGTGGCGCGGGCTCGAAGTGAAGGGAAACAAGTGGGTCAACGGTACATCACGGCGAACCGAAGCGATTAAAAAAAAAAAAAAAAAAAGTACAGGAACGTAAACGAGTCAACTTCCCTCTCTTCGCCTGTCAGCGCCGCACGCTGTGGCACCGCCGCTCCCCGCGACACCCAAGCATTTTCCCCTCCTCTCATCTGCCGTCTTCCCCTGACCTCTCCCCCTTCTTCACTTCCTACCCCACCACCGCTTGTCCATTCCCTCCTCTCTCTCTCTCTCTCTCTCTCTCTCTCTCTCTCTCTCTCTCTCTCTCTCTCTCACCCCCCCTCCCCGCCGCCCGGTGCCCATGTCGCCGGCTGTGCGACCCCGCAAAGGGAGCCTCTGATGAGCTGCGCCCACGAGGAGGGAATCAAAAGAAAAGGCCAGATGGTGAACCAATGAGGGGTGAGCTAACCTCCTAACGATACCGAGGCAAAAAAGGCAACATTTTTTCTTTCTTTTTTTCAAGCATTTCCAGTCCCAGCTGGCCCGAGCGGCCCGCGGGCTGCGGCACCTCGGATGTGCCAAGCGTTCCCCGTCGGCCCGCAGCTCGCACACTGGGAGAACTCGGAGCTCCGCAGCCGGCGGGGCCCGGTGGCCGAGCGCTCGCCGCCCCGCTCCCACCTGATGGCGGGCCTGTGTGCACTGGGCCTTGTAATTGGAGTTTGCGGAGGTGGCAAGGGAGACGGAGAGCGCGCGGAGGCAGGCAGCTGGCCGCGCGTCCTCCGCTCCGTTCAGGCACAGGGAACAAAAATGTCAACGCTCCCGAGCCGCAAAGCACTTCAGACGTGAGGACGACGGCGGGGATTGTCGCGTTCATGAACATGAACACGCTTGCCGGATCGCTGGTGAGACAGTAGGACAGTACGATAACAAGAGGGCTTTGTTTTTTTTGTTTTTTTTTAAGTCCGCCAGATTGGAATGCTGGCACATTGGAGCACCAGAACTAAAAGTTTTGGAGTGAGTAAATAAATAAATAAATAAATCAATCAATCAATAAACAAACAGAGAGGCAGACAGACAGACAGATAGATAGATAGATAGATAGATAGATAGATAGATAGATAGATAGATAGATAGATAGATAGATAGATAGATAGATAGATAGATAGATAGATAGATAGATAGATAGATAGATAGATAGATAAATAAATAAACCTCTAAAAATCATCCGCCCCCTTGTTTGAGTCCCTAACCAATTGAAAGAATTGCTCAAATTGTGTTTACGAAATGCCCCCTGCGTTTCCGTTTGCAGGTGTGTGGCTTTAAATGTGGGAAAAAGATAGATAGAACAGGATCCCAGCTTTTCCCAAATCTCTCAACGCCCCCCCCCCCCCCCCCCCCCCCAAAAAAAAAGAGCCCCCCGTTCTTTCTTCCCCGGCGGTGTGGGGCTGCAGGGATGGGTGTCAGGCCCAGTTATGCAGAACACTGCGGGGCCCTCACAATGCGCGGCTTCTCTTCATTGGTAGGGCGGTCAGGTAGGACGCGGCTCGGCCTCTCCAGAAGAGGCTCGCCGCTGCGTTTCCGCTCGCTGTGAAAGGCCGGAGACACAGTGGCGTGTCTGTTGCCGGGCGATCCGCATAAAGAACTCGGGGTGCACTTCTAAAGGGGGAGAGAGAGAGAGAGAGAGAGAGAGAGAGAGAGAGAGGGGTGGAAACATTGGATCGGGGGCAAAACAAACACATGGCCTCCCTCCATCCCCGCCTTCCCCCTCGCTCTTCTCACAGCCAGGGAGGAATGTAGAGTAAGACGACGAGGGAAGGATTAACCCCCCCGAACGCGGCGACCGGTCGTGTGGGGGTGACGACACCACGCATGAAATCACTGTGTTCTTTTTTTGTCCTTTTAATAAGTCGCAAATTAAAAAATTGTATCTTTTTTTTTAACCTCGAAACAATTACCCCCGTGCGACGGTCGCGGCACAGATGTCAGAGTGGCGTCGACCTGGCGGAATCGGGGGCGCGTGAGGAGCGATGCATTGTGGGTCAACGTGGCGCTGCGTGCCTTTGACCCCTGCATTGGTTTATTAGGACGTGGGTGACACAGGTTGCGGGGCGTTACCGCGGCGCAGCAGGCGTGCCACGCGGCGCAGCAGGCGTGCCACGCGGCGCAGCAGGCGTGCCACGCGGCGCTTCCAGCGTTCGCGGCTAAAGGGGGACTGATTGAGAAGGGTCCGGTTCAGACGGCGTTCGATTGAATTTTACCCAAACTCGCTCAACCGGTTGAGAAAGTGAGAAACCTGTGCTGTTTTTGGTGTTTTCATAACCTCACCGGTGTACCTGCTTTCTGTGCTTTTTCTCCGTCGCCATCATAAAACAACGTTGTTTCCCCAGTTTTCGATTGAGGATATTACAGGCAAGTGTAATGGAGCCATCGTGGAGCACTGCACCGGGCTGTCCAGCTCTGTACTTTCTCTTGAATTATGAACTTACTGACTGAACACACAGAGGACATGGGTGTTTTTGGTAAAAAAACAAAATTAAAAAGGACATTCCTTTTCTCATTGTCTACCTCCATTGGCGTCAAATGACTGGTAAATGGATGAATACACAGCAGAAGAACTCTGAGGCCTCTTTAAAGGGCTCAATCCGCCTGTTTTTCGCTCTAATATCATTTTATTTACACACTAATGAGGCGTCTCACGAAAGCATAAACAAAGCATTAATATGGTAATGGAATGTGATCTGCATATTTGGATTTATGTTAGTCATGCGGAGACAAAAGACAGGAATTGGATTGGTCTCACTGTGGTTTTATGTTGTATCTTTTTATGTATTCACCGCCGGTTTCTTTTGAGCGTATGTCTTCACAAGTATGTGTGTGTGTGTGTGTGTGTGTGTGTGTGTGTGTGTGTATGTGCGTGTGTGTGTGTTTGTGTGTGTGTGTGTGTGTGTGTGTGTGTGTGGGTGTGTACCATTTGTGCATGTGCGGTATACAGTTATTTTGGGTGTCTCTACACAGCATAACAACTGCTATCATTTACATTATCTCAATTTGCAGATCTCCCTATTATAGAGTTTTTAAAATGTGGCTGATGTCAGTGAAATCCATTTCCCTTCAAGTGTCCAAAAATGGACCTGAATCGAAATGATCGGGCAGGCGTTGACGTGTCAATAAAGATTTTTTGTATGTGTGGTCAGTGGCTTGTGTTAGGGAAACATCAATACATCCTGGCCTCTGGTTCACGGCGCAGACATGTCTTCCTGCTCGTACACCTGTGTTAACGTCCCACATCAATCTGCCGCTTCACAGCAGAGAGCGGCGAGAGGCAGCGTCCGATGTCAGACAACCGCGTGCGATTGGCTCGGCGGTCTTCCATAGGCTGCAGAAGTAGGACTCATGAAAATGACACAAAGCCCGGTGTCAAATGGGCTTTAACGACACCAGGATGCAGGGTCCAATTAATCCATCACAGCGATGAACCTGGTGTGCTCCTATCTAGAAAAAATAAAGTATATAAAATAAATGTACAGTCTATTTAGTTGCCATTTATGGGTGGTTATTGTGGTCGTTTGGGCTGCTGCATATAGAAGCATGGGGTCTAAACGTGTATCTATTACACACCGTCTGAAATCACGCCTAACGCACATAGTCAGCCACAGCCAGCGGAACCAAACCAAATACAATTACTTCCTGTCTCCTCTACGAGGAGCGGCTCTACGTTCAAAGCCGTTATGTGGAGGTTGCATCTCCCTAATGGAGACAGACACAACGCCATCCGCCAGTCAGAGCTAATATCCAGACTTAATGGCTTTCTGAGGAATCTGCATCCACGGCCACCTGCACCCTCAGCACATGGCTGCCGGATTTCACCACCGCAGAAGGAGGAAAACGCCGGGGAAAAAAAGGATGGAGGAAAAAAAAAGGAGTGAAATGAGGTTGTGAGTCCTCTTAGCGCCTTTCCCCCTCGTGCGGTGTTTCGCAGGATTCCTTTTTGTGTTCTTTTTTTTTTTTTCATTTTTTCCGCATGGCTATAATTGACCCCAGAAACATCCGATGAGGGTGATGTACATTAGCACACCATTAAAGTAAATTGACTCATTTAGAAAAGAGCCGTGAGGGTGTTTTGCATCAGTGCCCCAGAAAAAACAATGAAGAAAACAAAGTCATTTGAAATATAAACAGAGAAATAATCTAAACGTAATGTCATTCACATGGCTGTTTGGATGGAAATCATTGCTGCGATATTTGTAACGTACACAGATGTGTTGCTAAGCAACAGTGCAGCTGTATCTGGTTTGTTGGTCTCGGCGCTTCAGCCGTATCAGTCTCGACGGCCATGTTGGATGTTTCTTTGAAAGGGAGAGGCTTTGGATGCAAGAGGGGGGGGGGGTTACTTTGAATCCGGGGGCCGACCCCCGGGTAAGACCGCTGACCCATAATGAGAAGACCAAGCCTGTCCAAAGGAAACCTATTACACCGGCGGAGGCCAGTTCCACTGTAAATGGCTGGGATACATTTACCGTCACAAAAGTGCATGCTGGGAACTGCTTTACAGCAAGCTTGAGGTGTTTTACGCCAATCATATTCCATTTATCTTCAAAGCAGCCTCATCTGAGGAGCCAATCAGGTTTTTTATAGGGTGATAGAACATCAAAAGAGCATGTCACGAGCTTTAATATTGCACTCAGCCAAACAGCGGCTTGGAGCAGCATTTCTAGATTTATTCTACAATGTTTAAAGTCACAATAATGTTAAATATTATTCTGTGTTTGCTGCAAATACGTTTCTTAGCTTTGGACTAGTGTTGCAGAATTTCTGGAATATTTAAAGGCCGAACCCCTCTGCAAGCACATGTGATGAGGGAATACACTGTGCACGCAGGGGGTTTGAAATGGAATGCTGGCAAATTCTAATCTTAACCAAAACGGGCCACAAGACCTGGTATAGTCCCATTTTGTGTATTTTTCTAAAAACTAAGTTCACTCACTGTAAAAGGAAAGATTTTATATTTATTGAAATTTGGCAATATTTCCGAAATTTGTGCGCTTAACCTCCGGTGGTAAATTTACAAAAAATTGTCCGACCCCCTTGTAACCCCAGTTAGGACTGAGGAACAAAGCTCTAGATCGTTGATCCATTTCTAGCTTCCGGAAAACCAGGAAGGCGCAAAACGTGGATAACGTGCTTCTATTTGTGGGCGTGAGAGCGATGACTCCAGTCGTAGAGGAGCCGGTGCGAGGCGGAGGACACGGGTTCCGCAGCTGAGAAGCATGGATGGTGACTCGGGAAGTGTGTGGTGGAGCTTGGCAGCGTGGCTGAGAACTGAGGCCCCCTGAGGCGACGTGGCACATTAAGGCCAGGGAGCAACGAACAGCTAGACCGCGGAGCTGGTAGGACGACAGGAAGAAGAGGGTGAAGGCAGCGAGAAGGAGGTAGAGAACTCAGTGGAGACTGGGATTAGATATTAGAGACTGGGAGGAAATCTATCAAACAGCAGGAGCTGGTGGAGGAGAACGCTACGGGTAGACTGAGGGTCGGGGCCGTGGCTGCGGCTGATGGGAGCACCGCTACAGGGAGACCGGGCCAGGAGCACCAAAGGCGGAGACCGGGGGTTATTGAATGGTCGGGCTGGGTTTTTTGTGGTCGGCTCCTAGGCTCCCATAGGCTCCCACTATAACAGCTGCTGAAGTATGCCTCATTAAGTTTAATAGAATCCTCATTACGGGGCCTCAGAGGAGGGTCCCGGGAGTTCATTTGAATTTGGTTCGCTCTGACAAATGCTTTATGTTGTTTTGCATCTTAAAGGCTGGGGGGGTTTCATGGTTGATGGTAATTCCAAAAAAAAGTACCAGCACTGTACACAATCCAGAGGTGAATTGCGAACAGTACTGGTCAATCAATCACTAATGATTAGCTGTGAATCATCAATCATTTTAAATTATATAAGGCGTGTAAACTGGAAAATCGGGTGTGGTTATTTTTTAACATGGTTAAATCAGCTAGCAGATAAAATCCTATTCCTTACGTCCTAACTTCTATCTATCTTGGCAGTAGTTATTGATGTTGTCATTCTGTTGTGTACAAGAATGGAACTTTAAAGACAATTGCTATTGCTGTCGAGTCATAAGAGGAGTAAATACTGCAATTTCCGCGTGCAATTTGTTTCGTAAAGGCCATGGCATGTGGCCTTCTAGATACAGTGCGGGTCAGTGTCGATGATGGACTTCTCTAAATGCACATCTGGGAAAGTGGGGGCACAATTCTACTACAACAAGTCTCAGAGAACTCTGGGAGGTGAGGAAATGCGGGCGAGGGTCACCAAGCCATCACAGCCGCGACAGAAGGGACCTGTACTCCCTCGTGGTGGGAGAGGAGCGGCTGAAGCTGATCCTTCCGGCCGCAAGATGCTTCCTCTGTCAGACTAAAGTGATTAAGGAGACTCGTGCTTTTCACTTTGAGTATTTACCCAGCAAACCTTCCTGCGTGACGGCTGGCGAGACCAATGGCGCCGCTAAGACACTTCATCATAACGCGCCTTTCCGTCACATTGTGTTTGGAGAAATATGTGGCTAACCTGTCAAGGCATCTCCTAATTCTAAACAGTAAGGGCCCGCTGCAGTCTTGCTGTCACTGTGCGTGCAGTGAAAATGCCTGTATCCCATAACAATTTGAATTTGACATTTCAAAGGCAGGCTTAATAGTCACACACAGGGGGGCCGGGGCTGACACACAGGTAGGACTGGTTGGTTTGAAAAAGGGTTGAAATAATTATTCATTCTGCTTACGTGTCAAAGCCATGCAGTGGTTATTAAAGGTCCCCTTTCAGTAAAGTCAAGTCAAATAAGTCTTATTCATATAGCTCTTCATCAGATTCATCATTTCCAAGAGCACTACCGTAGCTACCATATATATGCCATCTTATTGTTGTTATTTAATTACTAATTATGACTAAGAACATAATTTTCCACTCAATTAACACTCTTCACTTGATCACTTGTTTGGCACTTTCGACTGCGTCTTTTATTTTACCATGTATTTTTTTAAATTTGTTCTTTGTGTTTGACAATGTCACGGCTGTCTCAGCAATATCTGCTTCCCTGCTATTTTATTGTGCGTATGACGATAAAAATCTTGAACCTTGAACTGCCAAATGCAGTATTTACCCAAAGGACGATTACTGTGGCGCCAGGTCCCTTCAAGTTGTGCATGGCACTGCCTTGAAGGGACCTCTTGCCCCTTGCATGCAAAGTGCTATTTTCAAATAACATTGCCTGATTCTATCATCTGGCCAAAAAATGGATGCCCTAAACAATGCATATGTGACACATTCATGCAGTTTGTGCCTTCTCTGCCCCTAATACCCCGTCCGCCATGGCCCCGCATGGCACTCTCTCCCGCCAGTGCCCTGTCAAACTTGGACCTGCACTCCTTGCCCCTAGTGCCCTGACCACCGTAACCCCTCTCCTGGCTCCCTGCCCCTCATGACCTGTCCAACACAGCCCCAGTCCTGGCCATTTGCCCCCAACAGCTCCGTCCACCATGGGCATGGTGCTCTCTGCCCCTAGTGCCCTGTCCATCATAGGGTTTTGTCCCCGCCACTGAAAGTTTACACAACTCCCCCAAGCTTTATCGGCCTAGTGAGATAAGGCGGGGCAGAATCAGTATCGTTGTTCAACCACTTCCTTATTATCTGCATCCATGCTTTCCTGTAATTGATTTTACAATGATTACAACATTTTCTTTTCTTGCCTTTCTTTTTTCCATTTACTTGCTACTTAACATATAAAACATTTTAAGGTTTTCTCAAATTCTGTCGCGTTTGACGCCTAATTTGTATACTTTTGGGTGCATTCTTTTTTACTGACTTTAGTCATAATAAAGCACTCTGAAATCCCAAAATGCAATCCAAACAAAGTTCTTTGTATTTTTTTGGGGGGTGTGGAATGAATCTTTGTAAAGGACGAAACATCTACACACGAAAGAAAAAAAGAAGCATTGAGAGCATTCCAGACCCAAGTGTTCTGGAAATAGATTTGAGTGTGTATCCTATCCACCTCTGCCTCATTAGCCTCTCCTGAAGAGATGTGCTCTGCTCTGCAGTCTGCTGCAGGTTGGTCCAGTGGAATTTCCTGTGAAAATCAATGCATGTGGATGTCCTACACGCCACGAGGTACTTGGTGAGAAATACAGAGCTGGTGGCTCAGGATAGCGCTATGCAGTTTTCAAACCAAAACTTGTGTTTGTTCAGGTCACAATTTGAGTCTGTACACAACTTGGTGAAATTGTTTAAAATTAAAAGAAAAAAATTTAATAATTATCACTACATACATCCTTCTCCCACCGAGATCATTTTCACCCGACCGCAAAATGAACAATGAGAGTTAAAATGAACGTGAGATGTGTTGGCTTGTGGGCTTGTAGAGAAGGAAGGAGAGCAGGTGTCAGCAATCTCTCCACGCTCCCCTACTTATCCCCCATTCACCCAGGCCGTTTCCATGGCAACCAATGGATAGATTGCTACAGCGGATGATTTGTGCCATTCCACCAGTCATTGGTCTCATAATGGACTCCCACTCAACCAAATAATAGCAAATTAACAGCAAGTGAAGCCTTGTATCTAAAACGGAGCCTGGAGCTTTTGAACGCTGGAACTTGGAACATTATGTAACTCACGGACACGGTTCCATCGGAAAAACAGACACAACCATTTGGGACTTTCTGATTCCTTAAGCAGAGAGTTGATTTTTTTTTTTTGTTTTTTTTGCAAATGAGTAGTTTAAACTCACAGCATTGAAGCCAATGTTATCTCTCTGAAGGTCTTGAGCATTCTTAAAACAAACACGCACCCACACATGCACACGCACACGCACACACACACACACACACACACACACACACACACACACACAAATGTTTTCTGTTTTCAGTTTATTGTCCCCTCAAGGGTAAGATTTCTTACCGCAGATGAAAGCAACACAATCACATCACAGATACACAACACAAGGAACAAACATTATCTTCACATGAAATATCAAAGTAGAGAGAAAATGCAGAAAGGAGCACCACCGCATCCACATGGAGGAATAAGCTTTATAAAGTGTGCAAGTTGAGTTGAATGCTACAGGTAATGTCGAATAGAGGTGTACAGAGAGATTATTATCTGTTCAACCAACAAAATTATCTGTCTCTGTATTAGATAGAAGACCAGAAGTGGGCGTGGTTTATACCAGAAGGCACGTTAAATCAGGCAAAAGTTGCATTCTCTACCATAATATTCACTGGCAAAGCAATTTTTGTGCCTTTAAAGCATCAAATAGATTTAAAGGTGCAGTGTGTAGAATTTAGTGGCATCTAGCGGTGAATTTGCAGATCGCAACCAACTGAACACCCCTCCCCATGGCGGTGCAACATGGCAGCCTCCGTGGAGGAGGCGGTGGCCACGAAAGCCACGAAAAACTCGAAAAGCCCTCCCTAGAGCCAGTGATTGGTTTGTCCATTCTGGGCTACTGTTGAAACAGGGCGGTACAACATGGCAGCCTCCGTGCAGCGTACCCGCTCCCTATTTAGATAAAAACGGCTCATTCTAAGGTAACGAAAACACAACAATTCACATTTTCATTGAATTATACACTAATTAAAACATACTTATGAATATATTGTTCCATTTTTGCTAAGTCCCTTCCATAAATTCTACACACTGCACTTTCAATATTGGCATACAGTATAATTCATTATGAAATATATTTCCGCATCCGCATACCATACTTTTCATCTCTCTACCTCTGTCTATTTTATTTATTTTTAACTAAACTTCTTCCTCCCTTACACCAACCGCCTGCATGTCCTCCCTCACCACATCCATAAACCCTCTCTTTGGCCTTCCTCTTTTCCTCTTCCTCTTCCGCCTGGCAGCTCCATCCTCAGCATCCTTCTCCCAATGCAACTCTCATCTCTCCTACACACGTGTCCAAACCATCTCAATCTCGCCTCTCTCACTTTTTCACTGTCCCTCTAATGTACTCATTAATCCTGTCCATCCTTGTCACTCCCAGTGAAAATCTCAACATCCTCAACTCTGCCACCTCCAGTTCAGCCATCTGCCTTTTGTCAGTGCCACCGCCTCTAAACACGGTACGACATGGCTGGTCTCACGACCGTCCTGTAGACCTTCCCCTTCACTCTTGCTGGAACCCTTCTGTCACAGATCGCCCCAGACACTTTTCTCCACCTACTCCATCCTGCCTGTACTCTCTTCTTCACCTCTCTCCCGCACTCTCCACTGCCCTCATACATATCCTGTACCACTCTTACGTACTTCTCTACCACCCCTGACTTCCTCATGCAATACCACACTTCCTCTCTCGGCACCCTATCATACGCTTTCTCTAAATTCACAAAGACGCAGTGCAACTCCCTCTGGCCTTCCCTGTACTTTTCCATTAGCATTCTTAAAGCAAACATTACATCTGTCGTACTCTTTCCTGGCATGAAATCATACTGCTGCTCGCTGATCCCCACTTCTCCTCTCAACATAGCCTCCACTAGCCTTTCCCACAGCTTCATGCTGTGGCTGATCAACTTTATTCCCCTGTAGTTACTACAGCTCTGTACGTCTCCCTTATTCTTGAAGATGGGTACCAGTACACTTCTTCTTCACTCCTCCGGCATCCTCTCCCTTTCCAGGATGGTGTTAAACAGCCTCGTGAGGAACGCCACTGCCATCTCATCGAAACATTTCCATGCTTCCCCAGGTATGTCATCTGGGCCAACTGCCTTTCTGCTCTTCATCTTCTTTAATGCTGTTCTCACCTCATCCTTGCTCATTTGCTGCACTTCTTGATCCACTATCTCCACATCATCCCCTCTTCTCTCCCTCTCATTTTCTTCATTCATCAACCCCTCAAAGTTCTCCTTCCACCTTTTCAACACACTCTCCTCACTAGTCATCACATTCCCATCATTATCCTTCATCACCCTAACCTGCTGTACATCCTTCCCAGCTTGGTCCCTTTGTCTTGCCAATCGATACAAGTCCTTTTCTCCTTCCCTACTGTCCAACCTCTCATACAACTCGTCATATGCCTTTTCCTTTGCCTTTGCCACTTCTCTCTTCACCTTGCGCCGCATCACCTTGTACTCATGTCTACTTTATTAATCTCTCTGACTATCCCAATTCTTCTTCGGCAACCTCTTTTGCGCTATGTGCTCCTGTACTTCCTCATTCCACCACCAAGAGTACTTGTCTTCCTTCCTCTACCCGCATGATAAACCAAGTACCTTCTTGGCCGTCTCCCTCACCACTTCTGCAGTTGTTTCCCAGTCATCTGGTAACCGTTTATTCTCACCTATTCTCTGCCTTACCACTTCCCTAAATTGCAAGCAACACTCCTCCTTTTTCAACTTTCACCATTTTGTCTTTGGCTCTTCTTTCACTATCTTCCTCTTCTTGGCCCCCAGAGTCATCATCAGACCACCATCCAATGCCTGCCTAGCAACACACTCCCCTACCACCACTTTGCAGTCACTACTTTCAGATTGCACCTCCTGCATAGGATGTAGTCCACCTGTGTGCACCTTTTTCCACTCTTGTATGTCACACTGTGTTCCTCCCTCTTCTTGAAATACGTATTCACAACAGCCAATTCCATCCTTTTGGCAAAATCCACCACCATCTGTCCTTCCATATTCCTCTACTTGACACCATACCTACCCATCACCTTCTCGTAACCTATGTCTCTGATCCCTTCGCCATCATGCCCATTGAGCTCTCCTCCAACGACCACTGTCTCTCCCTTGGGGACGCTCTCCACCACTACATCCAACTCACTAAAGAATTCTTCTTTCTCTTCCATCTCACACCCAACTTGGGGAGCATATGCACTGACCACATTCATTATCACCCCATCAATTTCCAGCTTCATGCTCATCACTCTGTCCGACACTCTCATCACCTCCAAAACACTCTTGACATATTCTTCCTTCAAGACTATGCCTACCCCATTTCTCCTGCCATTCACTCCATGGTAGAACAGTTTGTACCCGGCTCCGATACTCCTGGTCTTACTCCCCTTCCACCTGGTCTCTTGTACACATAGTACATCTACCTTCCTTCTCTCCATCATGTCAGCCAGCTTTCTCTCTTTACCCTTCATAGTGCCAACGTTCAAAGTTCCTACTCTCAACTCTACTCTCCTACCCTTCTTCCTCTCTTGCTGTCTCCGGACACCCCCCCCCCCCCCCCTCTTCTTCTTCTTCTTCGGCCGAATCACTGGCACCCTGTTGACTAACGGCACCAGTGGCGGTATTTGTTAACCCGGGCGTCGAGCGATCCGGTATGGAAATCAGATTTATTGTCCGCATGTTTGATTTGGCATGGTTTTTACGCCGGATGCCCTTCCTGACGCAACCCTCTCTATTCATCTTCAGTGCCGGGCTTGATGATACACTGGCTTGTGCACCCCAGTGGCTAGATTAGAAAAATGTTAACAACATGGAATACAATACTGATTCAGATTGTGCGTCCGTTGCCGAACAACAGATTGTCCAAACGATCCCCCCCCCCCCCCCCCCCCCCCTCACACACACACACACACACACACACACACACACACACACACACAGTAGAAGAAATATCTGTTTCCATCGCAATATTTGGACTTTCCCGAATAACAAATTCCGATTCGGGTACATCCCTAATGTCTATACCTGTTTCCTTTAAGTTCGGGAAACTTTCATCTCTGGCCTGATCCATATTATGAACCTGGACTAGTGAAGCACTTGGTTTCCAATAGTATGTTTGAATTTCTCAAATGATATTAGTGACCATTTTAACTACATTATAACTACTCAACTCAGCACACTCACATTAGGAAATAATTCACTCAGCACTCCCCTGAATATACTGACATACTGTATTTTAGAATTGGCAGAGAATTTTAGAGGCCTTTGGGCGGACATGCCCCTTAAAAACCCAAAGTCCCAGCCACACCCTGATCAGGCTCGGGGTTGCACGAATGCAAATGTAACATCTGATCCAAGCTGACAACAGTCTGATAACGAGACATGAAATCCATGACTGCTGCACTTTCAGTCAGCCAATCAAAACGTAATGACTGGCGTCCTCCATTCGGATATGCACATGTCGCTAAGCAGAACAAATTGAGACGCACGGCAACAATAGACGCATTTCGGCGCAAGGAAATCTGTCAGAAATGAGAATCAGTAAAGCCGCGTGAAATCTCGTGTTTTGTGGAAGACATTTCTCATAAACGTTGACAGCAGATACGTCAAAAAAAAACAGCTTGGAAAAGCAGGACTCATTGGAACACAAAGTCTGAGAATCCTTAAACCAGGCACAGCTCTATGGCTGACTCAAGAGGCTTGCAAAAAAAAAATAAATAAAAAAAAATAATAGTTTTGCTGTGGCTGAAGTTAAAGCAACTGACGTTGTTCTGCAACCAGAAAAAGAAGGAAATTTACAAACTCACACATGTTGAGTCGATCGAATTTCCAAAGGAATCAACCGCAGACAGGAGCGTCAAACTGAGCAGAGTATGGGAGCCACATCATAGACAGGGACTTTATTACACAATGCAGGCAGCGGGAAGATGGAAGATCCAGGAATTGAGGAGGCGATGAAGTGGAACGCTGCTCGGGCCGTAACCGTTCCGATTTCGTATAAGCCGGGGGCAGCGGTAAATGAAGACTCTGTGGGAATATTTGAGATTAGAATAGTAAAGAATGAATACATGAATTAACTGGAAGTGCTGATAATGATCATTTCCATGACAGCTTTTCCTTTCAACATCTATTCTCATTCCGCCTATATTGTGGATGTACAGAAATTCATGTGCACCTTCAGAACCTGGAGGTGACAAAATAATATGTAATATATAATATATATATAATACTGTTTATATACAATATATTCAATTTCATTTACTGACTATAATTCCCACACATGAACATGATTTTTCATGTGACGTTCTTACGTCAAATAATAACACATACTGTAACGAGGATGAGTGAAAGAAAATACTGACATAGTCCAATAAAAATGTCCAAGGGAGATCTGTGTCAGAGCACAACCACAACTTACACTGTAAAACCCTTTAAAATAATGTCTGTTTCAATCACAAGTTCAATTATATTATTATTATTATTTTGTGGAAACAGTGTGATGACATTCGTAACATTTAGATGCGGTGACTAGTTATGTCATCCAATTGATCAATTACCAATTTGTTGTTGTTAAGATATGTAAACAAGTAGTATTCCTTGGAGGTCCGTGTGTGTAGCGTGCCCAGGCCACTATGCACATTTAAATGTAAGTCGGGCGTTACCTTTGTGTTCATAAAGCTACCGTGCGGCGTGTTGTTGCCGCAGCTGTACGTAGTGGCGCGGCCCCGAAAAACACACGCCCAACGCCCCGAGCTCTGTGGAGCGTTCAGAACGAGGCCGAGGCTAATGCGACGGCTCCGTGATTGCATCCTGTCTTTCATGATTGCGTGATAATTCCTTCCCTCCCTCGTCCTCCTCCCCTTCCTCCAGGATCTTTGCTTGCGAAGGCGCTTGCAAAACAGTCAGCAGCTTGTGAACCGGCTTTTCGGAAGAGTTTTCAGATCAAAACAAAGGGGTGTGTGTGTGTGTGTGTGTGTGTGTGTGTGTGTGTGTGTGTGTGTGTGTGTGTGTGTGTGTGTGTGTGTGTTTGTCTTTGTGTGTCTGGCTTTTAGTTTACGGTTCTGTGTTTGGTGGGATGAGAGGGTGACGACTGCAATTCTGCAGTTTTGTTTTCATTGAACTGTACACATTCCCACGTCGAGGGGAAATGGCGAACACGTAAGCGGCGGTATTTACTTTAATTGTGTAAAAGTCTTCTGTTGCCGGCAGGCACTCTGGACTCCCGCGCTATTTCAACACGTCCCGTCTGTGTCTTATTAACCAAAGGAAGACGCCAGTAAAGACGATTGCAACATCCGCAATTTCAACACCACCGGTGTTCCTTTCACACCCTCCATCCATCAAAACAAAAGAGCCGCCTGTTGTTCCTACGGAGCCGTGCCTCGGAATAGACGTGGTTATAAGCGGCAGGGGTGAAGCGACGCCGCCGTCGTTCGGACAGCGGACTGACACAGATCGACGCTGACACGCGGAAGAATCCCGGGCGTTTGGGGCGGCGCGGCCACCAGCTGCAGCATCCAGGGGCCGGACGCAAACACGCGCCTCACCTTGCCAGGAGAAGGCACGCACGCGCCCCTGTCCGCGGGCCCGCTCACAGGGATTTTCACAGCGCTTCTAGAAAGCATAATATATTTTGACGTTACACCTTGTTGAATCCCCTTAAAATTCATTCCACCGGATCGAGGATCAGGGGAACTTCAGCTTCCCCCCCCGGGATACGTCTGCTTTTTATATTCAACCCTTGTTGACGGGTTAGGCTTCGTCCCATCTGAACCTCCAAATATACAGGGACTTGTATATGTTGTACAAAAAGATTATGTATGAAACTGCAACAGAGTGTACCTTGAAAGTAATGTCATCTAATGCGAAATGGATGGTCTGCAAAAATGAAGGCACAGCGACGTCACAGCGTCAAACAATAACCGGAGCTGGATGGGAGGATAATTGAATGATTCATCCCGACGCATTCTAACAAATGAATAATTTTTTTTTTTCTTTTAAATCCTTTTTTAAATTCATTCCTGGCCTACAAACTGAAGGCACAATTACCTTATAACGGCAACATTTAAAAAAATAAATAAAAAGCGCTTTTCCACCCAACTCCTCGTTGTATTTCACTGTGCCTCTGAGAAGCACCCAGCTCCCTCCCCCCCATGGTATTTCTGTTGCGTTTCATCATGTTAAAGGCTCACAGCTCAAGGGCTACATCTCATTCCCGGCCAGTTGGGTGTGAGTGATTGAGGGGCGTGATTAGCTCGGGTCTTGTTCGTACTCACGGCTCCATTAGCATCCCATCATGCAAGACTCCCCCGCATCACGGCGCCTCTGACCCCCGTGCGGTTAATAGCGCTTTAATGACCGTCTCGCTCAGCAGCGCAGTCCCCTGCTCCCTTATATATGTTTTCTTTTTTTTCCCCCTTGCCCTAGAGGTATTCATGGAGGTCCACGGCGCTCGGAAGGGATCGCCGGGTGCTGAACGAGGCGTCCGATCCGCCGTGGGTCCGACCTCCCTCCATCTTCCCATCTTCCCGTCCGTTCCCGGTCATTTGTGGGGAGGTGTTCTGGTGGGGGGGAAGGAGGAGGACGGAGCTTAACTACGAAGAAGAAGAAGAAGAAGAAGAAGAAGAAGAAGAAGAAGAAGAAGAAGAAGAAGAAGAAGAAGAAGAAGAAGAAGGAGAAGAAGGAGGAGAAGAAGAAGAAGGAGGAAAAGAAGAAGAAGAAGGAGGAGAAGGAGGAAAAGAATAAGAAGGAGGAGAAGAAGAAGAAGGAGGAGAAGAAGAAGTAGAAGAAGAAGAAGGAGGAGAAGAAGGAGGAGAAGAAGAAGTAGAAGAAGAAGAAGAAAGAGGAGGAGGAGAAGGAGAAGAAGTTGAACAAGAAGAAGGAGGAGAAGAAGAAGAAGGAGGAGAAGAAGAAGTAAAGAAGAAGAAGAAGGAGGAGAAGAAGAAGAAGGAGGCTGCTGCTGGTGGAAAAGAGGGTTTGAAAGAAGAAGAGCGAGATGATGACTGGGAATGCGATGGTTTTCGAAGGGATAGTGGAAAGAAGGGGAAAAGGAAGAGTAGAGAGCGAGAGAGAAAGAGGGGCAATCCATAGAGGGGGTTGCCCACCCAAAATCACATACTAGATACAGAGAAAGAATAGAAAAACATTGGCAATATACAATAGACTTGAAAACATTAACAATAAATAATGAAGCAAATCAAAATCTGTACTAGTACTAGTATATAGTAGTATAGTAAAGTATTGTTATTGCGTGCACCAAGATAGTACAGTATGTGAGCGGTTTCTATAGTATGCATGAAATAGTATCCAAAAAGACCAAGGATGACATTCTACATCCAGTGATGTAGTATTTCCGAAAAAAGCTTACGTTCTGCTGCACGTGTGCAGATGCAGCACTGCATGTACACGCGATTTCGTCCATAGGACAGACGGCGCAAAAGCGGAGGAGGAGGAGAGGACGGATGGAGAGGACGGGGTCGGAGCCCGCACCCTCGCATGCCTCCGTCACAGAAAGGTTGCGGTGAAGCGTAGTGACAGCTCTGCCCACCAGGCCCTGACTGGCATGCTTTACTCACATGGCACATGGGGGAAGAGGAGACGGAGGGGGAAACAAAGACAAAAAAGCAGAAGGAAAGATGGAAGAGAGGAAGGAGGAGAGGTGAGCGGCGCGAGGGAACAGGGAAAAACGAAAAAAACCTCCGGTGAAGACGGGAGAGGCGGGGCAGCGGGAGGAAAGAGGGGGAACCGGGGGGTCCGGGCGAGCAGAAATGGACGAGAGGGGGGGGGGGGGGCGCGATTTGAGGAGCATAAACGGGCGGAGATGATGGCGTGTTGGTGACTCATTAGTCCCGGAGTCGCAGCCCTCAGCACAGTGCCATTTAGACGGAGGGTGAGGAGAGGACGGAGAGAGAACTTGATCACTGCACCAGACGACCATACATTTTTTATGAGACACTATCATTCTCAAAACTACAGTAGCGAGATAGCTGAGAGAAGACAAACGTACAAAAACACCCGAATATCCAAAGAAAATAGCAAAAAAAAAAGACCCAATATACAAAAATATAAAGAACATACAAAAAGCGATTCTAAAACTACGACGCCTAAAATAATTTTTTGGGCGTAAGAAAAAATTCCCACCACAACGAGCACAAAGAGCCGTCGCTATGGAGTAGCTGTGGCAAGTTAAGATGTACAAAGGACCGTTCCCAGGCCCCACCTCGCTAAATTACAGTGGAATCTCACCAAAAACACTAAGCAGACGCTCGGGACAGCAGAGTTCCCCAACAATACATTTCCGTTTTCCTATTTTGTGGGTTATTTACCGCTGCTCTTTTGGGATCAAAAGAAACGGAGCATAAGGCGACAGTTTCCTCAGCACTGCTTGGCAGCCCAATATGTCAATTACACATTTGCAAATGGTCAATTTCAATGCAGCGCTTATTGCAATGATGAATTGGTCTTATGCGTTGTGGTAAATGTAGAAAAGCAGGAACAACATAGATGGTAAACGTATAACTTCCCCTGTTTATCTATAGATTTTCCAGGGGGGTTGTTAATATGTACACTTCTCATGGCAACTCAATGTAAATCTCTAGATTTCCCGCTTGTACGGAAACATATGCGTTCGATTTCCATACTCTGTGTTTGAGCCTCGGTACATTGCTATATAATGTTATATAACATCTCAATTCGATTCATATTTCTAAGCCCAACAGGTGATCAATTCTGCGATTGCTCATTTCTACGTGATGAGCAGTGCAGCGCTGGCATTGGGAATCATTAATTTTCATTCTCATTGTAAATTACTTTCAAGTTAATTATGTTACGATCAGGAATCCATATTTATACCTCGCTGGGTCACCTTATATACGGTGCAAATGGAAATTAACACCAGAGAGAAGAGTTAATGTAACTAATGGCCGGTATAAGTACAAGTACTTAGCGCTGGCTGTAGAGCTAGAATCCCAAGACGTGTGATCCCCGTGATCCAGGTCCTTGATAAATCCTAAATTGTCAGAACTATTGGGAAGGAAAAAAACAGTCCTTGAATGTGTGGCACTGTCCAGATTTTAGAAATCTTCCGAACGCCATTAGACGACAGCGTGAACGGGTCCACTGAGCCTGAAAATGGAGTCAAGAACGTCGATTCGAATAAAGAAGTACGGTAATAAACAAAGCCGACTTTTCTCAATGAATACGTGATAGAATCGGCTTTTTCAAAAACCCGCTGTTAGGTGAGTTTATCGACGCCGTGTCGCGAGAGGCGTATTTCAATAGCCCTGTGATGAGGGAGGGAAAAAGAAAACGGAGAGAAAGTTTGATTTCTGCTGCACCGATAACGCATTTGTCTGTTTGATGGGGTCAAAGATCTGGCTGTTGACACGTAGAAGGGTACGCCGTGCAAGAAGAGCAGCAACATGCACTGCGGGGGTCATAGCATTTATATCCAACCTGTAATGCCGCCGCAACCTTTTGGATATATACGCTGCCGGCCGGGGGTACAGGGCAGGGGGTGTCGGAAAGGGATTTGACGTCTGATTCCCGCACCGGCCCCCATCGGCGATTGATCCCCAATACATCGAGCGATAGAAAACACATTTCTTTAAAAGATCAGCGATGATGAACGCAAAATGGCTTCTTTCCGCGGAGGTGAACTTCGGCGGGACCGCGTGGCGCACACACAAAATGTGACACAGAAAACGACGTGGCACAGCGGTGCGTGGCCCCACCTGCACCGTAGCGCCACGACGCCCCTCGCCTGGGAGAAAAGGGCCCCGTTAGCGGTCCGTCGGCACCAATGGCGCGCGCTCTACGAAGGGCGCAAGTCTGTTGAAGAGCTGGCGCAACCGCAGAGCTGTCGTCTGGAACGTCAGTCAAACACCAGGAGGTTGGAGGCCTCCGCTCCCTCCGGAGACGAGGCACATCAAGAGATTTCAATCGTATATTTTATATAACGAACCGCTTCCTCCACCCTCTTCCACACCGTCAAACCACACACACACAGACACACACACACACACACACACACACACACACACACACACACACACACACACACACACACACACACACACACACACACACACACACACACACACACAAACACACACACACATGCAGTGATGGTTGTGTAACACACGATAGAGTCACTGACTTGAGAAGTGCAGCGAAAGGAAACCGCGGACATGTTTTTTAGGTGTCCGCTATCTGATTCGCGCTGCGGAAATTTGCCGTGACACCGTCGGCCCCTTTGCCTCTGCCACGGGGACCGAAATAGCTTCTTTTTTTTCTTTCCACCATATCGCATCCGCGAGGGAGAGGAGAGGCTCTCCATACAAAACAAGAACAAAACGGAGAAGATGCCCTCCCCCGGGCGCCGAATAAGGAACTGAATTAGCCGACATCTCCCTCGCGTTATTTCCGTGCAGCCGCTCATGCCACGCTAAACCCAATAATCCTCTTGTTATCGCGGGGCACATCATTACACGTTAATCGCCTATCGGTGCCGGCACTCCATTAGGCACCGGGGATCTGGCTAATGTTCTACATCAAGGTTTGCGCGTTTAAAGACTTACGCGGAGTGTGCAGCAAAAAAATGAAATAAAATAAAAACTAACAAAAAAAAAAAAACCACACAAAAAAACCGATACCGTAATTTTTGTGATAAACGCTTATTGAGCAGCAGCACCAATATGCCGGGGTTGATCTTGTTTGATGGTGACAGGTGAGTTGATGATGAGACCCATCTCTACCGATGGAGGAAAAAAAACCTCCACCCAGAGCCGCCAGCGAGCGCTGCACTGTGACTCACCCTTTGGCTGGAGGAGAAGAGTAGAATACAGAGAGGAAGACAGCCAGAGAGAGAGAGAGAGAGAGAGAGAGAGAGAGAGAGAGAGAGAGAGAGAGAGAGAGAGAGAGAGAGAGAGAGAGCGAGAGAGAGAGAGAGGGCTGTATTATATTCAACACAAAATCAAGTTAGATAAAAGAGGAAGTTCCAACATTCAGACGTAAATGGAACAAATTGCTGGATTAGCAGTGAGAGTCCCATTTTTAAAAGCCAAAAAAAAAAAAAAAGAGAAGACGTGCCTGACGGCGTTTGTTTTTTTTCACTTCCAGAGATTTGTTTCATGAATATACATCGGTAGCTCACACGTGGGACTCAAAACTTAAAATGGGAAAAACGTATTCTGAATATTTACTTTCCTGTCCTGAATCGTCTTATGATCAATGTTCTTAATCATTAGTGGGATGAGATATTAAAAGGTTCAATCAGTAACTAAGTATGTAGTAGCGACTAATAGCGGCCCCTAAAGGAAGCCTAAGGAACTACACCAACATTACCAAACGTGACGCTCACTTCAGCCCGCTTTGTAGTGGTAGTATCATTCATTTTGGGCGGGGACGTGCACCTCCCAATTTTTCAAACTTGTGCGCTTCAGGTAATTCAAGATGGAAGCGTTCTGAAGCAAGGTTGTGCGAGGAGGTCCGCAGGTACAATCTGTACGATCCATCCATGCATGACCACAAAAATAACCAGATGGCGTTGAATTCATGGAAGGAGATAGCGCCTTATCTGTCCAAAGATGTGGACTATTTTAATACTTTCTTCGTAACGTTTACACCGACAATTTGCACAAACTCACGACTAAACCATGCACTGGCTACAATAAATATACATATATTCAACACTTTCTATTTCAATTTTACTGCTGTTTTCTAGTTATCCAGATCCTTTCCTCAGGACTTCCTTATAATGTTTTCAGCAGTTATTTCAGTTTACCCTGGTGGTTCGTGCACATCGCCCCGTGTCTTTCAGGAGAATATCACCACAGGATCTACACGGCAACCTGCAACCATACCGTATATGCTCGTACTCGCATGAGCCGGCGACTATAACCCTATAGCACTTTGCCTTCGTAGCAGAGGGGTCTTGCAACAGTCGTTTGGTCGCTGAACGTTTGTCCATGCTCACCATGGGGTTTGGACTGGACTGCCTGTTTTGAGAGCTGGAAAGCTCAGTGGCCATGGAGGGAACAGTGGACTGACTTTGATTAACGACATTTTCATTGACTTTCCATTGATACATCATAGTCAATTTGCACAACAAGGGAATATAATATTGCTGATTGTAAGTTGCCACGATACTGTATATCCACAACACACTGTATAACTCCATTTAAATCACTTTCTATTGCTTGGCAGGTTGTGAGCTCAGTACATGTGGTCTTGACGGTGGATTTTGTCGCAGGTACAACACGCTGAAGCAGAATTCTTACTGTATCGTCAGCGTATTGAAGCACCACCCAACTGAGGAGCCACTTCATCTTCATCTACTAGACTATCTTCTATAACATCTCTCGCTCTCTCTCTCTCTCTCTCTCTCTCCCTCTCTCTCTCGCTCTCTCTCTCATCGCTCCCTTCCTTTCCTTTTTTAGATAATGGTAGGATTATGCACAGACAATGTGGGTGGACATTAAGCCGCCGCAGTATCTGGCTGCTGTTGGATTCGGGTTTGGTGTCTCATCCCCCAAAAGACAGGATTAATATCCCATAAAAATCCACTTAAAAGTTTTTCTTACAAGGCAGAGTTCTAAATTTGTTTGACATAATTAACATGTAAGTTGAGTTAAAAGACATGTGCGCCGGCTGCAGCGCACATGGAGTTCCTGATGCTGATCTCTTTTGCCGCTGTTCAAACTGTTTGGGATCATCAAGAGTTTAGAAAGTAAGCAAATAACTGATAGAAAATTCCCTTCGACTAGTTAAGGTCCTTAGAGGGTATATTTGGCATTTTTCAACCCATTCAAATTTTGGTTCCCATGATTTTTGACTGTTTCCGGCGCAACCGCACTGTGAATTTTTGCAGGGTTTTATCTGCCATTTTCCGCTTCTGCAAACCAGCTATTTCGGCTACATCCTTTTGCCAACATAAGAGACTAGAAACAGGAGGTTGAATCGCTTCCTATGGGCAACCAACTGTAGCCAACGTTACACTTTGGATCATCTGTGGCGATTGGAAAAAGTAACTTTAAATGAAACATGAATTTGCTGTTAATTGAGACATCGGGGGAAAAAAATATACAAAAGAAGATGTACTAGAATGCGAGATCCTTGAAAAGGAAATTTGATGTTTTAGTCATTAGATATGGTTAGGTTACAAAGGTTAGTCATGAAAACAGTTATAAACGATGGGAGCTAACATTTGGGAGCTAACAAGCCTGGGCTGAAAAACAGCCAACCTCCCCTTTGACATTATCCAAGATATCAGACGTAAAAATATTTGACAAAAAAAACCCTAAAATTAGATCGCAGTGTTTAACCAGATAGAAGAGCCGCTCGAGGGCCCGAATCTCCTTGATATTAATCTCATTTCACACTTCACAAAAAGAAAAAAAAAACATGCCGGATCGAAAGAGAAGGGAAGTGAGGAAGAGAAGCTGTAAGGGAAAGCAAGAAAGAGCAAGGAGGGACGGAGAAAAGAGGACACAAAATGTCCCCGTGCAACAGCGTGTATCGCAATAAGTGAGTCAAATAAGTAAGTAAATAAGTAGATGAAGTAAAACCCAACGCGGCTCAATCACACTCGGAACCGAAAGATTCAAAGTCACAATACATAAGTGTAGGGCAGGTATTTCGCAAACCCACTGAAAGACACAACAGCAGCAGTTGAGAGGCTGATCTGTGCAAGTAAAACAACCCTAATTACCCATAGTGGGTAACAACTGTAATTACATTTTTGCATAATAACCACACAGTTATCTAGCATGTACTAGGTAATGACTATACTCTCACTAATGACACTTTGCACTTTCACTTTGCACCAATAATTACCACAGAATTATATATATATAATAAGATCTTCCAGGTAATCACTATGGTAAAAAAATGAAAATAAAATGTTATTTGCTGGTCCTAACGACAGGTATTTACATTTGAGTTCCAGTAATTAATTCTAAATCTACCTCTGTGACATGTGATAGATAGGAAAGCCAACGAAAACAAACCTATGAACATAGATTCCCCGCAAGGACGCCCACAGACCAACCACACGCCAGTCGCAACCCCACCCCAAACCACATCACACACGCACCACCCCCCAGACCTCGAGGGGGACGTCACCCGCAGGAACAATCTCATTTATTTGATTTTATTTTCTGCCGTTTGCTTTCAATGGTGACCTTTTCCTCACAGGAGGCAGAGAGTGCTGAGATGGAGACACGGGAGCAGCAAAGGTGTCCCTGCCGGCGGCAAAACTCATCAACATGCATGTTGCCAACTCCCTGGACGCCTTGTGTGCACGCGCGCACGCGTGCACGCGTGCGTGTGTTTGTGTGTGTGTGTGTGTGCATGTGTGTGTGTGTGTAAAGGTTTAGTTTTATTGGCTCTCTTATCTATCCTGGTGTCTGGGTGCATCAGGGACCCATTTGTGTGTATGTGTTCTCATTTGTGTGTTTCCACATGTTTGTGTGTGTGTGTGTGTGTGTGTGTGTGTGTGTGTGTGTGTGTGTGTGTGTGTGTGTGTGTGTGTGTGTGTGAATGTGTGAATTTCATGTGTGTTTTTACGTGTGTGTGTGTGTGTGTGTGTGTGTGTGTGTGTGTGTGTGTGTGTGTGTGTGTGTGTGTGTTCTGATTTGTGTGTGTGCTAATGTTGTCTAATGTCTCGTCATCGCTCCAGGCTTCCTGTTTTAACCCTGTTCTACTGGGAAGCCCCAAAAGATGGAGCTGCTTTATTAACTCCTCTTAGGAACCATGGAAGGGGGAGAAATGGAGAGTGGGAGGAAGAAAGAGATCTGTATATATATATACATATATATCGTTTTTTAATGGCAATGTTTAGATTTTTCTATTTTTATTCTAGAATTAGATCTTGACATATCTGTATTCATATTTCTGAACAGAATTATTTACACTTATCTATTTTAAGGTATTAAGGTATTTGAATTTTGAGGTTATCGACGCTTCTGTATACAAATAATATATTTTCATTTTTATTTTAGGTAACTATATATATATATATATATATATATATATATATATATATATATATATTAATACTGTATTTGACTGCAACAATTAATTTTTTTGGGTTTTAATTGATGTTATATTTTCCTTTTTTGTTTTACCATTTGCATATTTACTATGCTAATAAAGACTTTTGAATTGAACCGAATGCAATTTAGAGGGAGAGAGAGAGAATCGCGGAGACGATGAATCAGAAAGGATGAAATTAGGGCTGTCGTGGAGTTTTAACCAAAGCATTATTTTATGTGTTGAATATGAATTATGAAACAAATGTGTGAAATATACTGGAACGCCGAATGCCGGAACATGAAGGTCAGAGGCATTAAAAAGCGACAGAAATAGAACGAGAGAGAGGCTGCAAGAGTAAATCATTTTCAATCAAAACCCCTTAAGTCCCACCTCGGTTATGTTTCATGTTTTTTTTCTTTATGGATTTAATGCATCACTTGACATTAACCTCCTGGGGCCATAGATAAGGATATCCAGAATGCTCCAATTTATTTATTTTTATTATTACCACGGTTAAAGAGAAAATATTCAATATATTTAACCCTGCCCCCCAAAGGTCAAATTAGGCTGCCAACTTCAATTACCCTGTGCTTTACAGGGGAGGCACACCGCCGATGAGGAGGTTCATTTTTAGGGCAGCCAGAGGAGTTTTTAATCAGACAGCCTCTCTCTCTTTTGTTTTTCTTCCACTGTTTTCTCTCTTTTCATTTACATCCTTCTCACCCTTTAACCTGATAGATGATATATAACTAATGTATAAGTGTTACCGTTAACAGCATTGTGACATGCAGTATTCCACGGATGTGTGTATCTAATGTACTACGGAAAAAAGCGAACGGGAAATATTTGCATTTAAATCTGATATAATTCATCTTTTTTGTTGTTGTTTTTATCTCTATGTCAGACTCCAACCCCTACAATCTTTAAATTGCTTCATTTTTTGTACATAAAAATGACCCAAGGCCCAGAAGCTCTCCTTCATATCGCCAGCTGATACCATGACTGTGTTATAAATCCTTCACTTATTAACTGCTCCTCGCATCTAGTAAAATCTACTAGAGTTTACAAAGTGGAAAACGCATCAGGAAGTAGCCAGAATGTAATGGAACGGAACTTTATGGAGGTTAAAGATTAGATGAAAGCATCTGAGCCATAACCCAGACGCTTTAATCTTCCACAGCGCTGCCAGCTTCTGTTGGTTTTTCTATATGATAATTGAATTTATGCGCGAGACCTGAGCTAAATTATAACACAAGTGAAAAAGGGAAAATATTTACACAGTTAGAGCAGAAGATGAATAACACTCATGCATAATCTGTCATTCTGATGCACGACAGTGTTATACTGTCGGACCAAAGATGAGATAAGAAAAGGAAAAGATACAATAACAAGAATCTGTCTTTTCCCCAGGGGTAAATTCAGGACATTGAGTGGGAACATTGTCCGGTCACTTCATTCTGAGGTGGGTTCTGGGTACTGCCCAAAATAGTATATATTTGAAACACCTTACAAAATGGTTGAGTGCTAAAGGACTAAAGAGCTGCAGCAAGGTCGAACAGTTGGGGATGTGGAGCTTCTCCGAATCACCCAAACACCGTGACACTGAGTGCAAATGACTAGTTCCCTCTGAAGGACTCCTTCTGCTCAACAGAGGCCGAAGACGTTCTACTTTTTTGGGGGGGACCGCATTCTAAAAACATTAACAGATTAGTGTCAACATTAACAAAAATGTACATGTCCGCTGCTTGGAGGCACCACGATATAATACCGGCCTCATACACCAGAACCAATTGGGACAAGTCCCGTACACCCACCGGTGGACACGCACATGCACACGCACACGCACACACACACACACACACACACACACACACACACACACACACACACACACACACACACACACACACACACACACACACACACCTACAGGGGGACTCATCACAGGCACACACACCACCAGCACCTGCTTTGATCCCACCCCAGCACCCTCCTGGTTACATCCCTCTCCTTTTCTACCTCATTAACTGGCATAACTATGACAGGAAGAGGCCACGTGCCCAATTGCGGTTCCAGTTTTCCTGGACTTAATTCTTAATTCTTCGTCGCTCGTCATTACATCAGCATTACTACTAAAAATATTTTCCATTGAACGCAGCGTCGACTGACGTAATGACGCGAGTCCTGGTGACATGCAGAATTACTAATACAAGCTGATACACTTGTGTGTTATAACTTTATCCTAAAAAGGAGAAGGTGTCTGTCTACTACCTGTATTCCACAGAGTCCTGCCTCACGGTGTCTCTGGAAGGAAATCACTCCATGCGGAAGTTCCCAACAACATGGTTCCATTCAAATGGATTAAACACTGCATGTCATTCAGAGCCATTTCATCATCTTTTTAAACTTTTGGGACTAAAATACAACAGACACGATTCAGACCCCTTGCTCTGGATCTGCAAGTGAATTTCATGTGTGAGGAGACAAACACAGAATATGTTTTGGACTGTTTTCAACTCCTACAGTTTGTGTGGACTTACATCTGGACCAATCATTGTGCACTTAGGTCACTACATGTTGCTCTTCTGGCATTCATTTTAAATATCCCTGAAGAACGGTATTTTAAGAATTACGATTACGATTGGGTTCTGAAAGACGAAGCTTGGATTTGTATAACTTTGGATGATGATGTCACAGAGAGATCTGCTCCGGAAACTAATGAAATTACGACAGTTTTTCACTAACTACTGCTCCTTACAGTATACAATATATATATTGGTCAAACTCGAACAACAACACGTCTGAAACCTCCTGGTTCTTATGAGACTTCAACCATGTCTCTGCGTACTGCCGTTGTCGTGATTCCGATTCTTTTAGCCCGAAAAAAGCAGAGAACAAAAATAAAAATACTGAGCAATAACAATAGGGAGCCAGCCCTGCACCCCTAATAAAAAAATAATAATATATATATATATATATATATATATATATATATATATATATATATAATAATTATAATAATACTGATAATAATAATAATTATAATTATTATTATTGTTATTATAATAATTATAAAAATTATAAATTATTATTATAAAAAAAGACTCATGAAATGAGTCGCACATTTTTCTACCAGGTAAGACGCTTTATAAATATACATGTAAAGCGATAGTTTTGTCATTTCCAAAGACTACAAAGTGACCGAGTCCACGCTGCCCAATGGACACGGTCCAACTTGACATTCTCAATTGGAATCTGTACATTTATAGTAAATAATATCATGACGTCAAAAAACGTCTGACCGTAAATATCATCTCGTTCATTTTAGACGAGTGACCTATCAGTTAACAAAGACCAACTGAATATTCCGGGTCAAAGTTTTTTGGTTTTTCATTAATATTGCTCCATATGTGGATCGATTTGGATGAAATTTAAACCACCTTGTGACATAACGGTTTTAAGTAGACCTCAACCGTTGTTCCAGATCGTTTTAGCCGGGTTGCACATATTTCAGCAACTTGGCTCGTCTCTGTCATATCGTGTGGATCGATTTGGATGAAACTTCAACCACGAGATGTTTGCGACAGCCTGGTTCAAACAAGACATGAACCGTGTTCGTGTGTTATGCCAAAGTTGGCGTTCTGGAAAGATTTAAGCTTCAAAATTCCAATAATTTTCAGCCAAACAATAACAATAGGGCTGCCGAACAATAATAATAGGGCTGGGCCCCTTATAATAATAATAATAATACTCATAATAATTTGATTATGGGATAGTATACAGAATTTAAAATATTCCATAAAGCAGGCATAATATGAAAAGCTATTTTATAACATCATGACCAAGTCTATTTTCAGAACCTCTAACCACTCAACTACAAATCACTTACTGTAGGAGGAGAACCGGTAAATGAAAATCAAATTTAAATAGCATTTATCTCAACCACATGCAAAAACAAAATAAAAACACATAAAAATAACAATTAAAACAAATAGGTCACTCACAACATCACTTATATGAAGAAAAAAAATCATAGTCATAGATCACAGCCCTATAGTAGGTCTTTGAATAAGGCTCCTTCACACAGATTTTGACCCCATTGCACATAATACTCCATCCTGGGCCTGTGTCCTATTTGACCAGTGAAGCATCAGACCAGTGAATATTATTGAACACTAAAGGGGGAAGCTAATGTTATGAAGGGGTCCCTCTGAACGGAAAAGCCTTTGTGTGTGTGTGTGTGTGTGTGTGTGTGTGTGTGTGTGTGTGTGTGTGTGTGTGCGAGTGCGTGTGCGTGTGCATGTGTGAGTGTGTGCGCGTGTATGTGTGTGCGAGAAGGAGAGAGAGAGAGCGCGCGCGAGAGAGAGAGATAGAACACTGATTAAACATGCCAAATAATTGTTTGCGTTTGCCTGTACGTGTGTGTGTGGGCGGGAGAGAGACAGTGATACAGTGTGTTTGTCACTACAAATGTCACCTGCTCTGCAGAAGAGGAGTTTTCCAAGGTCAAGGCTAAATCAACAGAAATTACACAGCTGCCAAAACCTATTAGCGCCCCACTGAGGAATACAGCCTCTCCAATAGGCACGCCTCACACGCTTACCGCACTAAGAAAACACACACACATATACAAGCGCACACACGCACACAAACACACACGCACACACACACACACACACACACACACACACACACACACACACACACACACACACACACACACACACACACACACACACACACACACACACACACACAACCAAGGGACATCAATCTCTTTTTCAGCGTGCATGCTTTCAAAATGAATGGGAGTCACTGGGATATTCTCACACAGACACACGCTAGAAAAAATAAATCATATATGCGCTCAAAATGTCACGCTCACACCAGAATCCATTTTCTTCACGCAACATTTACCATATTAATAAAGCTTTCATTTAGTTGTAGCCCCTGCTTTATTTCCATCTGATCTAAATTGAAAAAGTAAGGTAAAAAATAAAATAAAACAAAATAAAAAATATGTCCAAATGGCATTCGCAAGTAGAACCAGACCTCCTTCGGCCTTATCACATGAACCTTGCTCTAAATACCATTCACCCACAATAACCAATCGGGTCTCCGCTCCCCTGAACTCCTGCCCTCTCTGCGCCTTGGGGCTCAAATATACTGAACACTGAAGCACTCAGGAGATGTTCTTCTTTGCCATGAATTTCATTAAAACGGTTTTGTGTGACTGGAAGGCTGGTAAATTGCAATGAATTCGAATTGCATAAAAGTTTGCGTTGAACTTTCAGTTTGGGGGGTTATGCATAGAATCTGGTTCAGCATTATTTCACTAATTGCAAGCATTGAACCAATAGTATCTATAAACTTTATGTGTATTTTACAGTGGGAATGGTAATGATACCAAGTATTCCAGGTCGCACTTCATTTGATGCCTAATACTATGGAGAGAGAAAGTGAAAGAGAGAGAGAGAGAGAGAAAGAGAGAGAGAGAGAGAGAGAGAGAGAGAGAGAGAGAGGTGGGCGGGTGGGCGAGTGGGGAGGGGGTAGATTTGTCCCGGGGGCCACTTCTCCTGTGACCCATGATCTGAGAACTCTTACAAGGTGCCGAGTTGTTTGGTCACGTCCTCTTGAGCATCCTTAGTTCCTGTATGAACACACCTACACACACACACACACACACACACACACACACACACACACACACACACACACATACACTAGCAGAAGGCTAATGTGCCATGGAGTCATTATGCGGCAGAAATTTTGACAAGGGGGTCAAAGTTCATCCTGCAGTGTAATAGCTTTTCACTGACTGTTTATGTCAATGGAAATGAACCTGTCACACAAAGGACAAATATAATCAGTGTCGGAAAAGGTTACTAAACGGTGGAGGAGATTTCTTTTCGAGACATTTATTAAAATGTCTTATTTCCAGTCTCTATATTGAAATGGTTTCAATCAAATGTGTTAATGCCATGAAACAACATGGTGCAACACTATGAGCACATATCACATGTATGCTGTTACCCTACTGAAACCAGCCGGGCGCCAGTTTCGTTGCCTCTCGTTTGAAGGTACATTATGTAAAATTGAGTTCACTGGTGGCACAAGTTGACCATGATATAGCAGCCGTGGTTCATTGATGGTGGTTTACAGATATTGTTGATCGAAGCCAGTCAGTCCAGCGATTAGTCCAGTCTTGATTGCTGTGTTGCAAAACCCCTCTGTTGCAGTATGAAGGATAAGAAGCCTCGTGGAGGAGGAGCAGTCATGCTTTGCAGCGTTAGTTTCTACTGCTTCCTTGGGCTGCCTTTATTTGTCTCTAACTGTCCAATGTTACTGATTAAAATGGAATGAATTAGTTCATTAGTCATAGGGGTAACACGTCTATTAAGTCTATACTATACTTGTCCATAAAAATTACCTTGCCAACCAATACATTTTTTCCAAAATCAAATGAAGGTATGAGAACTACAGGGAGCCTTTGGGTGGTGCAGGCGGCGCTTCTGAGCAGAAACAAAAGACCCCTTTTACTGTGATACACTTGAGTGAGTCATCATGGACAATTCTCAGATCAGTGCACTCTTAGCCAGCAACGGCTATTTCCTATCAGCCGGTATTTGGAACAGGGGGTCGGTCATTTTTTACAAAAATAAAAAAAATAAAAAAACATCTTTTACCCTTCATGACCTCTGAGTTCAGGTCCTCTTCTCTGCTCCTTACGAGGTGCCGAGCCCGTTTTCCCTCTGTCGCCCTTCTTTCATTTTGTTGTTTTTAGTTTAAGTTTTTTGTACTCAATTATTTTCCCTGTATGTCTGTCTGTGCGTCTATCTCAGCCCCTCCTGCACATTTTGCCTACTCTCCATTACAACTCTCTCCCTTGCCTTTTATCAGCCTAATTCAGACACCCATCTCCTAGTCTAAGCCTCCCAATTTCCAGCCTTCATACTCTTCCTCTTTTTACCCGCCCTGCTAACCTGGAAGGTCAAGATAAGCTTTGGTGCAACTGAAACCTCACAGCGCTTGCAGGAATCAGCTCAAGAGAATACAATACACCTACAAAAAATGTGGGAAGGGGTCCACACACAGTACACACGCACGCACACACACACACACACACACACACACACACACACACACACACACACACACACACACACACACACACACACACACACACACACACACACACACACACACACACACACACACGCATGCTGGGCTGCCAAGCTCTAAGTACCTGACACTTCTCCCCCAGTAAAGGAGGTTGTCAGTACCAGTGACGGATAGAAAGTATGAGCATAGTGTTAGTCTGCAAACGTATGATACTACAATGACGCCGAAAGACAATGACACTCAGGCAGTACCACAAAAAATACATGCTACGAATATATACCATACACACATGCACGCGTAGGGACAAAGACAGGCACAAAGAATGCACTCCGTAGCATCTATTCTCATATACTTATGCTGTCACGGTAATTTATAATTTGCTGCCCCCTGCTGAAATAAATGGAATTTCAGTAGGTTTTACCCGTTTTTCTGTGACGCTCTTGAGCGTTCTGCTTTGTGTTTCGTTGTTGGCAGTGAAACAAATCTTTTTACTTGATGTCTATTTCTAAACTCATCGATTTTATCGACGCATATCTATTGTCAACCAATGAAAGCTACAGTACAGTGGAAGTCATTGTACCATGAATGAATATGTCTTTAAGCAGTCAAGCGGTAATACAACTTGCATAGTGAATGTTTTCTCTATGATGTTTTTTACCTTATAGTTATGATGGGTAATTTTGACCTTTTCACTACTAGAAGGAGCCTCAATCTATTGTAATCAGATAAAAACACACCAAAAGTACCGAGCTGGAAAAGAAGTTGAGTCCGTCCATGTTATCTATCTATATCAAATCGGTTGTTACTTATGCACAGCATTCCTCTCTCTCACTCACTCCCTCTATCTCGTTATTTTCCTTCTTCCTCTCTTACCATTTACAGTAGCTGCCCCGCCCCCTCCCTCTTGGGTGCTTATCAGCAATGCTAGGTGTCATTTGCATTCCATTAGAGCCGGGGGCAAAGAAAAACAGACGTGCACGCACGTACGCGCAAAGTGTTTTTGTTTGCTTTAGTCCCTCGCCGCACACACACACGCACACACGCGCACACGCGCACATCAAACACACACGCGCGTGCGCGCACGCACATACAGTAAGCACACACACACACACACACACACACACACACACACACACACACAAATGCAGGAAAATATAATTTCAACGTATTTCTATAAAATGTCTGCTGCCATCTGATGCACGTTTACTGGCACCAACGTCACTAAAAGAAAATGAAATGTACGATTCATCCCAGAACTACGTTATCAGCACTGGACAGTGGGTATAATGTAACTAGTCCATAATTTGAGAACACAACTATTGCTAAAATTCAATAAATATTTGCTCTGATGTAAAGATTGTTAAGTATCGCCGTGCCTTTGCTGTGCACATTTGTAAGCAACTCTTTCTCACCCTATCCAAAGATCAGAACTCAAATCTAGGTTGCTAGGATCTTTAGGCGACGCTGAGCGAGGGTATGGTGACTTGAGCTTCTATCTTGGCTCTATCCCCAAGCAGCGCCTGAGAACACTGTGTGTGAGTCAACTAATCTGCTATGCCTTCGCCGGGGGAAAGAATCATGCATCGCTCACTCTTTGACTGTTTGTCTATCTATCTGCCATGCCTCCGTATCCGTCTGTCTGTCTCTCCTGTCTCATTATATGTGCGTCCTTTGCAAATGTGCTTTGCTGCGCGTCTCTTTCTGCCGTGTCTCGGTATGGCACAGTTTTGATTGCTTTTTAAAGGTGCTATACAATCAAGATTACTATTGTCATTTTGGTAGTATTGTGGTTTGGGTAACTCACTATCTCCCTACTCAGTGCAGGATTTTAATTGGCTTTACTATTGTGCGTCCTGCATGACCGATTCTTGCTTGCTTCCACGGTGGCTGCTTCAGCAATGTGTAGATAACTGGAAATAAAATGTTTGTTTACCTGGTGAATGTTTTCCTGTCCAGATATAAGATTATAAGGATATAAGGGTGTAAGGTCGATTGATTAACGGAAGGGTGATCCAATCAGTTGTACAGATAAGAAGCTCCCTAACTCCAATCGGCAATGCACCCAGAAGGACGGTTTTTAAGCTGAAACGTTGCAGGTTTTGGAGAGGGAAACAAATACAGTGTTAATCAAAATCTGCATGAATTGAACAAAACCACAAAACAGATAAAAACCAGCGTGTGTTATGAAAGGGAGAATGATAGTATAGTATACAGAGGCACAAAAACACATTCCACAGACATCTTAGGGTCAGGTGGGAAAATTAAAAAGAAAAAAAGGCACTTTTCACTGCTGGGAACTGAAGACGTTCTGATTATTTTGAAGACCTGAAACACCATTTCCTGCAATCTAGAAAACCCAGAGCAGAGTCAATGACCCTGACCATGGCAATGACAAAGACCACGACCTTTAAGTTGTTGTTTTGACAATGCACTAACAACACATGAGTTGTTGAGGTTGACTCGCTTTCAAGATGTTACCGCGACATAAATCGCCAACAGGAGTACTTATCATATAGCATTAAAATACAAAAAATAAAATAAAATAAAATAAAAATACGAACAACACTATTATTTACTGAGTCCTTGGAGCATCCTGCGCTTGTATCTGCTTGAATTTAGAAACAGGTGCTCATGCACTTGTCGGCATCATCTCAGAGGAGCTGGCCCTCAGCTGGGCTCTGTGGTGCGATGCATTCAGACGCTGCTTTCAGCGCTAATGTCACATGTTCAGTTCCCAAATGTTCTGTCCGAGTCACCGCCATTGTTCCTCCGATCAGATGACCGGAGGAGACACTGTCACTTGAGAAGACTTGGTGGCTCAAAGAGATAAGTTGGTTGCTTGCATGCCAACCTTCACACTCAGCCCTAGTCTCCAGGAGATGAGGGCATGAGGGCACTTTATAATGTTTCCTCTTACGTAGGGGCAACCTAGAGGGCACTTTATAATGTTTCCTCTTACGTAGGGGCAACCTAGAGGGCACTTTCCGAGCGTTTCTTCAACCAACTACTGATGCCTCAGGCAAACATAGGTAAGGGGCCCTCCTCATCCCCTATTCTCACCCTTTTCTATCCATATGAACTACTTGACTCTCTTTTTTTCCGTTGGGTTTCTTCAGGTTCAATATAACAACTTAAGTTTCTCCGTGTCCAAAATGGAATGGTCCACTGTAGTCTGGAGTGAGAGGGGGTGGGCCACATTGGTACCAGGCGGTTGCCCCGCCACGCCCTTGCCTAATGGTAAAGTCCACCCCTGAATAATATTATAAAAAAATAAAATAATAATATAGAAATAATATATTTTTTTATATTAATGAACATTTTTAAATCACCATTCATCCAGCTGTTCACAGATTTTTTTTTTATGTCGTACTAAATTATATTTTTACATTTTATTTATATATTTATATTCATACCTGGCCCGTGATACCAGTCCTATCAGTCTTTCTCGACGACTTACTGTAATGTTTGCTTGAGGGTCTGGTTGAACCTCTCTAATAGCACGTTGGTTTGGGGATGGTATATGGAGGTGCCGCTGCTGGTGCGGAGCATTTCACCAGCAGCGGTTCGCACACATCAGCCATGATCCTGGAAAAAAAATGGAATGCTCTGGTCAGCTCACCTGACTCACCAAGTGTACTAATTCCCTGGCCATGTTTTTAAACGTAGCTCTACAAAGAGGGAGGACCTCTGTGTAGCATAACTCCGTATATAGCACACAAAGCACCAGTACCGATGTCCTCTTGCAGGCTGGGACCAGGGCCCGACAATTTATTCCCCCCTTGTGATCGGGCCCTTGTCGGTGGATCCGCTCAAATGGAGTTTCTATGACAGGGAGAGGAATAGGAGGAGCAGGGGAGGGTTTGACAGGAGAGATTTTCTGGCAATGCTTTACAGACTCGACAGAAATCCCCTCACCTTTCTAGACAGCCCTGGTGAGAAGAACCAGTCCGCAAAAAATGCCTTGACGGCGGAGTTATCCTGAAGAAATGAAAATTCAAAACAACATTTTCCAGTTTGAATCAAACTGAGGAAAGTGAAAACGAAATGTTAATATCTCCTTTCGATGTGTTCTTAACATGCATACTAGTATTTGAAAATCAAAGTTGGATAATTATGGTAATTATGATACATTTTTCCAGATATAGAGTTAACATTTGAATAGACGCTTCTATATTGTTGAGGGGTGGTTGTCGTGGGGCTGAAATACAGATGGTCATGGGGGATGAAAAGTCAGGTGCCACAATATACTTTAACATTCCATCAAATCTGCCCGGCAGCGATGCCGTCTGTGTGACGGAACTTTATGTTAAATTATACATATTTTATCTGTAAACTTTGACGTGCAATTAAATTAGCTTCTAGCATTTAAACAAGTTTGATAGTGTTTACAAAGGAAAACTATAGCTCTATCTAACTATTATAAAACGATTCGAGGTAGGTAGTAAAACAGGCTGAATAAAAGTCCAACCACATTCACATATTTTTCCTTATATTTATTTTTAAAAATGAGTAAGCAGACAGATTGTGTGTGGTGTCAATCTCAAAATGTGTGTAAACCAGTACAGAACAGTATAACAATTTTAATTACACTTCTATAACAAGATCTTTTGAGCTGCGCATCAAAAGTCTTCACAAGATAAACAATGGAAATAATTGTTCTCATTACAACAGTCTTTTTTTTTTTTTTTTTTTCCCAACAAATAGACCACATATCTCTCGAAAGAGATGAAAAAATATACATCGATCTCATCAGTGTTAAACAGCAGGCTATAGTTTCCAATGCAGACAACTTTTGACGTGGCACTGTCAAAACGCAGCCGGACCAAAGTGGAGCAATCACAGAGTTTTGGGGGGACGTCGCAGCTTAGACAGAAAGAGGCTTCATCCAACTACAAAAATAAACTTTCTCAGATTCCCTCATCACTTGCTCAGTCGTGCACTTCCTCAGCTCATAATTCCTTTTTATTCCCCTCCCCAACCTCCATTGCCCCCTTCTGAAAAACTGCAAACAGAGAAATGTTCCCTCTTCACGTTCTCCCGGCATTGCATTTCGGGGAGGGAGCGAGAAAGAGAGGGAGGAATGACGGAGGAAAGCTGAAAGAATGAACGACGCTAGCAAGCCAGGAGGGAGTGAACAGGACCGGTTTGGGATCTGAGGGGCTGATATTTGATTGGACAATGAGACCAGCTCATTGGATCTGGCTCCTTACAGCCACAAACAACTAGCTAACAGATCCAGGCCTCGGTACCTTCCCCCTTTATTGGCTCAGATAGCAAAAAAACAGAACAAAAAAAAAAAACGTGCCTGTTTCGAGGCTTGACAATGCACAGGTCGAGCACAAGCGTTACGTGTACGGGAATCGGGGGCCAAATGTCAAACGTCGGGATGGATGGAAAAAAAAAAAAAAAAAGGAATGCGGGAACGAAAGAGGCGCGCAAAAAGCAATAAGAGACGGTGACGGGTTCCGCTTCTCCTCCCGTGCAGGCTGCAGGGCGAGGGAGGAGCGGAGAGAGGGGCGAGCGCGGAGGTGCGAGGGCGAAGCGACAGAGAGGTTTCGAAAAAAGCTCGACTGACGGACGTCAATCTCCTCGCTGCCGGGGTCGGGGGGGGGGGGGGGTGCAGCGATGCAGGGGTGCGTGCGCGTCCGTCTGTCACTCTGCGTCAGGCTCAGCGTAATTACTGTGAAATGGCAGAGATCCACCATTTTCAGGGGGTTGGGGGTCAGCGAGGGGATGCAGGGAGAGGCCTTTCTCTGAGACTCGACCCGCGAGTGCATCTGGGGGGGGGGGGGGGCGAGCCCCACGGGCGTGCGATCAAAAGGGATTTCGAAACTGTGGAGGCCACGTTAACGGACAGCTTTCAATTTTCTCCTGGCGCTACTTGCTTACGCATGCGCCGTCCCAAAACAGCCCGGACGGCGGCAATAAAATCGCCCAGTTGCCGGATGCGATTGCAGAGCAGGATCACGCTGAGGGGCGCGCGGAGCCCTCCGGCAGTCCTGGGGAAATGCATCTCGCGATACTCAAAACAGAGAACAACGGTCCCCAAACTGTTACGTATTAGATCATCACATTTGTGTACCTAGTACCTAGAAAAAAAAAAGAGAAAAAAAAAAAAAAGAGAAACAGCACTTTGCCCAAATACAAAACAAGTGTGAAGCTCTGTTCTAAAGGCAGACAGGCGTGGGACCGATACCGACTACGTACCAGGACGACGTTTAACCATCTATTTCATCAAGGTTTTGTCCGCTTGTCTTTTTTTTTTTTCTTCGGATATTAATCGTTAAGAAAACAGAAAAGGAAAAGACTCTTTTAGTCACAATGTTAGGATAAAACAACAAACGTGTTGTGCAAAAACGGAGGCGAAACGACTTTGTTTCCTTTCTTTTTTTTTTTGGAAAAAAAAAATAAAATATATAGATATATATATAGATATATATCTATATATATATATGCAGTCGATTTGCTTCCTATTCTGCGTGGTGGTAGATAACGCCGTGGTGTGTTTTTTTATTTTGTTTTTTTTTGTGGGGCTGGTTTGAGAAGACGGGGGCAGCCTGGTGGAGGTGTCGGGGCGAGCGGCGCGGTTAGAAATGCGTTTCCTTCTCTGTGATGGTGGAGATCTTCCCGTCAGCCTTCAGCTTGGCGTCGTTCGCGGCGTAAGGACTGAGGGCGGCGAGTTTCCCCCGCATCTTCAAGTCCGGGCTGGGAGTGGTCAGCTTCCTCATCCTCTGCGGGAAGACATCGCCATCAGGCGGAGAGATAATGTGATTTGTCGGATCGATACAACGAAATTGATGCGGTTGAATTCAAATTTGCATTGCACTGCGTGCATCACACAATCTAACCTTGTATCGGTTTGTTGATTTTGCAATGTTTAAAGTGGTAATCCTTGAGATTATTTTGTTAAAAATTTCCAGAATTTGACACTTTATTCACGGTAGCGGGCCCTTTTTAAGAGACGGCCTGACGAGAGTAAACCGGATGTTTAACGTTTCAGTTTCAGTTGCGGTTTCGAAGGGAATTCCGGGACTTGCGGCGTAACGTTTTATCCCGGATATTATTACGCCCACGCCCACTTATTATTATTATCAACACTGTAAGTTCAAGTGTGGATTTGTTTATTTATCATAAACTGGAGTAAGGTACGCAGAAATCCGATCGGCCAAAAAAAACACCCGAAATTATGTATGTGACAAATAATCTCTTGAACTTGAACTTGAACTTGAACTTGAAATTAAACCTCTTCCATTTTCATTGCACCGGAATCAGACGGAGCTAAATACCTCGGAGAAGGTGCCGGGAGTCTTCCAGATCATCCAGATGATGCCCAGTGGAATGCAGACCATGGAGGACATGGCCATGAACCAGCCGATGCCGTAGCCCCAGTCCGGGTACGTGTACACGTTGTTGTACTTCAGAGGCTTGTACTTGATGAGGAAGAAGAGGAAGATGGCCTGCAGCGGACGCACGACAAAACACCGCATCAAGATTCAAGATTCAAGAGGTTTATTTTGTCGCATACAGATACATACTGTAGGTTCATACATATACGCAGTGAAATGTCTTTGCAACGCACCCGGAGATCACGCACAATAAGCTGTAAAAATACTAAAATGTGCGTAATCGGCCGCATTTGGCGTAGATCAAGGATTAAAAACAAATGTCATGCATTTAGAATGAGAAAAAAAAAAAAGCCATTGTTTTTACACTGACTGACCATCACCGACTGATCCGTCCCCAGTCTTCAAGGCGGTTGTGACTACGTTAAAATTGCCGCCCCGACGTGAAACCAGGACAGGCTGAGCGAACACACTCTGCGGCTCCTGGTGTCAGTCAGTCTCCCAGCGCTGCTTTAATCTGCCAGACGATGGGCGGTTTGTCTGTCTGTTTGTTGTTTGTCTGTGACCGACTGTGCGTGTGTGTGTGTGTGTGTGTGTGCGTGCATGCCTGTGTGTGTGTGTGTGTGTGTGTGTGGACAGTGAACTCACGGCACAAATGCCAGGAGTGAGGATCATCCAGCACCACTTGATGAAGAAGACAGGCTTGTAGCCAATCATGTCCTCGATATTCGTGTAGAACCGGTCGCTCCCTGAGAAGACAAACATGAAGTGTCATTGGCTCCACGCAGGACCGGACCGGAGCGGCTGGCTGTGGACATCACTTTACCACGAAACCCCAACTATAGCTTTGTACCCTCAGCCTAACAGCAACGCTCAGGGAAGTGATGTTCATATCTCGGGTGTATTTACAAATGCGTAAATAATAAAATCAGCAAATCGGAGCAATCGGAAGATTTGAAAGGAAGGTCGGTTAGAATATAATCCAACAGACTTGGCGTATTTAAATACAAGTTAAAACATCTCATCCGCAGCGTTTACAACCTTGGACCCCCGACTGCATGGAGGGAACTTATGGCCGGAGGACATAAATGCATTCACACTTTATACAATATCGTCACGTCATCGTCTGCATTGGTTTTTGTTTTTGTTTTGCTTTCATTTCTCCACACCGCATGCGTTAGAGGGTATTCTCCAGTAGAGGGCCACAAAGGAATAATACTTCAAAAATAAACAGCGGTACTGCACTGTATTCCAACCGCGTCCATTTAGGCAAACCATCTTCCGTTGCAAACTAAATACATTTCTGTTTTTACATGACTTCATATGAAAAGAATATTTTTAGTTTCTCTCTCGCAATCGCCAAAGGCACAAGTGCACAGGCACGCTCACAAAACGCACAAGGCACACGATGAGCGTTCATCTTACCGTAGACCCAGCCAATGCATATAGACTCAAATATGGCCACGAACAGCAAACACATCCCGCTGGCGGCGTAGGAGTCAAACAACTGGAACACGTACATCCCTCCCTGAGAGGAGAGGTCAGAGGTCAGTCGACTGGTGCGGATCACATACAAACATGTAGACCTCCGGTGGAATCCCAGAATGCACCACCAAATATTTTTATTCATGAAAGTATTGTTTATTTGATATGCTAAAAGAAAAGAGGTTAAGGCCACGCTATAGAGCTTCATTGTCTCAAACTTGCAATGTTTGTATTGTTTATATTATCTATTTCTAAATTATTACCTTTTAATGTTCAATGTGTTCAATACTGAATGTTGAATTCGCCTTGAAATAAAAGCGGACTCCAGCACAAACGTTGATGCTGGTGTAAAACGACAAATAACCATCCATGCTCTGTGGTTGCCATCTTTAAGACGGCCATCTTTGCAAATACAGACCGAGGCAGAAGAAAATCCCATGTGGGTTTTGAACGCTATTTCTGTTCAGAGACCGTAGCCAGGACACCCTTTACCCCAAGATTGAACTATAACTTTCATATTCATATTAATAATTGAAGTGATTTAATCCTATCTGAGGGTTTGGGTGGTATTTATTCATGACAGGCCTTTTAGGGGGGGTAGAATGGAATAAAGGAATGGGTCTTGAATGGGAGCGGGGTAGAATAGAGGATGTGGATCTATGGTACTTTCTATTCATGCACATGTTCTCGCAGGGATGGTGACGATGGTCTGTGGACATAAATGTATGAAGACAATGACCTGCAAGTAAAAAAGAAATGGCCCCAAAGAAAATCTACATTTCCATCCATATACAAATGCAGGAGGAGAGAACACATTATATTATAGTAGAGCAGAGTACAGTAGAGTGTATGGTATAATAGAGTAAAGTATAGTCTACAGTATATAATAGTATAGTAATATTGTATAGTGTACAGTATAAGTATAGTATTAGTACAGTGGAGAATAGTGCAGTATAGTATAGTATAATATAGTATGGTATAGCATAGTATTAGTACAGTATAGTAATGGTATAGTAATAGCATAGTAAGAGAATTGTATTAGTATAGTATAGTATAGTATAGTATTAGTATAGTATTGTATAGTACTAGTATAGTATTAATATAGTAAAGTGTAGTATAGTATAGTATAGTATAGTGTGTTGTAGTGTAGTATTGTATTGGTATAGTATAGTATAGTATAGTACAGTATAGTATAGTACCAGTATAGTAATGTATTGGTATAGTATAGTATAGTATAGTATAGTATAGTATAGTATAGTATTAGTATAAGTATTAGTACAGCATAGTGTATATAGTATTAGTATAGTATAGTATTAGTATAGTATAGTATGTATAGTATAGTATAGTATAGTATAGTATAGTATAGTATAGTATAGTATAGTATAGTATAGTATTAGTTAAGTATTAGTGGTATAGCATATTATAATATAGTGAGGGCCGCAGCTGTGAAATTTGTTTCACAAACCATGAAATCTGCTTCTTTCGGCGTTATTAAAAATTTGCCCAAAAGATAATGTAAGAAAAGTAAAGTGCTGAAGTGCCACGGAGCCACGGAGCCACGGAGCCACGGAGCCACGCCCACTGTACAGGTCGTGTTTCCATCAGCAACAAAACTGGAATCAGCAGCAGGAAGTCCTGAGAAAAACTAGTGACGACAACAAATGACGCCTTGGTCCACGTGTTTCCGTAGATATAAGGACCCGTGGTGTTGTCCACGCACAAACTGCCAGTTATTTGGCAGATGTACATGAAATGATGAATGAATACTGCAGAGTGTGTGTTCAGCTCGTCCTAGTGAGTGTTTTAACGCCGGCGCCATTGGACGTTTTTCTTTTTGTTTATCTTTTGGCGCCGTTGGATGCAAACATACAACACCGGATGAAACGTCAGTTCATGTGATGAGCACGGCTCGACATGGCTGTGTGCTTCAAAAGGTCTAATTTAATCATCGCCGTGAAATGTTGTGATTTTCTATCAAAGTCCGTGAAATCTGTTATTTTTGAGAATCTGGATCCGTGAAATTGAGCAAAATTTACCGTGAATTTGGTCGGGACCTAAATATAGAACAGTAAATAGAAAGCAAGCACCCTTCAATAAAGAAGATAGATGTCTATCATTTTTGTGCTATGTGCTATACCTCCATAGGAAAAATGATGATGAAAATGAAGAATGATGATGATGATGATGATGATGATGATGATGATGATGATGCCGTCAGCATTTCTAGAGAAAGACATGAAAATATTTAACGTTAAGTGATTTACCACTGCTTTACTGTTGCGTTATTTTCAGTCCATTAATCCAAATGTTACTATAGAAACATTAATCGGTCCTGGGAGTGAATAGGCCATTTGGAGCTCAAGAAATTAATATATTAAAGTTAAAATGTATGTTTTAGGTCGGGAACCGACGGTTTAAAACAACACTGTCATTTCTACTGTACACCTGGTGTTTGTGTCTTACCTCCATACACATGATGAGTCCGATGAGGAAGGACGCTATGGACATGCCCAGGATGAGCAGCTCTCTGCGGTAGCCTCTCCTGAAGGTCTCTGGATACATGTCCACCACGGCCGTCACCAAGCTCTCCACACACACAAACTGAAAATAATAATGACAATATTAATAATAATAAGAAGAATAATAATAAAAATAATAAATATGAATAAGAACAATATTAATATTAATACTACTACTACTAATAATAATAATAACAACAATATTATTAATAATTATACAAATAATAATAATAATAATACAAATAATAATAATAATAATAATAATAATAATAATAATAACAATAATAATAATAATAATAATAATACATATGAATAAGAACAATATTCATATTAATAATAATACTAATAATAATAATAACAATACCAATATTACTAATAATAATATCAATAATACCAATAATAATAATAATAATAATAACAATAATAATAATAATAATAATAATAATAATAATATAGCAACAACAACAACAACAACAACAATAATAATAATACCAATTATTATTATTATTATTATTAATAATAATAATAATAATAATAATAATAATAATAATAATAATAATTATTATTATTATTATTATTATTATTATTATTATTATTATAAAAATAGGTTGGTCATGATTTATGGATTTGGATTCAGAAACAGTTTGAACTTTGTGAGACTAGGATAGAGTTAGGAACAAGAAAATGGAAGGATTGATTTTTTTCCAACATTTCAAGAAGCCTAATAACTGGCCCTGACCTGACTATCCAGCCCGAGGAAGATGAGCATCATGAAGAAGAGACAGGCCCAGAGTGGAGACAGAGGCATCATGGTCACAGCTTTGGGATAGGCGATGAAGGCCAGACCAGGGCCTGCATCACGGAGAGGGGCATTACGGTCACTACCACGGTACGGAAATCAACATTTTTTGGGGGCGGGGACAGAAAGGTTAGATGATGAAACGCAAAGATGGAGTTGCTGTGTGTTTTCACTGAGTGGATTTATAAATAACGCCGGTTGCCATTTAGATTGATAATGAAGTTAAATAAGTGAATTGAGCAAGTTCAGTTTTCAGACCAATTGGCGACAGAGCATCTACTCAGCTTCACGGTCACCAATCGAAAACGGAAGCCACAAAAGGTCGAGTGCCTCCGGTGGCTGATTTCAGAGCGGCTTTGGGATGGCCAATTTACATTTTTCACATTGGCTAAATGATTTATGCTGACTTGAATAAGTCATAGTTTGGTGGTGTAGGAGGCTAGGTGACGAGTTTGGTGTTATATAATATCAAATCTTCTATTCTTACACTTCAAAATGGACCTAGATTTTGAGATTTTGATTCAAACCCAACATTTCTTTCATGTTTCTTAATGGTACGAAGTATAGTATAAAGAAGAAAATCAACCCTGAAATAAACAAGAAAAAGAAACATACAATACACTGTACCAAACCTTTAGAACGATCACTCTGATTGCGGTATTCTCTCACCAGATTCGGCCACGGCCTCGATGGGAACACCCTGCTCGTAGGCCATGAAACCGAGCACGGAGAAGATGGCGAAGCCCGCCACGAAGCTGGTGCCGCTGTTCAGACAACACAGCATGAGGCAGTCCCTGAGGAGCCGAGGAGGGAGAGGAGGAAGTTACACTCATTCATCCTATAAAAGAGATCTTTGAAAAAGTGAGTCGTGTCTGTTTTATTATATATTATAATAAATCATATTATATATTTTACTGATAACCGTCCAGAGAAATCTATTCATGCATATTATAACTACATCAATAATTCATCCATTCATCACGTGATCTGCCCCCTTCCCTACCTGTAGCAGTTATTGTTGTAGGAGTTGTAGCTCCCCAACGCAGTGAGACAGCCCAAGCAAATGGCGTAGGAGAAGAAGATCTGAGTTCCTGCGTCAACCCACACCTGTTGCAAACGCACGCACGCGCGCGCACACACACACACACACACACACACACACACACACAGTTTCCAGTCAGAAACCCACTCAAACTTTACAATCCGACTTGACCACGGATTAATTCTCACCTCACATCGTGACCATTTTGCAATCTAAAACGACGGGTATTTCTATTGAGGTATACGGGTATTCCATCAAGTTGAGCTTCCATGAGCTAATCTTGGCCCTTCCTCTCCTGCTTTGTCCCGTCTACCTGATATTCATCGTGTAAAAATGATTTTGTAATGAAATTACAGCTGGCCTCGAAATTTCTCTCCACTCCTCTGAGGTGCCGAACAGCATGAATCATGCATTAAGGCTTCCTAAAAGTAGACACAAAGTGGCCCCGTGCCTAAATGCTCATACTATGCACGACTGATCTTGGAGCTGGAGGGATGGATGGATGGATGGATGGAGGGATGAATGGATGTGGATAAAAAACAGAGAGATGCGGTGTGTTTGGTTTCGCAGTCGGTCCAGGTTTTGGGGTGAAGAAACACAATCATTATCATAGTCATATACTGTACGCTTCCCTGCATGGATCAGTGAGAGCTGCAGGATAAACAGGATAACTGGTTCTGTTTTGTTTCAAAGTTGGATTTAACAGTACAGACAGTGTCATGTCAGCACTGGAAATGCTTCATCTTCAAGCCAGTCCCAACAATGCAAGAATAAAAAGGAATATAGTAAAACAGAAAAAAGAGCTGAGTGTTCATCTAACTGTGAAAGAGATTTAATCCCTGGTCAGCGCCCGCAAATCACCATTTTGTCTTCAAGTTTGCTTTGGAGAATTTGTTGCCCATAAAAAAATATAGAAAAAATAATTTATAAATAATCCATGTATTTGGCGAATATTTTTGGATATTTGAACAAAAGTTTCATACTGCGAAAACTCTCTCAGAGGTGATATATTTTCGTTAAAAAAAGTTCCCAAATTGCAACAGGGTAATACAGTTTGCAAAGTTTCCGCAACGACATTGGTCGAATGGAATACAATTATTGAATTTTTTTTTTTCAGGTAAAAGTAGACGATGCCAACGTGCAATCATTCGTTAAAGTCTTGGGGGTTTTTTTAAATACTAGAACATGCGCACAGTTTAACAAAATTCCAACGACTCAGTAGTGTGTTCCACAATGGAAGACGAAACTGCCAGTTAAAGTCGTTCACCGGGGAAAGACGCTCTTTGTGACTCAGCCGCAGAGCCCTGAAGCCACGCCCCCCTGCTGGTCGCTGCTTATTGAAAGCTTATTATTATTACACCTGTCGCGTGTCCAAATTGCACCAAATTTGACACTGCAAGTCACCAGACCCCAGCAACACACACGCCAAGTGTGAAGTAGAGCGGATGAACGGTTGTCGAGATAATTGAAGGACATACGGACAGACAGGACGGACGGACGGACGGACAGACGGACACGCACAGAAAGACAGACAGACAGACAGACAGGCAGATAGATTCCTTCCTCAGGAGCTAGAGCGGGTCATCTGGTAATCGGAAGATTGCCGGTTCGATCCCCGGCTCCTCCCGGTAAGGTGCTGATGTGTCCTTGAGCAAAGACGCTTAACCCCCTAACTGCTCCCCGGGCGCCGCTAAATGACAGCCCACTGCTCCTAGATAGGTCAGTTACCAGGATGGTGAAATGCATTTCGTTGCCTCAGTACTTGTACCCTGTGCAATGACAGCTGGATCTAATCTAATGAAGGTTGAATGTTGAGGGGCAGCAGAAGGTTGATCTTCAGACCACGTTACGGACCGCCGCTCCGAACACCATGTCGGTGCGCTCACGGCTTCGCGGCCCGGCGCAGGGCCGCAGAACCCGCTGGAGAGCATCGGCCGCCGGAGAATTCAAACCTAATGCAGCGTGGCTCTTTGAGAACGCTCTCACATCACCATTCAGCCACTAATCTCATTTCCCCCACCGCGAAACAATTAACAAACGCAGTCTTCTCCCCTTTCTGCGAGTAACCACGGTAACTTCCCTGACCTCACAAACACAGGACTGTTCCCGTGGAAGAACAGGACCTTTCTCTGCTAATGTTCATTAATGTTCCCTTTAGTTCACCCTGGGCTGATGGCCGCGCCGCGCGGGGAAACCCGACGGGCCCGGGCTCCGAGAGAGAATCGCTTGTTGATGTTGAGCCTAATTCGCACAGCCTGTGTTTGGATATGTTGGGACTGGCCGAGGAAACTTCTTCCTCTTTTTTTTTTTTTTACTGTGTGAAAGTTTGACCAGATCAGACTCCACGTAACGCTGTGTTCCTGTAATGTCGAGACGCCGAATTCCGGTGACTATCAAACAAGCCTAGTGCTTAGCGACACCAACCCCAGAGATGCCACCGCCGCCATTTTACCTTGTCGTACCTTATCTGACCCCATGTTCCAAGGGCGCGGAACAAATGCATCGAATTTCAATGGGAATTGAGCTCTGGACTAGATACACCTGTGAAATACTCAACTCTATGGAATATATGGATGGGTAAACGAGTGTAAATGAAAAATAAACTAAAGTATGAGAGGAGGATTGGTCATCATAATCAAGCCAGAAAGGAGGGGGTTATGGATGGATTATCTCAGTGGAAGCTTCTCCTGACGTCTAATTGTCCAACTGAAGTCAATGAGGAAATGAGTTGAGGGAAAAAACAACCGCTTAAGTAGATGTCAAGTGGCTGAACATGCTGTAAGAATATTGTCCCAATTAAGTTTCTCGCCGCTAAAGTGAATACCTCGCCCCTTGCTTTTGGACGATGCACCATAGTGAAGCTGCAGCGGTCATGATGGAGTGACGCGGTCGCTAAGCGCAGGGATGAGACTGGAAAGCGGTCGGGATGTGGCGTCGGACCGATGCGGCAGAAAAGTAAAAGTTCTTTGGAGGACGTTCAAGAGGGTGATGGCATGAGGGAGGAGAGAAAGAAAGAAGGGAAGGAAGGAAGAACCCCCGAGGGGAAGCAGAGAGAAAAGAAGCAGGGGAGACGAAGCTGGGTGCCTCGTGGAACATAAGTGCAGCTTGACTCAGTATAGTCTGACCAGTTGAGAATGCATGGATGACAGCAAGGTGACCGGGTCAAAGAAGGGAATCTAGAATTTTTTATTTTTATTTATCATTAGTATTTAAAAAAAAAAAGTTTTTGATTATTTCATTTGATTGTGATATTCTCACTGCAATATCTCGCGGTTTTGAATGAATTCCTTTGGCTTTAGATTTCGTGTTATGATTTTATGACATGAAACTGGGACACTGATAATGTCAGTGGTAAAACTGCAAATGAGGCAATCAATCGTGCAAAAAATGAAATAATCGGAAACTGAGCTGGAACGTTTGTTTATCCCAGTTGAAGTAGAAATAACTCAGCGGAGGAAAGTCGTCCTCAAGGCGTCACATTGAGCGTCAGGGGGGAGGGGAGAGAAAGAGAGAGTGCGAGAGAGAGAGAGAGGGCATGAAGGAGAGGGAATAGTTAAATGGAGAACAGGGGCGGCAACGTCAAACCTGATGGGTGTACAGCAAATGGAGACGGAGACACAGTCACACAGCACACTGCAGCCACTGTGACGGAGGAAACCAGTTCAACACTGGTGTCACCAGTGATGTCTCCTTCTGCCACACCAGCAGCACATGTTCACCACGCCCCTTCACTCTATGCTCCTTTCTTTCTCTCCTATATGGTACATACTATGTCATATATAAAGTATTTATGATTATTATAGTTGTGATAACGGTAGTGATTATTCTATTATTATTATTATTGTTATATCATGATTATTATAAATATAATTGCTATGTTATATTAGTGTATTTATTGAAGTGCCGCCACCCCCACAGGCTGCTACTGTACATGAGCAACACTTCTCAGTGACTGGGGCCGTGTGAGTGTGAAGCAGACTGGACCACGTCTCTGCTCATTAGCACGTCCATCATTAAGGATCCACGCAACTGCTGTCAGGCTGAAACAGGTCATTTAGTATGGATATGTATGGATTTTATATGTATTTAAGCAAACTTGCAGAATTCTGTGCCTACTTTTGTCAGAATGTGAATTGTTGATAGATGTAGTTTTTACTGTATTGTATGTTGTATTTTTTTTCTATTTTTTTGTGCATTTTTAGTTTCATTGTATATTGCAAAATGTTTATTTTTAAATTGTATCTGATATTGAAATTTTTTTCTATTTCTTATTTGTATTATTACGATCTATCTTATCTATCTATCTATCTATCTATCTATCTATCTATCTACCCATCTATCTATCTATCTATCTATCTATCTATCTATCTATCTATCTATCTATCTATCTATCTATCTATCTATCTATCTATCTATCTATCTATCTATCTATCTATCCATCATCTATCTATCTGTCTGTCTGTCTGTCTGTCTGTCTGTCTGTCTGTCTGTCTGTCTGTCTGTCTGTCTGTCTGTCTGTCTGTCTATCTATCTATCTATCTATCTATCTATCTATCTATCTATCTATCCACTGTATCTGTCTATCTGTCTGTCCATCCTCTTGGATCTCTCTCTCTCTCTCTGTCTCCACCTTTGTCATCACGCCACTTCCATTGACATTCTCGGGGGGACCGTTACCAAGCAACCTGTGACGTCTGTCTCCTCCAGACAGGGTCAAGGAGTCAGCTGTGTGTCTGATTGTGAGTGTGTGTGTGCACGCGTCTGTGTGTGTGTACTGTCTGCCTGTGCATATGTCTCAGTGTCTCGGAGGGAGATAAGCATATGCACAATAAGCACGATGTGTTCCACACCTTCGCAGGGTTACCACAATGTCATGATCCGCTAAAATAATCTGGTATAAATAACCTGCTGGAATAACCTATCATCGTCACACTTAAATCCTAAATAACCAACACTGTGGAAACAGAGCGGTCACCTGCAGCAGCATCACAACACTACCTGCTCATCTGGCAGAGAAATGGCGTTTGTTTTGCCTCAGTGCCAGAAAACTAAAGATAACACGTGGTAAGAATGGAATATTAAACCTATCGACACAGGGACTGTTCTATATAGAACTGTGAAAAGTACCGAGGATCAGTAGGATCAGAGTCTGGAGTTAATGCTGAAGGGTGGAGCTACTGGTTATTTGGTTTGAGTTTTTTCCTTATAAATATATGGCGGAAAAATGTATGGTAGCAATTTACAGTCAGAAAGTTATTGGAGAGTAACAAAAATGAAGATATGTAGTAAAAAAAAGTATGGTACAGGATAATAGTTATTGATAGTCAATTCATACTTTTTTATTATTTTATGATTTTCATTTTCAAATGTTTTACTTGTTTTATAATATGATTTATGATTAATTCTGAAACATTTAAAACATTTTTTTTAATTTTGTTGTAACTCAGGTCTCTCCTGCAAACAAGATTAATATACCCAATTAATAATATAAAAATATAATATATACACTACACTACACATACAATATATACATTTAATAAATACATTTTATTTATAATATAATATAATATAATATTATATTATATTATATTATATTATATTATATTATATTATATTATATTATATTATATTATATTATATTATATTATTGTATATTCTATTCTATAATATTTTATTTTATTTTATTTTATTATTTTATATTATATTATATTATATTATATTATATTATATTATATTATATTATATTATATTATACGGCTCTGTGGAATAGAGGATTCTGAATGGTCCATGGTGGTAATCATCTATCAGTTGTTACTGAATATTGACTGCTGTCTGTTAATAATGGCCGTTGCCAGGGGAAACTACTTCCGTAGTATCAGGCACTGTTAGCTGCGTCGCTGTGAACTATTTTTCCCGGCGTAAGCTGTTAAACTAATCATGCTAATTCAGGGTGTTTTCTTATATATTGTAAGTAGCTGTGTTATAATGTGCACCCAGCCGGTCATTATCGCAAAATAACCCTTGATCACCATGTTTGGGGTTATTTTGCCATAACGACCAGCCGCCTGCACATGGTCCCTTTCTTATATTATATTAAATTCTCACATCTCTTTAAACGTAGTGGACTAAGGCCACGGCTCGGAAGACCCCTGGTATTGGCTTATGATCCTACCTGAGGGTCCGAGAGGCGGGATATGTCGGGGTAGAGGTAGAACTTGATTCCATCGTAGGCTCCGGGCAGAGTCACTCCTCTTATCAGCAGCACCAGCAGCATCGCGTAGGGAAATGTGGCCGTCACGTACACAACCTGCGCACGTGCACACACACACATACATAGAAGATCAATGCATTTCAATGTACAAATCTACAAGTAAGAAAAAAAACGGAAAAAGGTCACACACCCCGTAATGTAATGTGACAATCAAACCACTGGGATTTTTTATTTTTCAGAGGACAAAATTAAACAAAAGAGCAGCTGCACTTTCAATGTGACATTCTCATTCTCATTAATATTAATTTCAATTTTGGAATAACATTGAAAACAGTTTCAAGTCTCTGACCGTACTAGAAGACGCTAGAAGACAGATTTTTTTTTTGGTCAGACGCAAAAAGTCTGTGACTGGAGAGAGGGAGTAGTGAGAGAAGTGAAGTGTGTTTGTACCAGAGTGCTACGGGTAAAGACCACACAGACACCCACACACACACACACACACACACACACACACACACACACACACACAAACATAGTGTTACTTTCAATCTGATGTTCAGTCTCTACATTAGACCGTAACTAGGCCAGCCACAACTACACAGCTATTTCTTCCCAAACATGGCCTCAGTCTAGACTAATGGAAGTTATTCAGCCCAGTTTAAACTCTGTGAAAACAGAAAATCCACGGCGTTCACCATACAATCAATTATTAGTGATATCAAAAGATGCTGTAGAAGAAAAAGTTGAAAAGTATGACCTTACAACACGTCAGATGTCTCTCCTGGAGATGATTACCTGGCTCTATGCATCAGCACAACAGACTCCTATAGTCTCAGTTAAACACAGCCTTTTATATAGTATATAACACTAGGTAATTATATACTATATAATCTAGTACTTATTATATAATGCTCGTAACATTACCCACTCAGCCTCATCATTTTATTGTTATTACAGTAAGAGCTACTTGACTTGACTTCATTTAGTTGTGAATCATATCAGTAAAACTGATAAGGGACTTAGAGAACAAGTCCAGTACATTATATACCGAAGTAGTGCCAAGGGGGGAGCTGGAGGGTGCTACATATATTACCAGTTAGAATTCTGATACCGGAGCTCCCCCAGAGTACCCCCAATAACTCTCTTTGTTCTCTCCAAAAAAGGTAAGAATATTAGTAAAAGTTAAGTAAGCTCCCATGCAAACGAGTCAGTGGAAGCCAACTAAGCCACCATTACTCTCTCCACCATTTGGAATGAATCATCAGCAGACACATGGTTTTGCTACAAAGCTTTAACCGTAAATAACAAAGTAATATCTCCACCATCTGTAAATGCTTTTTTGCCTCTTCGCCAAATCCTCAAATTAATGTGAAGAACTTATTATCTGACGTTTTAGAGAAGGATGAATGAGTTCGGTATATATTGGCCTAGAAACACATCGTGCACGTGTGCTAACGTCGCAGTGTTTTTCAACCTTACGTTTCTATAAAGCTCAGGCAGGCCTCGCTTGACAGCGTCGGCGCTTGCTTTGCGCGGCTGCATTAGTTCTTCTCCTGAACCCCAGGGCTGATGGGGACGGGAGGAGCCCTCTAACGGGGGCCCGCTCGGCTGAGGTCTGTGTTTAAAAACCAGCGCCCAACTCCACTGCAAACGCTCACGAGCGGCGCGGCGATACACTCCTCCTTCATCGAGATTTTCCAGGCTCCGCAGCACCGCGCTCACACATCCCAAGGCTCTCTTAGAAACACCCCCCCTGAAACAAAGCCCCGGCCTCTTGGAAGGCAGAGGCAGGCAACGTACGTCCCCCGGCTCGCTGGCATCCTGTCAAGGTCCAATTGAGGACAGAACAGAACAGGGTCGAACCAGGAGGTGAAAAGAAAAGAGGGCTCAACTGGCTCCGTCGCGTAAACAGGAGGAGCCCCGGCAGAGTGATGCTGGCAGTGTGGGAAAATCCGCCGCTTCTCGCCATGCACGCGTACAGGCGCGGGCGCGGGCGCACACGCTCGCGCGCGCGCAGGGACGGGCGCGAGGGTGTGCGGGGCGTGGAGGTTTTATTTGGCGCGGGGGCCTCCGTGAATGTGTGTGCAGGGGGGGTGGGGGGGGACGCTCGCACGCACGGATCGAACGGGCTTTTGGGAAAACCTGCAGCGCGCCGTGTGCGGCGGAGCACAAACAAAGGTGCACAGAGTCACAAGAGCACGACTCATGACGCCCCATTTACTGTCTTATAACAGCGCTTTAAATGAAATCCCATCGAAGCGGCTGCCGCACAAACCAGGATCGGAACTGAACATACAAGGGCCATGTGCGGTCATCGACACCACAGATCTGCGTGAAGCTCCGCTCCAAACTCCGCTAATCCCGGCTCGGCCGAGCGAGGGAGGGTGAGAAGACTGCATTCATAGGTTCGTTCAATTAGTCTAATAAAACGATTACACATCTTAAACTCTTGCTATCCGTCCCCCTCTCTCTCTCTCTCTCTCTCTCTCTCTCTCTCTCCCCTCTCTCTCTCTTTCAGCCTCTACCACTCCCTCTGCTCGATGAATGGGAACATATCCCATCTCCCCGTGAACTTTTCATGCTCCACATACTCCCTCCTGCTCACCCCGGGAGCAACTTTAAGCCACCTCGAATTTACTGGATCGAAAAAAAAATCGTCTCCTTCTTCCACAGCCTCGCTGTAAATCCAACGTGAATGCAGAATGTCTGGCAACCGGGGCCGACAGAGCAAACAGCTTAGCGAAGGGGGGGGGGGGGGGGGGGGGGCTGAATGGGTTGTGGTCTGTATAGAAGCGAGCGCGCTGGGGGTGATTTCTCATCGTGGCCCGAGTGAAACAAGGATAGAGAGAGAGAGAGAGCGATAGAGAGAGAGAGGGGAGGGGAGCCGGGGTGAAGGGGAACACTCGGCATGCTCGTCATGAACGCTCCACTTTTCTCCCCGTGAATACAGGAATCAATCTTGGACAGGTCGCTAAAGCTCGGCCATGAAGGAGCATTCTTCGCTCTTGCTTCGGCCGCCGGACAAAGGACACTTCAGGGAAATATAGGCATCGCCGCCGGGCCCCCCCCCCCCCCCCCCCCGTCACGTACAACGGTGGGCCCATTACCCCGCCCCCCCACACACACACACACACATCTCTCTTCCTTTCTCTGTCTTCTTCGTCTTCCTACTCCCTCTCTCTCTCTCTCTCTCTCTCTCTCTCTCCCTCTCTCTCTCTCTCTCTCTCTCTCTTTCCTCCTTTGTCGTCCTGGCCCATTGAGTCTGTGAAGAGTTTCTTAAAGGCTGCCGAGCGTGGATGGCGAGGTGCAAAGCCCCGGTTGTTGCTCTTCGAGGGGCATTAAAATGGAAAGCAGGATAAGACGAAATACACCGTTTTTTTTTGTTTGTGTGTTTTTTTTTAAAGGGGGGGGGGGGGGGTGCAAAGACCTCTCTTTGTCCCCCCCCGGTCACAAGGTTGGGTGCATATGGCGTTCTGTGAATGAGTCGCTTTCGGGACGAGGGAGGGAAACGCGTCAAGCCGCTACAGTTTCATTGTGCCGTGTTTCGGCTTTTTTTCTGCTTTTTTTTGTGTCGGTGCGGTACGGTTCCTCGAAATGAATCGCTTATGTGGGATTAGCATGCATATATATATCCACAAAACACACACACACACACACAGTCATACAGACACACACGGTGTCTTACCTTGCCAGTAGATTTGGGTCCCTTCCAGATGCAGAAGTAGCAGATAAACCAGGCCAGTGCCAGACACATGGCCAGCTCCCAGCGCACCCCGCCCATGTGTTCGATGCCATCTGATATCTTCAACACTCTGCGTCTGTTGGGTGCACGAGATGACGAGGGAAAAAGCTAAATACGGGTGTGAAGTTACTTAATACTGCTGAGAATCACACGCAATACCATAGACGGTAGAAGAACAATCGGTTGAACTGGGAGAAAATCAATTCCAATTAAATTTATCTTGGAGCTTGGTCGACTTTGACTTTATACTGCAGTAACAATATTAATCTTGCAAGAATACCGTGGATCAGAGAGCCCCTTGGCCACGCCAAGAAAACTATGAAAAATAAATAACTGCTTAAGCTTCCTTTCAATAAATAAAATCGTAAAATCTTTCTTCCTTCTTGCGCCTTTTCTTTTAAACACCATGCATGAACAGCCTACGGCACTAAAGTCCAGCTCAAATCCGGGAGCCGCGTGGGGAAGATCACCGAGGAATCAAGGTCACCGAGGGAGCCCGGACTGTTTATCGCTACTGATGACTTCATAGCCTGTCGGTGGGGGTGAATCAGTGATATTTCCTGTTTGTTGACCCATGGTCAGGAAACAGCAAAGGGGGAGGGGGGAGAATGGAGAGCTCCGGGGCACTGCCAAGGCTTTGCCACCAAGTTCACCACTCGGGCCCCTGAGCGGCCATTGATCATGGTGACATGTTCTTGGTGACCGTCCATACGCCAGGTCCAACACAACCCCTCCCACCAGCAGTCCCAGGCAGAGAGAAAGAAACCGGATGCGTTTGTATGAATGTTGATTCATGCCGACAGACTTCAGACTGTGCATATGCGTATTTATGTATAGAATCTCTACTTGCGTGCGTCATCTGTTTTTTTTTTCTTTGTTTGCGTGTCAAGGAGAGACATACAAGACGCACACAGTACATGTTAGTTCTTTGGGGTCTCGTCTGGTCACAACTGGAGCCAATAATAAAACGTAACCTTGGGGATTGTAATTCTCCACCGTCGAGCCCGTTTTCGAGCCTGTCCGACGCGACAGCCACGTCCACGACAGCTACCTCACATGTGCACTTGGAGATATCAAATTGCTGGAAGCTTAAGCGGAACCATCTCATAGTCTCCACAACGTGTTGCTGATATAGGGTCGGTTTGCGTAGAGCAGAGCGTTTCGAACCTTGTCGACAGTTTCCCAACCCACGTCACGCTGACACCTACATGTCTCTTGAAGGAGGCTGTCGATCGACACAGTGAAACAGTCAACAAGGTAGTGAGCTTAGCCAGCTTCTCTTTCCTATATCTGAATAAACCACACGAACCACATGAATTTGTACCTCGCTGCTACAAAAATGGTACTCATTTGTCCATGCATTGTCTGCATGCCAAGCCATCGCTCTTCCGATATGATGTACAATGCTGTACATTATTTCTAGTATGTGAGTGTACACTGTACATACAGTACAAAACCAAACCGTCTGTGTTGGCATAATTAATATGAGGCCTGGTCATTTTTTTGTTTTTGCCAGTAACATAGCACTTGGCTCCATGGCCGTTTCCTTTGGCACGCCTCTCCGATCCACTCTGTTGGCTACTGGCCGAAATCGAATATTTCCATCTCTGTTTGTTGCTGCTCAAACATGCCAAACATCCCCAAAAATAAATGCTCCTATTCTGGCTTGAGTCACAAGATTAGATGTGATCCGTTACAATGTTGAGGAAAACACATACTTTAAACACACTGAGCGTGGCCGCGGGCAGCGAGGGAGGAAGGCTGCTCAGCATTAAACGCTGACATGGCTTGATCTGCTGCCATACGCATGGCTCCAGCTGGGAGACAGCTGGCCAACCACGGCCCGTTGACACAGAAATATGAAAAGAAATGACTAATTATTTGGGGGAGAGGGTCGTAGGGCCATTCAGACATTCTACTGGAGTTTTCAGCAGCCTAATCTCAGGCCAACAACTTGGGCCATTGGCTGGAGAACACTCTTGCAGGGAATACATCTGCTCTTTTACGATTGGATGAATGGCGAACCCGTTAAAAATCCAGTGGAATCTGGGATTGCGTGATCGAATCATCCAAAAATGAAGACAGTAATGAGAAGCTTGTTGTTGTGGTGGCATTTAGGTCACTTTTTGCGTCCAGACTGCCTTTTACTGTATTACGCAAGTGTGAACTTGTTCTGATTTGAAATGAAATTAAGAAGTAAGATGTACTCACTCCCAGAACTCAATGACCGGAGAGGTGGCGTTGGGATTAGTGATATTGGTGCTGTTGTCTCCATAGAAGTCAACGCAGTTCTCTGTGAAGAAAGAAGAGTGGTTAGAGTCACGGTAAGAATGACTGAGTCACCGCTTTGTGTATGGCACAAAAATGTAAATAACATCAAGAGCATACGAGCAAATGCTACAATGGCTGCTGCAGTTTGCGGATTTGTTTGCTTCCGAGACGGACGTCCGTTTGATCAAATAACAAGGGATTGCGACGAAAGTAAATGAAAAATGGAAAATAAATAAATAAGATGAAAGCACATCCAATTGAAGTCGTCCCCCCCACCCCCCAGCTCTAACCTGTATTCCAGTAGTGGCCACACCCTGCCCAGGGCAGCTCAGTTGTGAAGCAGTTGAAGAGGTAGAAGATGGCCCAGGCTAGGATGACCACGTAGTAAACGTTTAGATGAGCTTCAATCACCTGGGTCGCATAGCCAATACCTGGAGGAGGAAAAAAAAAAAAAAAAAAAAAAAGAAGCAATAGGCCAAGATGGGACGTGACAACTTCAGATGACAATGTAAAAAACCGTGGACTCCTGTGCACCACATAATATCACCCACCCTCAAACAGCGGGCAGACCTTCCTCCAGCAGGTGATCCCTCCCTCGCTGGTGAACTGACCGAGGGCCGTCTCCAGGAAGAACACGGGGATGCCGCAGCACACAAAGAAGATGACATACGGAACGAAGAACGCACCTTTCGGGGGAACAAAAACACAGATTTGACGGATTACTGTGGTGATTCAGACCTATGCTGAAATTGTCCTTCTTTTTGTGGCTGAGCCATTACCCCTGAACAACATTAAAGGTCAAAACTATCGCATGTTACAATGGTTTCCAGTTGGCTACATCGCAGACACTGTTCGAAACAAACTTAATTGTAATTGCACTTTAAACTTCAATAAGTTTGAGGTGGAGCCGCACCGCGCAGGTCTGTAAGTTGATGCTGGAACCTTCTCACATGTCAATATTTAAAATAAAAGAGCCTGTCCTTTGTGAATTCTGAATTATTCTACATGAGATTAAATGGGGAAGACAGTTCCCCATGTCATCATCGAGTTTCCTTCTAACCTGACCCGTCTTCGCCCCTTTTCCTGTCATCTTTCTGCTTCCTCCACTACAAAGAAACGCTGAAAACATCTGCAATCTGAGTCTCGCTTCCTCTATGAACCAGTAAAGGGAAAACCCTCTCTCGATTCTCAGTGGGGTGGTATTGGTACCATCGCCTGTCTCCCTGCCCGTCGTCGTCCGCCTTACCTCCCCCGTTCTTGTAGCAGAGATAAGGGAACCTCCACACGTTGCCCAGGCCGATGATCTCTCCGGCGACGGACAGGAAAAACTCGATCTTGTTGTTCCAGTGACCCCTCTCGTACTCCCCCCGGCCCTGGCTGGAGACGGACCCCTCCGGGTCCCTGCCATCCTCAGGTTTACCGTTTATAACGGGGCCGCTCTTCTCCGCTGTCATGACGCTCCGGCAGCCCGCTGTGGCAAAAGAAAAGAACACATGGACGGATGATGGAACGGATGTGACCTCATAACTGGACTTTTAAATGGAGCCATTGACTTTTTCTGGGACTTATATATCTTCATTGGCGCAGCGGAATGAATGGGACTGTCCCAGTAGAGGAAAACCACGCCCCTATATAAAACATCAAGACTGGAGCATTTGGTTTTTCAAGAAATTGCGACTGAATTCTAACCAAGATCAGGGTTTGTTGCAAAATTGCCCCATTACCATTTATTGTAAATAAATGTAAAAAAAAAAAAAAAGGAGAAGTCTGGACTAATAGTTGTTTGACATTAACTCTATTAACTACAAATTGAATATAGAAATCAACTGAAATGGACAAAGTGAATTAAAATTCAAATCAATAGAATATGATTGAAAACAGACAATCTGTTGTAATGGAAATGAGGGTCCCAGACGAGGAAATGTCAGCAAAAAAAAACTTCCCCGACGTCCAACCAACGGAGAAGCCCCTTCTCCACTGCATGCATGCATTTTTGTTATGTAAATAAGAGCAATTAAGATCAGACAACACTTCCTTAATGGGAATTCGGGTAATCACAAAGATATTTAAACATGGTCACATCTTTTATTGTTAAACACACACTTGACATAAATATGACAACAACGCTCACTCGATGCTGCTTGGTAAGAGCACAGAATGAAATGTCACTGAAATAAAACCCTGCAACTCGCACATTCATACGGACGCTGTGTCTCCCGTACTTTCCCATAGGAGACACAACTTGTCATTCAGCGAGAAAAACAAACACTTACTCACCGATGTGGAATGGAAAACAGTGGCAAACCTCCTTTGGCTCCGGCGATGATGCACACCAACAATTGGCTTTACAAAAAACAAGGGACGGTTTAAGCCTGGCCCGGGGCGAGAGAAGAGAGAGGGGGGAAAGAGGGAAAGGAGAGGACTCTAGATCCGCGTCGTTAGTGCTGGTTTCGTGGGCTCTGGTGTCTATATAAAGGAGGCAGAGTGGAGGTATGTGGCTCCAGTGGATGGAGACGCGCGACTGCGCTCCCACTCTCCGCACGGTGCGCTCCCCAGCGCCTGGACTTGGATGGGAGCCACATGGAAACCAGTCCAGTCACCATTACCAGTCACCACGGTGGTGGAGGGAGAGCTGGGGATACTGGTCCAGCATGGTGTGCGGAATAAGTTCCGATAATCATGAGATGATATATTATATGATATTGTATGAGAGTGGATGAAAACGTTGTCTCCTGAGGTAAAATAATGATAATGATGATGGTAATAAATATATTGATAATAATAATTGTTATTGATAATAATGATACTATTATTACTACTACTACTACTACTTATTATAATACAAATACTAATACTACTTGTAATAATAATTATCATGATTAAAAAAAACAAAAACCTACAACAATACAATCATCAACATAATTGTCGGTGTCATAACTACACTTATTTTGAAGCCTATAAAGGTGGAAAATAATTATGCAGGGGGTTTAAAGGTCAGCATGCCTATGCACAAATACACAAAACTGCTGTAGCTGATTGTTTACATAGCTGTCAAAACGGGCCACAATACCTTACTACTATCACTACTACTGCTACTACTACTTCTACTATTACCACTACTACTACTACCACTACTACTTCTTATTTGTTTGAAGAACAAATTAGAATCAATTATCAGACAGCTTGCCACAATTGAGGGATTTCATATCTTTATGTGATTATATCATAAAGATAGATAGTTTGATAATTAGCCTTGAAACACATTAGTCTTAAAAAAAAAAACCCTCACTACATTGTGTTAGATCCCAAACAGCCTAGTGATTAAATCAGTGAGTTGGTTTTTTCCCTCCGTGCTGTTGGTTGAAGGCTTGTGGGAAGTCAACGTTTTTCTCTTCAAAAGGCAGCGACCCTGTAAGATTTATGAATTGATGTCACTGGTCTTGTTTCCTCAGTCCATCCAGTTGCTGCTGGTGATAATTGTTTTGAGCTTAGCAACCCACACCTCTTTGTCCCCTCTTAAAAGTTACTCTGCGCTCAAACATTCAGCGGTCTAATGGCTATTTCCTCATTAAAAACATTGGACTGTAGTTGTCTTCGACACATGATGGATGACCAGCTCATCATAAAGTCCCTAATAACACATGCTGCTCTGAATAAAAACAAATGTTTTCTTATGAGCTTATGAAAGGGAGGTTTGTGCAGTTTGTTCATACACAAGTGGATTGCCTGGTTTCCAGGCGTGATAGACTTGGTGCACTAGGAACTCACGTGGCATTGAAAGACTGACCTAGTCTCTAAGAATCCCTTCACGTAAGAGTCACTTGTCATTAGAAGCCAAAAGGGAGTGCCTTGCATGAAAAGTATGGCCACCCAAAGTCACTGGCAAACACTCACAGGGCTTTTCAGGCAAAGTCAAGTCCTTTATGTCGCCTACTACAACATCATTAGAATAGAAATGCTGGTTAAGGTAAAATAACGAAAGAACAAAGCAAGTATTTTATGCCTCACAAAGAACATGAAAGGTATCATCTTTCTCTGACAACAGTTACAGATCTTAAAATACTTGTCCGGGTAATATATCCTTGCGCTCCAAAAAAAAAATAGGGCTATATTGAAAATGTGATTCAGTGTAATTGAACCATGTCTGCTCCAAATACCATCATTTTCCAAATAGAAATATTTGATCGATTCTCTCTAATCGTGTTCCCCTCAAAGCTTACTTCGACATGAATGGTTGGTCGATTCCATTTTGGCAATAAAGCCGAAAGAACAATCAAAAAGGTGTATAGCTAACTCTGTGAAGACGGAGGGGTTGCAAGGACGAAGGTTTGAAAGGACGCTCAATATCGGTTGAACACATTTCTGACTAGTTGGGCTGTGAGCAAGATAGCAAAAGGTCACTCTCCATACCCCTCTCAGTTACGGATTTAACAAGGAGACAGCAATTGGCTGTCCTGTTCCAGTGGGACAAGCAAGAGGTAACGCCCCATTAATTGCTCACGTCTGGAGGGACAGAGTCACTTTGCTGTCAAGCTATGTCGGCAAAGCAGAAAGAGGCTGTTGCTAGGATACCTGACATTCCTCTTTCAGAACATGCTGTGATCGAAAATGAGCTCGAGAAATAAGACAGCAGGGCAGAGGGAGGAATTTGCAAATTGATAAATGCTTGCAGACAGGGGTGACAAATAAAAGGGATAAGTAGAAGAACAAAGAGGAACAAATGGAAAAGAGAGAGAAAGAGAGAGAGAGAGAGGGCATGGATAATGGGAAGCCTGGAGACGGTATCTCCATGCTCCCTTCTCGACCATGTGTCACTGTCCTTGTTTCAGTGCTACTCTGATCCTCTGGGACCTCTGAGTCTTAGTCAGAGTCTTAGTTCTGTACACAGACGTTTGTTTAATTAGTTCAAGTAAAGTGGCTAGAAGTGGCCAGTGTGCATGTTTATTTTATTTATTTTTTATGGGGCCAGCAATTGTGAAGCAAATGTAAATGTTAATTAATGAATAAGCTTCACGGAAAAGATACGCTTTTAGCATTTGCTTGAAAATGCTTGCAGAACCCCTCTCTCTAATATTCTTGGGTAAGTTCGAAAATGTCGGAGCATAGTTAAAAAAGGCCGCCTCTCCAATCTTCTTCTGAGTGGGGTGTTGGGTGTGGGTGCTTCTAACAGGCCAGCAGTGGGAGGCGTGAGGGCTCTTGACCGAATGTAGACGAGCAGTGATTCTGTAATGTAGTCAAAGCCATTTAGAGCTTCTTGTACAAGTTCGAGGACTTCCAAGAACGCTTTTAAAGGATACCGGGAGCCAATGCAATGCCGAAACCAGAGTGATACTGCATGCTCTGGCGTTCTTGTTTTTTTTTAAGTCTAGCAGCTGAGTGCTGGATATGTTGAAGCCTCTCAACAGACTTTTTGAAAGGCCAGCAAAAAGGGCACAGCATTAATCCAAGAGACTTAATCAACGTAAAAAAAACCCCACATTTATTGGCTTTTGAGCATCTTTCTGGGTCAAAAGGGGCCGCTATGGAGATTTACAGCGCGATAAAAGGCAATGGAAGCAAGGAAAGTGAGATAGCCAGGGGCCAAGGCAGCTTCCTTGTGTAACACCAGAACCTACTATTTTGAGGCTACGAGGAAGCGGCTTACAACCTTAACTACACAAACTAGCAAGGCCTGATCTGAGGGCAGGGTAAACTGGCCATGACAGGGACTGCAGAGAGAGAGAGAGAGAGAGAGAGAGAGAGAGAGAGAGAGAGAGAGAGAGAGAGAGAGAGAGAGAGAGAAAGACAGACAGGGGATACGAGGAGGCAGCCATGACACTTGGATACTGTATTTGATAACTTTGACATGTTTGGCTCTACGCCCACTGGCGCTGACAAAACAAAGTCATAACCCCAGCCAGAGCTGCTGCTCGGCGCCTTTGTGTGTCAAAGCCATTCATGTGTATAAACCTCCACCTCAATAAAGGCACCGCAGCGCATCTTAATATGAACAGCAAATTGCCTGCGATTCAACGAGATGCCCCCAGTACATTGAAACACGGGTCACTTCACTGAGGGAGCTTTGGTTTCCACTGACGCGCAATTTCCAACAACAAATAGAAACTCTAGAGGAAAGTGATGAGAAAAGGAGAGAAAGGAAACGGCAGACAAAGAGCCTCCAATCAACAGCGCCCAAACTCAGGTTCAACAAACTAGTGCCGCTGCCACCAGCCCTTTCAGTGCAGTTCAGTTCAGCTTTATTTATCCACGTGAGACGGCTCAGCGTGCGGCAAATTGAAATATTTGCATACAACGTCTTAGTGATAGTTATTGATGATTAACATTGCAACACAGAAGTAATGCGTAATTATAAAGTGGCTTCTGGAGGCACCCAGCGCAGATGTGTGCGCACATTCACCCGAGCACGCACGCACGGAACAGGCACACACATAACACACACACACACACACACACACACACACACACACACACACACACACACACACACACACAGACTCCACTTTGCTAGTCCAGTAGAGTTTTTTATTTCCCACTAGCCAAGTAGAAAGCATTGAGCGGCGACCAACCAGGCCACCCAGTAGTGAGTGAGAGCTGCCAGCAACACCCAGACACATGCCAGTAGAACTGAAAAGCCTTACATCGGTTTGCTGAATATTAATGTTCTCTGAGATCAACTCTGGTATACCACAAAATGACTTTCTAAGAGGGTTAAGGAAACACACAGATACAACATCGCCCATTCAACTTCTTCTCAACGATTTATTGATTTATTTATTTTGTATTGCATTGTTCTGCAATTGTTGAACAAAAGCCTTTGGTGCCCAAATGATCTTTGAGAAGCTGGAGCTAGAGCTGGTTCAGGGGGTCAGATGGGAAATTGTGTCTGTGTGTGAAAGGCAAAGTCATAGAGTCGTAGCATTGTTAAAGCCTTGAGATCGTGATAAAGTTCTACCTGAATATTATCACATGCACCTTTTTTTAATCTATATTTACAAACATTTAGTATAGAAACAACATAGATTTATTGGATGTGCAGACAGACAGAGGACAGAGAGGACAGAGGCAGGACTACATTGATGTTTAAAGATACGTATGTGAGGACAACCGTTGTGTGTAAATATTCACACTGGTACAGTATAGTGTGCAACAAAAATTGGGGTGGACAATCACTAATGCTGTGAAGCCCGATCATTAATTTTCAGTATGTTGAATTGTTGCTTTTCCATACAAAACTGACCACAGGGCCCAGCAGCGTTCCTCTTATTTCTAATTCCAAGTGGCTCTCAATCATCCAAGGTACTTTGAGGTTCCACGTAACAAAAACTCATTTTTAAGCTAGACTCCTTTTTCATTGTAGAAATGTCACATGTATGGACACAGCTGCCGGTACTGATAAATGACTACAATCAGCTCCCGCCCTCCTGATAATTCCACATGGAGGAGCTGATAATATGAAAAGTGATGTGCAATTAAGCATTTGGCTATTCATAGACCTGTCTGTTCTAATAGTTCCCCCCCGCCAGACAGCTCCATGCCTGAGACACAAATAGTTCCTGGTGTGCACCAGACGATGGGGAAGGAACACATGCTCCTTTCCCCTCTCTTTCGCTCCATCATAATCCTCTTTCTCCCCACCTTCACCCCATCGTCAAGTCTAGACTAAATATTCATTGTATGATAAATGTGTTCCTCTGGGTCTTTCATCCCACTTATTGAAGGCTGACATTTCAGCCGTGATACTTGAAGAGGATGGTGTGGGTTTATTTTTTTCTCTCTCCCACTGAGGTTAAGAGGTGGGGTGGCAATCAGAAACCTGTCCACACACTGTCACAGAGGGAATTGACTATCTGAACGAGAGACAGAAAGGGCTATCATTATCTAGTGTGTGTGTGTGTGTGTGTGTGTGTGTGTGTGTGTCTGTGTGTCTGTGTGTCTGTGCGTCTGTGCGTCTGTGTGTGTGTGTGTGTGTGTGTGTGTGTGTGTGTGTGTGTGTGTGTGTGTGTGTGTGTGTGTGTGTGTGTGTGTTGTTGTGTGTTTGTACGTACGTACATAACTCCCATTGAACACACCCATTGGTGTCAAATCTTCTGCCATCAAGACTTTGAGCCAAACAATTGTCAAGCACTCATCCACCTCTCTTTCGGAGGAGGGTGTGCTAAAGGTGAGCTGTTGTTTCATTCGTTGGGTTTCGTTTAAAAATGTATTGTATCAAATGCATCTCTATAGAGAAGGGGCATTACTACATCATGTCCTTCAAGTTCCAAATAAATCTTTTTTTTATCCTAGTAAACTGTGGGAGGGAGCAAGGTGTTATGTGACCATACACTTTGCAATCCCTGTGCATAAGTTACATTGACTATCAAGAGCAAATCTAAAAAATCTATTCATGAATTCACGAGTAATATGTGGCTACTTGATTTCTCCCTTTTGACAACGGCATCAAAGGGCGTGTCTCAGGCTTTGTCCTTCATTGATGAGAAAAAAAACCTACAAGAAAGTTACTTTATTAAAGTCAGGGTCTGAGAGGGAGAGTACCAGGGAGAGTTCCAAGACTTCCAAGCCACCACAGTATGAACGAGGAATAAGACGAGCAGAGGGCAGTTTAATGAGGAATATAAATGAGAAATTAGAGGTTAGGGGCGAACAGCTGGACAGGTGGAGAAC
>NC_137192.1:17307064-17379564 GCF_960531495.2 Zeus faber
GGCAGAGAATCAGGGTCCAGGGAATCAGGCAGAGATTCAAGGTCCAGGGAATCAGGCGAAGGGAACCAGGTGAAGGGAAGGGAGTGACAGCAAAGCAATAGGGAGTGGAACTGAAATTACATGAAGGTTAGTGACGTAAGGAAATGACCAGATGAAAATTTTATATAAGATATAAATACTGGGCGATCAGGGACACACACACACACACACACACACACACACACACACACACACACACACACACACACACACACAAACAAGTAGTTTGATATCAAAAAGTAGTATGATAAAATATCATAAAGTAGTGTGACATCATAAAGTAGTGATATGACAATATCATAATCATCTTATAAATGTGTGGCTGGCAACCCAGCCCAGTTTAAATATATCACACTACATTTTCTAATATAATATAATATAGTGATGATAATAATTATATATATAATAAATATTGGAAATTTCATTACTGCTTAAAAAGCTTCATGACATGTCAGAATGAACAGGTTATGAAATCACATCAAACAAGAGCGGTTTAATATTCAATAGGTTGGCTGTCAGATTTGCTTGTTTGGAAGGACCCTATTATCACCACTTAACTCACTGTAAATGCGCACACACACACACACACACACACACACACACACACACACACACGTGCACACGCACACGCACACACACACACACACACACACACACACACACACACACACACACACACACACACACACAAATGCACGCACGCACACCCTTACCCGAAGCATGACAGTCATTAACCCTCAGATTATCACCATCCATCATCGTTACACACTGACCCTCATTTCCCAGCCTCCTTGCAAAAGCAAATCTTATTCCTGTCCAACCTCTGCTTGGCCCTGGGCATTCTATAGTATGCTCCTCATTTACAAGTGGCAGCGATGGTGCTAAATAGATGAATCACACAGTGAGAGTTTCTTTGTGAAATCTTAACTGGACTCATTTTAATCTCCCATTGTTATCTGTGTCCGATATGGGGAAAAGCCTGTAAAACTGAGAAAGTATTCTACTCCTTAAGCAGCCATCCTGGACAATCGGCCGACGCCGTTTGACCGGATTTGTTGGATTATGCTGTCCTTGGGGATGGAGGGTGTCTGGTTTGGGACTGTTAGGGTGTTTGTTTTTTTTAGCTTTCCTGTAATCAGGATTTCCAGGCTTCACTCGAGAGGTCCGTTGCTCCACAGCTGTAGCTCCTGAGCCCAAGATCCGAACCTTCAAGGCCGTGGCGCCCTCTTGGAAACGGGTCCTCCACTCTGTCTAAGTAGCGGGAAGAGTACCTGTCTCAAGTGGAGGAGTTTAAGTTCCAGACTTACTGGATTGATGTATTATAGGAAAGCAAGATTCCACTTTTCCAACGGACCTTCCCGTTGGTTTACAGGGCTCGTGTCCATGTTCATGAAGCTTGTGTCATGACCGAAACCACCACCTGTTGCTCTCTAGGGTTGCTAAGATCGCCGGCTTCATACTCCACGGTGTCGTGAGGGGCTTGGCGATCCAAGAGACCCGAGAAGTAGACGTGGTCCTCCTCGAGACCAAGAGGAGCCAGGGCCCTTATGTGTCAATCTGTTCATACTGTAGAAAAAGGTTCTTAAAAAAAAAAAAAAGGTCCCTCCCTCCAACAGTTGTTGTTGTTGTAGGATCGTTTAAATCTTTCAGAATCGGAGCCAGGTTCTGCTATACAAGGTAGAGCCGCATCAAAAGTAATATCTGTTTTGAAGTCCTACTAGCCTCTAGCCATTTGGCAATTTCACTGAACAATAAAAATAGCATCAGAAATTCCATGTCCACCAATGTTGTGCCTGACCTCTTTTCTTATTTGGGCTGGCTGGACCCTGTAAACAACATCTGCGTCGTGATCGCAGGACAGCGGGCCAGCGGTGCATTGTGGGATACGCTTGCATACAGGGTGAAGTGCGTGGTGTGTTCCTCTCCTCTGAACGGCAGAGAGGAGTGTGAAATCCTGAATCATCTCTATGTCATTTTCACAGCAGCAAAAATCAATACAAGGGAGTGTGAAGCCGCTTGCCGTCTTCATGTATTTTTTTCGCGCCGGGATGGGTCGATGGGAGACGTCTCCAGACACGACCAGAGACCTACAATTCGTTTTTGGTACAAAGGCCTCCTGCTGAAGTGTGAAGGCTGCCGCATACAGAGCATGGACCTAGTAACGATATCTTATGTTGCACTTCTTTTGCCAAGGCAGATAGCGTTCACCATTGCTGATTTTGATTTTAATAGTGTTCTATTTAAAAGTTTGATGGTTTTACAAAAAAGCTATAGTGAGATAATGTTAAAGGTTGAATGAAATGGTCAAGGCGGAGGAATATAAAAGGGTCAAACATTATCAGATAGGAAGCTTGATGTTTGATTGTTAAACACACTTGTATGCAAATATCTTCAGTGAAACACTGCCCCCTGGCGGATTAAATCACGTCTGACCAACAACCATCTCCTGTACACGCAACCACCTCATTTACCGAATGCGCCAACATTTCATGTTTCCTTGAAAGAAATACTGTGACCGGGTAGATTTAAAAGTCAGTGGAACACAATTACGGTATGCGCTTGTGCACACAGAGATAATAAAAATGTCCACTATGTCATGTCATTTTAAATTATACTTGATCGCAATCTACTGTACAATGTTGAGTACTGAGGAAACCTATGGTAGGAGAGTAGTGACAAGTTGTGCTCGAGTAGAGGTGCCATTATTGCACCTACTGCAGTTACAAGTAAAAGTATTGTTGAATACCTAAACGACAGTTTACATATAAATCCCCCACCCTTAGTAAAATAAATTAAATAATAAGTCAATTAGTAAAATAAAACATTAATCACAAACTTCGCCCTAGAGAGAAACCATTCTTATCCTATTGACGGGGATTTGTTAGAATACCCTGAACTGGATGGTGTTGGTAGACTTACATCATCTAATGAATGTTTTAGTTTGAAGAAAAATAATGAAAAAGTACAAGGTATCGTAAGTACGAGTTACTTTCCCATTCCTGTTTTAATTTACCATATCACAACCTCACATGCGTGGAAGTAACTGGCAACCGGAAATGATAAGGATGTAACAGTGTCCCCCGCTCGGAAAGCAGAGAAGAACACACTATGCAGTGACCAGAAACTGTTGAAATAAACTGCAACTCACACACACTGGATGGAACAGACCAGGACCAGGGCCAGATCTGACAAGACCCGACCGACCAGACCAGGACCAGACCAGATCAGATCAGATCAGGACAGACCAGACAAGACCAGGACCGGGTCCAGACCAGGACGAGCGGATCGGATCAGATCAGATCAGACCCGACCCGATCAGGACCAGAACAGACCAGATCACGACAGACCAGACCAGGACCAGGACCCGACCAGTATTATACCGGGACCAGGACCAGAGCAGGTCAGACCAGGAACAGACAAGATCGGGACCAGACCAGTCCAGACCAGAACAGGAAACGTCACACGGGCCAGGACACACAGTTCTGGGTCATGCGGCTCCGGATTTTTTATTTTGTTTTCTTTTTTTTTGTTTTTATTATGTTTTTATCACTTGCGCTCCTGTCGGGGAGGGTTGGTAAAATGGGACAGTAAATGCAGCAAGAGTCACAGTCCATCATCATCATCACCATCATCATCATCATCAACAACATTGTTATCAACACAATCAGCATCACCTCCGCCATCATCATCATCCTCCTCCTCTTCCTCACACACCCCTTGTCAATACTCCACGGGATCATTTTTATGCTTCTCCTCAAGCTAGAAAATAAAATAATATACATCACATTGTTGTCTTTTTTTTTTTTTTTTTTTTTTTTTTTTTACTTCTTTTCGGGACCACAAACATTCCAGCAACACACTCTAGATTTTTACGGATGAGTTAACAATCAGAAAAAAGCATGAAGTTTTGCATAGTATTAAATGAACAAAAGACATTGAGTTCTTTATTTACAATTATTGTATAGATTTAAAATAAAAGAAAATAAAATCATTAAAAACAAGATGAATGAGAACACTTAAATCACTTACCCATAAATGGCTAAGAAATGCCAAGAGATATCTGCTGGCATTTCTCTTTTTCTTTGTTCCACAAACTGCATGCTGCTAAATACAGTACATCGAGGCAGGCGAGAGTATATTGCAAGAATTATCATTTGTTATCGACATCATCATCATCATCATCATCATCGTCATCGTTGTCATTATCTCCATCTTTCTCACCCTCCTCATCATCATCATAATCATTCTCCTCATCACCTCCAGTGCCACCGCCAGTGGGATCATTCTTGGTTGCAGTAATGCATGTGGCCGTTGTGGTGGGTTTAGAGTCGTGGTGTTTTGCGATGCGTCTGACAGGAGCTTGGACCGGTTTTGTGCAGCCGAAAAAAAAAAAGGGGGGCTTGGCTCAGGTGAACAGTTCCTGTTCCATCTCCCCTGCATTTGGACTTTGGATGCCACGCTGTATTTATTTTACACATTAGCTCGGTTTTCTCTGCATCCTTTTATTTACTTAAATTTTTTTTTGTCAATCTGAATGTCTCTCCACATGTGAACATGGTTAAGAGAATGGTGGCTTAAGCCTTTCATCTTTTTTTTTTTTTTTTTTTTTAACTTTTTTCTTTTTACAGAAAAACAGTCAGGTCAAAACATAGAAAAAAGGAAAGGAAGAAAATCGCTTCGAAGCAAAAAAATGTCAAAGGTCTATACTGTAATTCCAACTTCAATCATAATAATAATAATATTAATAATAATACAATAAATGATATCGGTGTGGTCCGTGTTGCTGTTTCAACAGGCCTGAGCTGACCGGTAAAGATTGTGCAGCCTCCCCAGATGGTCAGAGCGACTGGTGAGGGAGTGGGGGACTTTTACAATTAAAAAAAAGATAGAAATCCCTCGGTAAATAAATGATTGTATATTCTGCGAGTAGTTGTATAGGAGTTTAAAAGTAGAAAAATCTTCAATTGCTTCAAGTTGCATAATGAACCTATCACGACATGCCGGCCAAGGGCTCCCACCAGCTACAGTAAGAACATCGATAGCACAGAGTCGTTTTCGGGGCCCCTGTTCCCTTGGGTGCAGTAAGAGTGGGTTCATGTACCTTCTCGTAAGTCGCTTCTCTCTGGTAACTGATTGGTCAAAGCACAATAAATAGTTTACAACTAGTGAGTACAGTCGAGATGCTAGAGTACTGTATATATTCTGTGACGGCAGGAAGACAAGCTCGGTTAAAACACACAAAAGCACATTGAGATTTACACCACAGAGATTTTTTTTTCATTCATAACCAGATAGTGCAGAAAAGGATAAGTCTTTTTTTTTTTTTTTTTAGATAGAAAAAGAGTCAAAGCAACATTCCATTTTGTTTATCATTTTTTCTATTTTTTTTTTCTTTGTTTTCTCTGTTTTTTCTAGATGTTAAAATTTTTCAAACAGCTTTCGTGGGGCTGTGTGTTTCTCTCTGTTGGCATAAGAAAAGAAATCAACAAAGAAGTAAGAATAATTAACACAATATATCACAAAACGCCTTGATTCTCATACATACAGTATATGCCAATATAACTTACAGTAGTTTGAAAACCTCTAATATGACTTGATTGCAGCCTTTAATGGTCACATTCAACTTAAAACACCAAGTTCTTTGAACAAACAGATTTATCTTATCGACAGTTTCACCATAACGATCCAGATATCAACCACTGACCCGAGCCCTGATCCCAGTCCAGCACTGAAGCCAAGATTAAAAAAACAAACAGTAATAATAATAATAATAATAATAATAATAATAATAATAAAAACAGAAAATAAAACAAAAGAAAAGAAATAATGAATTACAACCCCCTTTGTCTTTGAAAGGAAGGCCACCATTCAGATAACCAAAGTCAGGCCACTCCGACGCCATCCCAACAACTGCAAATAATAATACTAAGATGCCATGTTTAATAATATGTAACCCCTTATATTTTGGCTTATTTTTGTTTGTTAATCATCTAAAAATATCTACAATAATTTGACAATATAGCAGGCAAGTTCCAGCACATGGTTTTTCAGTAATAAAACACCAAACACAGCTCAGGTCAAACTAAATATACATCTGAGCCGCGCACTCACCCACCCCGTCTCTAACCACCAGGAAGTATATCTCTACAGGATTGTAAACAAATTACATTCTCTTTAAGACATAAATAAGTCAAAGTATTTTAAACCTTTGAAGCAGGAACAAGGCAACATGCCAACAAACAAAGATAAACTCTCTCTAATATATATATATATATATATATATATATATATATATACATATATGCAGTATATATATATATACATATATATACATATATGCAGTATATATATATATATACACATACTGTATATATGTATATATACTGTATATTTCAAATATATTTCATAAATGCTATCATCATCATTATTATAATGGTTTCCGCTTTTCTGACAGGTGCCAAACTGTTGTGCAAGTCGAGCCCTCCAACCTCCATAATGAACATTTCCTTTCGTCATGGTTCAACAAATCTTTACATTTGGATACATGTACATGCCACACAGAGAAAACTTGCAGGCCAGATACGCATAGAAGCTTTCTTTAAAATAGCAGTCCACCAATATGTCCGACCCCAATCCAAAAATCAAGAATTCCAATAAAATGAAAACCCTTTTAAATAAAAATATGGGTAATGTACATTCATGCAGGAGCAATAATAATAATAATCATAATAATAATAATCGTAATAATAATAATAATGTTTTTTTTAATCTATTAATAAAGTCAGTGTTATTGTCGAAGAAGAAAAGTGTAAAGGGGGAGTTAAAAGTCTGTCCTGTGTTTTTTATTTACTCCTCCTCCACAGTTATTTCCTCCCTCTCTCCTCCTCCTCCTCCTCCTCCTCCTCTTCCTCAGTTCAGACAATGTTTCAGATTCATGTGTCAAACCAGCGGCAACACACGTACACAAGCTCACACATGTACACTTTAACACACACACACACACACACACACACACACACACACACACACACACACACACACACACACACACACACACACACACACACACACACACACACACACACACACACACACACACCACATCCATGCACGCTCGACCACAAAGTGGTCGTGGCCTCGTTGGTCTCTCGTGACTTTGCTGCTCTTCTTTGATTGTAATACAGTTCAGTTTGCATTTTGTTTTATTTCATTTTTTTGATATTACATTTATTGCCTCCATTCAGAGGAGTAGTAGAGAGAGCGTGAAAAGCTCCGGGGAAAAAAGGGGGAACGAAGGGGACGAAGAAACGGAAAATAATTCAATCTCAGCCACGAAGCCTTGTCCTCGGTAGGTAAAATGGGTTCGGCTGGAAGATTGAATTGGGACTGAACTACGGGAGCACGCGGTGGGGTGAAGGTTGCAGTTTAAATAAAGCTCGACGGGACAAGAGGAAGAAGCTCCCTCAAGCTGCGAGTTAAGAGCCCCCCCACCCCCCCCCAGGCCCTGGGGGCCACCCCGGGGGGGACGCGGTAAAGGTTCACAAGGTCAGGGTGTCATGGTGGCTCGGGGTTAAAGGCTGGTCTCCAGGCTGTGCAGAGGGCTGGCGGGGCTGGACGACGCGGCCGATTTACTGCTGTCGATGTTGAGGTTGATGCCGCTGTCGATGGCGTTGTTGTTTTTGTTGGGGGACGAGGGCTGGCTGCTGTACTTCCTGTTAATCCGAGCCGACTCCTCGTCAGTGGTGGCGTCGATGAGGGGCATGTGGGGCGTGGAGTCCTCTATCCTAAATTCGGGGTGCGTCATGAAGTTGTGGATGGACGTTCTGGAGTCGGGTTTTTCCAAGCCCTCATAGAGCGAGCTGCGGAACGCGTTGACGACACGGATCTGGGGGAGAGAAATAGGCGGGGGGGGGGAAGAAGGGATGCGAGGTTAGATGCGGAACGGAAAAAGTTTGAGGGACCCTCTAAATGAGAGGAGGAGGAAGAGGAGGATGAGGGAGAAACCTCTCGCTGGAGGAGGGGAGGGTATGGGGAGGGAGGAAAGGGGGGGGTGGGGAGGAGGAGGAGAAAAGGCAACCGCAGTCTGCGTTCTGCTTTTCACAAGATCACTACAGTTCACAACCCACTCAATTGACGTGCATTGAGGAAAACCGTGAGGAGCACAATCGTAAAAGAAAAAGAAAAAAAAAAAAGAAAAAGAATACACAACAAAAAAAAAAGGTCAAAATCAAACATTTCAGGAAATAAATAAATATGAAAGCGACACAAACAGCTCGTTGTAAGTATACGCTTTTAGTCCAATGTGCTGTATACCTAGAAACAAGCAATGTTAATAGATGAAATGCTCACAGAACAAATTAAAAAGGAGATTAACACATGCACGTTTTGAAGAGGTCTGGTGGCGGTAGGTCAGTAAAAAAAAAGGAAAGGAGGGTTAGATCCTAGAGATCCAATCGGGTGACTTATATACTGGATGTTATATTATTATTTCGGAAGATACCAGAGCGCTACAGTATCCACACAGGCTCTGAGCGGGACGCACACGGGCACACACACACACACACACAGGGAGAGAGCACAAGTCGGCTGAAGCGTGGTCCCACACAGGGCGATGGAGAAAGTCTGGATGATGCCGGCACAACACGAGCACGGGAGGTTAAAAACACTCCAAAACAAAACAAAATAAAAGAAAAGAAAAAACAAAACAAAACAAAACAAAACAAAATAAAACAAAACAAAACAAAACAAAACAACTGCACATCAACGACAAGATGGGAGGTCACAAGCTTCACACTGCGGATGTGGACAAAACGTGGTGAACAAAACGACGTGAAGGTGAAGTTTGAACAGAAATCACATGCGACACCACCACAGGACCGTGTGGGGGGCGGGGGGTGGGGGGGGGGGGGGTGAGCAGGTGGAGGAGACGCTACGTACGTACGTGAGGGGGTGAAAATGATGATGTAAGGAAATAATCGAATTGTCAGAGTCTGTCTGACAATCACAGCAAGTTCTCAGCTCCATGCAAATCTGGGTAAACACTCAAGTATAGGCCCCAAACAACTGTTTGATCCTTAAATGATAAAATAATAAAGCTTTTTTTTTGTGAAAGTCCGCACAAACAATAAACGGGCAGAAGAGGGAGCGGGGTTGAGATTTGGGGTTATACGGAAAAAAGGACTATTATCCATTATCAAATGGAGGGCCTTTTTATAATAATATTGGACCCCACTTGGACCCACGTATACACACAGTGAAAAATTTGGATTGGAGTCACTGGATCACCTCAAAACAATTGCTTTAATTTATGAAATGGATATTTCTTAGGTGTTCTCAACCTGAAATTGAGAATTAAAGATGCAGATTTTAAGTTGAGAGAAACCAAAAACACAGTTGTTTTAATATGAGCCGATGGCTCTAACCCAGTGGTTTCGGATAGTCCATACTACTTTATTGTGTTCAAGATAACTGGCCCTAACCTATGTAGTTGTCCATAGTATGTTGCCGTTGTAACCACTGTGTAGAACTACTGAGGTTAGAGGTTAGGCTTACACTTCCAAACAAATAGAAGTCAATCAGATGACCCTTTCACCATAAAAACCACGTTCAGACAAAAAAATCGATGTGTACCAACAGAGCCTCCTCATCACTTAGCGTTTTTCTGTGTGCGTGAGCATAAAAAAAAAAAATCGACTTTCAGAACTAACTACTGGAGAAGCTAGTCGGCAGCGAGGCAAACGGATAGAAACAGCGCTGAAAAACAAAACTCAACGCGCCACATGGAAGTTCAACGAGGCTGGAAAAGGTCTGATTGGGCTGGAGTGACACACTGAAGCAGTGTCCGACAGGAGGCCATTGTGGTCTTATACTTGAATGTTTACCTCTTTTCCTTTGGGTCGGTTTGGAATTAGTTCACACCGGTTTCAGCCATGACATTGAAACGGGGGAGGAACAGCGTGTTATGAGTGGGGGGGGGGGGGGGGGGGTTTATGAGGAGAGGGAGACAAACTCACAACCTCAAATGTCACGCCGTGGGTATCACCCTTAGTCCTGCGCTCCTAGCACTCTGAGGAGACAAACACACATCCAGCCATGAGAGGACAGTACACCCGAGCATGGGGGGAGATCTCAAGATGAAATACAGTATGAACAGCAAAAAGAGACAACGAGTAGTAAGAAAAAACAAAAGAAAAAGAAAATGAGAAAGCAGAAAGCAAAAACAAACAGAAAGACAATAAGTGTCTTCGGGGGATGCCATCCTCAAAATGAGCGCTATGGTAGACATTGGTGTTAAAGCTGAATCCAGCGAAATTCTCAGACAAATGACACCTGATCGTGTGAAACATCAAACATGGGCGTTTTTTTTGTTTTTATTTTTGACGATCGTTTAACATTCCAGTGTTCTTCGACAGTGTCTCTCGGCCACAGCAGGTCGACGTGAAATCCTTTTGTTGGAAAGAGCGCAGTTTGTTCACATCGATCGTCATTTCTCTTAATGTTGTTTTAAGACATCGAACTGCAGAAAGGAAGTTAGAACTTGGAGCAATTGTTTGTATTTAGTATGTACCATAAAAAGTGGAATTAAATATTGCGATATATGTATAAATATGTGTGTGTGTCCATAAGTGTGTGGACGATTAATTGCTTGCATGAATATTTGCATTCATACAGGTAACTGTGCCAATGCAACCTATAGCAGTCACCACTGTTACAGCCTCAACTGGTCTGGATCTTGTATCTTGTACGATGTTTTCCTTTTTCAAACTATCGTCAAAACACCAACTATGAAACAGCGGTGCGTCACGCAGGTGAGGTCTGAGGATTCTTCAGCATCGGTCGCATCAGCACGTCGCGAGGTGTCATTTTATAGGATGGCATCCCTGAAGTGGAGTAGGCAGATAAGCCGACAGACAGAGTTCTGACTCACGGCCAGTAGTGGGAGGAGCGGTAGCAGCAGTAGTGCTTGTAGGAGAGGAAAGGGCATTGGACAAGGACACGTGACTAGGACTAGAAACATTGGTTACATCCTGGGTCTGGCTTGTGGTGGATGACTGGCGTCTCAGAGCTCCAGCCCCCTGAAAGGAGGTGCCACTCTTGAAGGTGTTGACCACCTCGATCTGCGGGACGAGAATGGAAGAGAACAAGACAAATGGCTGCTCAACGAGACAAGAGGCATACGGGTGTCTTAGCCATGCTCGAGTGGGGGGAGATCAGCTATGGGACAGGGTGGAGAGTCCCCTTCACAAAGTGAGAACACTAAATGGTGGTAATGCAGTGGACTGGCTGGCTTTTCGTGATATAGATACAGAATATTTAAACCACATGATGCATTTCATATCATCTAACATAATAAAAGCCGCTCCCGGAGCTCCAGCGGCACGCTAGTATTGACCTCATTGTTCTGGTTGCTCTGCGGGCTCTGTGCGACACTTAGCCGTGGAACCTTGTCATGGGATGGCATCACCCTGGACCAACGGTGACGCAATGGTGAGATGAAGTCATTAGACACCGTGAGACAGGATCATGTATTAAGAAGTGGATAGAGGAGAAGCCGTCTAAAATATCACAGTGATATTGGTCTGGAAAGCGCAGTAGAGTGCACTCCTTTCAGAGGAGCATCTTCAAGAACCTGGGGGGATCATATCACCTTCAGATCAGTAAGACTGTTATTGTTTACTTCAGGACAGAGCGTTCTGCCGTTACCTCTCCATAATCAGAACAACATCGATTGGAGCGTGAAGCTGTGACTGTCCAAATAGATTGACTGTCCAAAGTTTTGGTGTTGACTTTGAAAAGAAAACAGATTACATCAGAAACACAAGCATAACAAAGAATAAAAGCCTTGGATTTCTGGAGAAAATAGATAATTATACTACATCCGTGGAGGCGGTCCTGGCTGACCCCACCAGTCATCTTGGTTTTGTCAAATGACTGCACTCTCCATTTAAATGAAAAAGGTTACTAAGAACAGGTCCAAAGAAAGCAAGAGTCTTCATAATTTGGCAAAAAGAAAACCCACTCATTGCTGTTTTTCTGTACAGAAGGAATAAACACCCTGACCGGGGAGTGAACCGACTGAGTGTTCCATGTTCTCACCTGAGTCTGGATGCGATTGAGTCCTCTGAACCAGAGGATCTGTCCTCTCCTCAGCTCCCGCTCGGCGTGGTCGATCTCCTCGTTGTCCTCATTCACGTCCTCCTCTGGCAGCTCGTCTTTCTGGCTCAGCTGGCCGGCACGCCGAAGGAAGCGCAACCTGCTGTTGGGTATGGTGGCCATTACCTGGTCGATGAAAACAAGAGTCAAGCCATTGATATATAATAAATCAGACATTACACAACTTTGTACCGGGGTGCTGGTTGGGTTAAGTCTTGGTAATGTCCGGTCCAAATGATTCAGACATTTGCGTTCACACATACATCTCCTCCCAGTAATGTCCAGATAATTACAGGGGTGCAGTGCATGTGTGAAAGCAGCTTTACATAGGTAGGTTAGTAGCTTGGTAGGGAGGAAAGCAGGTAGGTAGATAGGTAGGCAGGTAGATAGGTAGGCAGGTTGATAGGTAGATAGGTAGGTAGGTATATATGTAGGTAGATAGGTAGATGGATAGGTAGGTAGGTAGATAGGTAGGCAGGTAGATATGTAGGTAGATAGGTAGGTGGATAGGTAGGTAGGTAGATAGGTAGACAGGTAGATAGGTAGGCAGGTAGATAGGTAGGTAGGTAGATATGTAGGTAGATAGGTAGGTGGATAGGTAGGTAGGTTGATAGGTAGGCAGGTAGATAGGGAGGCAGGTAGATAGGTAGTTAGATATGTAGGTAGATAGGTAGGTAGGTAGATCGGTAGGTAGGTAGGTAGGTAGATAGGTAGATGGGTAGATGGGTAGGTGGGTAGGTAGATAGATAGGTGGATAGGTAGATGGGTAGGTAGATAGGTAGGTAGATAGGTGGATAGGTAGATGTGTAGGTAGATAGGTAGGTAGATAGGTGGATAGGTAGATAGGTAGGTAGATAGGTAGGTAGGTAGGTAGGTAGATAGGTAGGTAGGTAGGTAGATAGGTAGATGGGTAGGTGGGTAGATGGGTAGGTGGGTAGGTTGATAGATAGGTGGATAGGTAGATGGGTAGGTAGATCGGTAGGTAGATAGTGTGAGGGAAAAATGATTAACTATTTTGAATGAGGACAAAGGCCTCTACCTCCAAAAGGGGGTTTTAAAACATTTGTGTCTGTCCCCCCAGGAACCCCCCAGAGTTATGTAAAGAGAAATGTTTTGCTCCTACAATGTCAATTCCAATATGAAAGAAGCTGATCACACTTGGCCTGTTTACCTTCTATAGAGATGAGGGACACTCAACAGGGAAGCACCCAGGAAGACAGTTGGGGGGGTGGGGGGGGGGGGCAGACTCGTCGGAGACCTCAAACCCAAAGCACACCCTGTTTCTTCTGTATAAAGCCTCCTGTCTCTCTCTGTGATATTAGATTGATCCGAGCGCTGCTTTGGAGCAGTACTGAATCTTTCTCTTTATTCTGCAGAATAAATAATCTTGGATATTCTCAGTTTTGTCTTCTTGTAGCGGGCATATTAACCTCACCGATCATTGCGGAAGAATTTCCTTCACACTAGGTAGATAGGTAGAGGGGTAGGTAGATAGGTAGGTAGATAGGTGGATAGGTAGATAGGTAGGTAGATAGGTAGGTAGGTAGATCGGTAGGTAGGTAGGTAGATAGGTAGATGGGTAGGTGGGAAGATGGGTAGGTTGGTAGGTCGATAGATAGGTGGATAGGTAGATGGGTGGGTAGATAGGTAGGTAGATAGGTGGATAGGTAGATGGGTAGGTAGATAGGTAGGTAGATAGGTGGATAGGTAGATGGGTAGGTAGATAGGTAGGTAGATAGGTGGAAAGGTAGATGGGTAGGTAGATAGGTAGGTAGATAGGTGGAAAGGTAGATGGGTAGGTAGATAGGTAGGTAGGTAAATACTATAGGTAGGTGGGTAAGTAGATATTACCTGGCCCCAGAGGAGCTCTCCCACTCCCAGGAACACACACCACATCCACTTTTCAATGTCAAGCGGTTGACAGCTGAATGGTTTCCCTCCAAACTGCACAATGAAAATCTACACAGACAAAGCGCAAGTCAGACTCAAGTATGATTAACTGTCAGAAAAAAATAAAAAATAAAATAAAATGTAAGTTGAGAAATAAAAAAGGGGAAAAGCCCAAGGCACCTCTTCTGTGGATTTCTGGAAAGCTTGTATTTTTCTAGACTATAAGTACATTATCAGTATGAGCACGCCATAGCACTGATTACTTCTGCCGACTTCATTCTTGCTGGTTGGCCATCATGTCACCGTTGTCACTTTTTCATCAATAATAAATAATCATTTCAATTTCTGGACTGACATGCTGTCACTGTGCATTTTCAGTCTCCCCATAGTCCTCTGACACTTACCATATGGGTATCATTGTATATATTTATATATCTTTATTTTATTTTATTTTATAATAAATATAAAAATGTGATGGATGAAGTATGTATCTCATCTAACCTAACCTAATAGATAATATGTATTATGTAGTATAAATTATAGACTTCTACACACTTCCTTTTCAAATGGAATTAACAGATACAAATTGCGGCCAAACTTAGTACCCTTGACAAAAACACATATTACATATTACATACGTGTTACCTAAGTTGTCAGTGGGACCAGGAGAGGATTTTTGGTAGTTCTCTCATATTGTTTAATTTTTCAAAAACCCCAAATTAGGGAAAATCAAAAAACGTGAGCTATCATCAGGAAAATAGTCCGCAATGTGGAATGTGTATTCTGAATAACAAAAAAACTAAAACTCAATTTGACACAAGTATGGTCCTCTCAGTATAAAAAATAAACAACCCACTTAATATTATATGAAATTGTTACTTACCTGGACAACGAAGGTGCCGAGCACAATGGAGTAGAAGATGGGGTTCTTGTTGATGCCTTGAAACACGTTCCTCTCCCCGTGGATTTTACGAGCGTTGATCTCGTTGAAGAGCTGCATCATGACGAAGCTGTTGAAGATGATGGTGTAGTGCTCGGACGGAGGCGAGTGGAGGGGAGCGTTGCGGCCGCTGTCGATGTCAAAGATCTTCTCACCTATGGGATGGTGCCAGGGGATCAATTGAGCTGATATTAGTGTGAAGTTAACGCCGAGTGACCTCATTCATATATTGATCCCAGCGCATCCTAAAGTATACTGAAAATAATCCAGACGAAAAAATGAAAAATATAATTAAAGTGAGACCTTGAGAACTTATAGTATGTACCAAATGCCAGTAAAGCAGAACATCTAAAACCAAACAACTGGATGGTACACACCAGCGAACAGCAAGGTGAAGATGATGACTAGTTGGTAGACCCCGTGTCCCAGGATGTTCTTGGTCATGGTGCTGGAGATGAGGGGCTTGTTTCGGCCGTAGGGCCTCCTCTTCAGCAGGGATTCCGTGGGGGGTTCGGTGGCCAAGGCCAGGGAGGCAAAGGTGTCCATGATGAGGTTGACCCAAAGCATCTGCACGGCCTTCAAGGGAGAGTCCTGTAGGAAGAAACGTTATTTTACCCTCCGACCCTCACTGACTCATAAGGTTGCAGTGGAGTTGCATGTACAGTCCAGGTACCATGCACCATTCTATTCTATTCAAACATCTTGCCTGGTATACAACTAATAATGATGGAAAACAAAGATAAAATCAGAAAATGACGCGTCCCAATTTTCCGAAGTAAACCAATGCTGGCTTAATTGCAACTTTTTTTTTATTTACAGGGCACTGTAAAGAATATATATATATATATATATATATATATATATATATATATTTTGCCACAAAGTGCTTTACAGAGGGCAAGAATAAATTAAAAAAGATCAATGACAAATTAGAAATAGATAGATAGATAGATAGATAGATAGATAGATCGATAGATAGATAGATAGATAGATCGAAAAAAAAGAATGGATTCAAAATAGAAGACAGGGGCAGGAGATAAATAGAAAAACACTGTAACAGATTCATTTTTCTAAAGGTTACAGGCATACATATATTAAAAACAGATCATCTACAAAGTGCCTACAAATAGGTGATATATAAGGGACATGGTGGGCTAATCGCTCACTTATGCAAGAGAGCAAAAATGTGAGATTTCTTTCAAAAGAAATGCAGAAAATGTGTTGAATCCTCTGAATTGCTACCCTCGTCCGTCATCGTCCCCCTGACCTGTGTGATGCAGGCCCCGGTGAAGGCCACGATGACGGCCACCACGTTGACGGTCAGCTGGAACTGCAGGAACTTGGAGATGCTGTCGTAGACGTTGCGTCCCCACATCACGGCCTTGACGATGCTGCTGAAGTTGTCGTCGGTCAGGATGATGTCCGACGCCTCCTTCGCCACGTCCGTGCCGGCGATACCCTGGAAAAGAGGACACGGAGAGGGGGGCAAATGAGAATGAGAATGTGGAATTTCACGGCAACGGAAAATTCCTCAAACAGAGAAATAAAAATGATTGAAAGTTATGGTACAGCACCGATTTCAAACTTGAAACCACCTGTTACAAAATAGTCAAAAAAAGAATAGCTTTACTTGACATTTTTGTTTTAATTCATCCAAGAAAAAGGATAAACGCTATCGCTATCTTACCATGCTGCATATATATATATTTTTTTTTCTTTTTTGCAGTACAGATATACATAATAAATTACACCAGCATTTTATAACACACGACTTACTACTAGATCTACTAGCACTGCTTTTGCATATTCATATTATATACTGTTGCTATTTGTACTGTATTTTAGTGTAATCGCCACCTGCCCACAGTCAGCTGTATAAGGATTCAATCCCAGTTAACTTTTGTTTATTTGACTACATATATTATTATATTTTCACTGATCTGTCAACTTCTGCTGCTGCAACACCTGAATGTCCCCCTCATTGATTAATAAAGTCTTATCTTATATTTTACTATATTATGTTCTATTATCTTTGAATGGAGGAAGTGGTTCCCAAACAAATCCAGTGGATCATTTCCAGGACTATGAGCAGAGGGGAAGTGGTGTCTGAACGTTTCATCAGAAGAGCCCACAGAGACAACTCCACTCTACAAAGTCTGGCTTGGGGGATGTTCCCCCCCAAAGACAAGACAAGACAAGACACGCACGCACCCACGCACACACACACACACACACACACACACACACACACACACACAGAACGAAAGAAACACACAAGGACAAACAGGGAAGACTTTGATAACCACTAGGGGGAGCTCCTGGTTTAATCATAAGGAAGAAAGAAAGAAAGAAAGAAAGAAAGAAAGAAAGAAAGAAAGAAAGAAAGAAAGATAGGCAGCCTACCATGGCAAAGCCCACATCAGCCTTTTTTAGAGCAGGTCCGTCGTTGGTCCCATCGCCTGTCACTGCGACCACCTGTCTCTGCTCCACCATGGTGCTGTCAATGATGCCTGTCATGCAAACACACACACACACACACACACACACACACACACACACACACACACACACACACACACACACACACACACACACACACACACACACACTGAGTACACTGTTGCACAACAGCTGAGAGTGAGGATAGCACTCCATTAAAACAGATTATGTTGCTGTGTGTGTGTGTGTGTGTGTGTGTGTGTGTGTGTGTGTGTGTGTGTGTGTGTGTGTGTGTGTGTGTGTGTGTGTGTGTGTGTGTGTGTGTGTGTGTGTGTGTGTGTGCGTGCGTGTGTGTGTCTGTGTGTGTGTCCAATGCAGAAGGCCTGAACTATCAACCCCGGACACTTGAGCAGTAACAAGACGTTGAAACAAACTCACCTTTGACAAGAGTGTGTTTGTCAGTGGGAGAAGATCGGGCCAGGACCCGGAGTTTAGGCCAGACCTTGTCCATTCGCTCCTGCTCCACCTGAGAGCGCGCGCACACACACACACACACACACAAACACACACCCGGGCAGAAGGATAGAGTTTGTCTTTTTTCTCAGCCTCTGCTCCCTCGTCTCTCTCAGCACATGAAATTCTTTTCATGTTCCTCCCTTCGGACAGAACTACGTCTACATTCTTACGGACTCTTTGCGCCGTCCGGCGGCTGGATCAACCGTAGTAGCCAGCCACTTCAAAGTTAACTCAATGCAGCCTCACGGTGTTTGATAAAACATTCTACCAGACCATAATAACACCACAAAATAATACATGACTACACAGGAAGTGAAAAACATACAGTATAAAATAAAATCCCATAATAATAACTTTTATTTGTATGGCACCTTTCATACATGCTTTACAATAATAGAGGGCAATCAAATAGCAATAATTATAATAATAATAATAATAATAAGAAGAAGAAATAATTTAATTATAATTTATAATGAATTAACTATTAACATTTTCCAAAATTGTTTCTGCCAAATATTTGGTCTCAAATTTTTAGCCTTGAATAACTCGAAATTGTTTTTAAATATTTCTCATATGCGTGTCTCTACCTCTCCTTTCTCGTTGCGGATCCTCCTGTTGAACTCCTTGCCATCGATGCACAGGAAGTCCTCTCCCGGGTTGATGATGCCGCACTTGATGGCGATGGCCCGCGCCGTGTTGATGTTGTCTCCGGTCACCATGCGCACCGTGATGCCGGCGCTCTGGCACTTACGGATGGCGTCAGGAACCTGAAGGAGGAAATTATATGAAACTATTCTCCAAGGGCGGCGTGACCCGGTGGAGCGAACCATTGGCGAGAGCAGACACGTGCAGATTTGAGCAATATCCCGCAACTTCTGGAAACGCATACACAGTGCAAATAAGTACTTGCTGTTCCAACCCATGGAATGAGGGACAGCGCCGCCTCACAATATGAAGTAAAAATATTAAGTTCAGTGGAAAGCAAACCTGCTATTTCCCATGAATTTGACTTTATTGTTATTGTATTTTTTTAATTATCATTTGATCGATTTGAATATTCATTTTTCATTTTCTTCTTGTTCTTGTTCTTCATTTTACAGAGTAACATTTTTGCCATACACATGTAATGAAGCAAAAGCAAAAGCCACCAAAACGTTGGCTCTTGTTTTGCTCGTTTTTTATTGTCAGTACCAATAAAGATGACTTTCATTCACTCGACTCTCGCCTGATTCCATTGATTTTGTTTGATTAGATTTTCTATAAAACAACCCCAAACAAGATCTAATTAGCACAAAAATATACAAAAGCCTTCTATGCAGACGTCCATACAGAGACTTAAAATTCATCTTATTCCATTATATCTCCATGTTATTTTATGAAGCACCAAAATAATTCCCTTCCCCGAACCCCATTGTCTATGAAGCGAAAGAACACGATAACATGTTTTCCACCAGCTTTTCGCATCCAGAGAATAATATAATATCAGATTGTCTGGGGTAAAAAAAATAAAAATGTTTGATTTGTTCTGAGGGAGAACCAGCGTGAAGAAAGATGAAGGAATTTAAAAATGGGACTCTCTTTTCTTGGTGAAGGTCAGCGTGGGCGAGCACTTCTTTTCAAACAGACGCTTCGCAACACACTAGTGCTCCCTAATATGACCGTATCAGACATCATCACTTGAATTATATTATTGCATGTTGAAAATAACCCAGAAAAAACCCAAAAAACAATAATCAACAAGTAAAAAGCAACAGCCAAGCCCAGTTCCAGGCTCTAAACGCTCTCAGATCTCAGCTCCTTCAAGCCAATCCAATAAAAAAAACCAAAACATCCAATTTTGTCTCAAATTGCAACCCGTCCAAATCCAATGTCCAAGCCCTGGGTGTGAATAAAGGTCAAAGTGCGCTCCCCCTCCCTGCCCAGAGGGGGGGTGCTACCTCACGGATCTCACGAGTCTTAATTGGAAAATTAAAACCCATCGATCGGCTATCGGGACCAGACCAGCGCTTTCTCCCTTTTTGCCAAACAACAATTCATTGGGGACATCACATATACAAGTACACACATATTTTCACACACGCGTGTGTGTGTGTGTGTGTGTGTGTGTGTGTGTGTGTGTGTGCGTGCGTGCGTGTGTGTGTGTTCAGTCCCAGAAGCCCATGTAAGGGAGTGCATCAGACCTCTGCCAAGGTTAGGCGGTGGTAATATCCCAGCCGAAAGTCCACTGTTACCCTTGGTCACAAATCATATTCTGCAATACAATGTACAAACACACACACGCACGCACACGCCCACACCCACACTCGCACACACACACACACACAACTATGCACCACAGGCGTCGGCAGCGTAGTATTTGGTACCGCGCTCAGAGAGTGAGGGGGCGGCTCACGTGGTGAAATCCATACGGCGGGCGTGGGCAGCGGCTATCACATCATTAATGAGCTGAGAATGTAAACACATGGAATGTGATACAATGCCATCCTGCAATTTGCTAATTATTTCTTTTTCTCCTTATTAAGTATTTAAACTCTGTGTCTCAATGTCTCCGAAAAACCTGAGAGGTTAAGAGGGTACAATGGAAAGGGAAGGTGAAAGGGAAACTAGAACTTTTTACATTGTATTATCTACATCCATACTATAATAATAATAATAATAATAATAATAATAATAATAATAAATATAATAATATCCTACAATCTTTCTACAATTGCTCTTAATTTCTATAGCTCCCTCTGCCTGCCTTTCCATCTACCTATCTATCAATCAATCAATCTATCTATCTATCTATCTATCTATCAATCTATCTCTCTATCTATCTATCTCTATATATCTGTCTGTCTGTCTATCTATCTATCTATCTATCTATCTATCTATCCACCTATCTATCTCTATCTCTCTGCCTATCTATCTATCTATCTATCTATCTATCTATCTATCTATCTATCTATCTATCAATCTATCTCTCTATCTATCTATCTCTATATATCTGTCTGTCTGTCTATCTATCTATCTATCCACCTATCTATCTCTATCTCTCTGCCTATCTATCTATCTATCTATCTATCTATCTATCTATCTATCTATCTATCTATCTATCTATCTATCTGTCTGTCTGTCTGTCTGTCTGTCTGTCTGTCTATCTCTATATATATCTATCTCTATCTCTGGCTTTCTTGCCTCCTCCCCTTTCCTTTTGAAAGCGTAGAGGAGGCACCTTATTAAAAATAAAGCTTGACCCGCGAAAGGTGGAGGGCAGAGGACAGGAGGTTAACAAAAAACAAGGCTCTCGTTTCCCCGCTGTGGATCCTGTTACACGCTTTCCTTTTCCGCCCCAACTCTCCCCCTCCCGTCTCGTTCTTGCTCTCGTTCTCTCTCTCTCTCTCTCTCCCCCTATCTCTGGTTCTTTCCTACTCAATTTACCCTGACCCCTCCTCTCCAACCTGTTGACTAGAGAATGGAATTGGACCATGCATTCCTGCCCCGCTGTCACCAAGGCACAGTCACATTAGTGCACATTCGTCTTAATTTCCAAATAAAAAATTCTCTCCGTCCATCCTTGCTCCGTTCCCGACCCTGCAGAGCTTTTTGGCGGCTAAACAAAGATCTTAATCTTGTGGATGAAACCGGAGGCTGATAAAGAAACGAAACAAAACAAAGCGAAAAAAACCCAAAACTTGTTTGCCGGTCCGAGTGACCTTTCCCGACGGAAGAAAAGTCATCTCGTTTGATCTTGTTTTCCAATATTAGCTGATAGAAGTAATTGCCCCGCTAACAAGCTCGGAGAGATGTCCCTGTAATGTAATGATGTGCGGTGCGCTGCGTTTTGGCGCTGGCTATTGGAAATGTCAAGAGACCGCTGCAGTCTAAGAGGAGGGGAATGGAGCTCGGCCACGGGCCTGTTTTCTGGTCATTGTTTCCATACAGAACAAATCATTTTGACCGATCCCGCGGTAACTCGGTCCTCTGTCCAAGAGGCTTTGAGTGTCAAGTAAACATATATTTGCATAATTTAGCTCTGCGATAGCTGGTGTGACAAGGATATTTTAACCACTTTTGACCATTGAGCCCAATTGTTTCCTTTAAGAGATGAAGAAATAGCGTTGGCAATGAAAAGATATGGAGGGAAGGACATGCTTGCTTCATCAATCGGAAGTCACTTTCCGGCACATAAATAAGAAAATGTAATAGTTGTAATATTGTATATCTAAAAAAGTCTATATTAATGATATTTTTACATTTTATATATTTTTAATCTATTACAAAGGGCCAAACACAAAAATAAATGAAATAAAATGTGTGGACTAACTGGCCGACTGTCGACGGGTTGTCCGTGTCGACAGTCACAAGTAAAATGGAAAATCTTTATTTTTTTCTTTTTTTCTTTAATGTTCCCAAGATTTTACTGTTTACGGCTGTGGTGTGGGGATGGTGTGGTTTGAGCAGCCACACCTGACCTGGGTCTAGGGTCATTTGGGGCCCAGGACCAGTGTGGCTGCAAATCTGTAGCTCGTTGGTTGGTCTGACGAGCAAAAGGTGCTCGGCAATAGCGAGAGGAGCCCTCGTCAAGACAGGGCTCCTCTCCTGAGTGTGTGTGGGGATGGGTGTTTTAACCTGTTGCTCTTTAGACCGACCGACGAGCAACAGGTGTACAGCCACACCGATCCTGGGCCCCAATTACTTAGACCCAGGACAAATGTGGCTGCTCAAACCACACCACCCCCACACCAGAATAGCCTATTCAAAATGTTGGAAATAAAATTAAAAATGAACGGTACTGTTTTTTCCAAAGCAGAGTGCGCGTGTGCACGTGGCGGTGTGGGCTGCAGGAGTGTGGCTTTCTCAGAATCATTTTTCCACATATGAGCCGCGTTGCGAAATGAGGTTTCATTTCAGACGCCGCTTTGTCATCATCTCACTACGTCAGACCGCCGTCACGTGTGGGTAAAAGCACGGAGTCCTCTAGCCTATTTATAGCTGAATATCTAATAAATTATGATTAATGTATTTATTTTAGTTTACATTCGCAAATGCACGTGAAGAAATGCTTTGTTGATTCCGCAAAATGGTTTCATTTTCAGACGTGACGGTAAAACAACTCATTTAATTATTTCAATAATAACGGGTGATTGCTTTGAATGTCACACAATTGTTGAATAAACATGGGTGTAGGCTATAGGCCCAGCTCAAAACGTAGTAAAGAAAGAATTTCCAACATCCATCTCCGCAATTTTGCTGCTGAAAGGACAGCGCAGCCGTGGTGATTAAGTGTGGAAAAAGCAAATCCAAATCGATGGGAAAATAGGCCTATCTAGGAAAATAACCTAAGATGCAAGAACTTAAGATACATTTTGGGGTGAATCAAGCCATATAGCATTTGCATTACCGAGTGCGTTTTATGAGCTGATAAGTCTACATTAGAATCGTAAAAAAACACACAAAAAAACAACGACTAATCGGTAAATGCCTCTGACGTGTCGTTAACATCCCTGAAACCGTGAGACTTCAAACGTCCCCTTTCAGCAGACATGCAGAGATTTTCACTTTGCAGGTTTGGTGGTTCATTGGCATGTTTGCGCGTTCAGTTTAAAGGGAACGGCATTCATTTTGGCTGGCGCCTTTAATCGCTCTTTTTTTTTTTTCGTTTTTTGTTTCCCTCTTATCGAGGTCCGTTCGTATCCTTACGTAACTCGCCTTCAGAGAGAGCGAGGCAGAGCGACCGAAGGAAAAGGCTCCCACCGCCGAGGCGAAAGAGAAAACCAGATGTGGGTGAGAGAGCCAAAGCCGCGGAAAGACAGAGGGAGCGGCGAGGGGACGGAGCGATAAGGAGCGACGGGAGCGGAGGCAGCGGGTAAATGGGAGAAAGCCGGGCAATGCGGCGGGTTACGTTTCCCGCCTTCCTGCAAGGTTCTGGGAGGAACTGTCGAGCGAGGCAAGAGAGCTCCCATCGCTCACGGATTCCTGCCCCGTCTCCTTATCGCTGGTGTCCCTCGCATGCGCTGGGAAACAAACTGGCTGCGCAGAATCGTTCTGCTTGAAATGACAAACTCCCTGCAGCGGATCGGCCTCCTGTTTAGTCTGTTGTCATAAAGGATCTAATTGACTTCAGCGTCTGTCGTTTCCTTGCTGTCGCTCTGGCAACTCAGGAAGAATTATACCTTCTAGAAATGAGCCTTATTTGTTTTTTTGCGTGGGGGTGGGGTTTGTCGTTTTTTTTTTTTTGTTTGTTTGTTTTTTCACAAATATTCAGAAACAATTAGAATAATAAACAGCACTAAAAAGCACTGAAGAAAAAAAAAAAAGCAAGAGCCACTCCACTCAAGGATAATTGCCTGACTATATTCCTGAATTAAATGGGTTATTCCAGTTATTATGTAATAATTCTCAATACGTTTATTCAACAATAATTCTAGGCATATTCTACACAAAATATGTACTTGAATCCTTGCATTGATTAGGCAAATTCCAATTAGAAAAGACAAAGACGTGTTCATTTTCTGATCTACATTGTGAACAGAACACATCATGAGCACATATAGTGGTATTGAAATAAAGGAATGACAGACGACACCAAATAATTCTGAATTTCCCTTTTGATTTAAAACCCCAACGAACCATGAAAAATACGACATATTTTTATCAAATACCTGCTAATCGCTGGAATTATTTGTACTATATTATTTATTATTATTATTATTATTATATATTTCTTATTATTCATTTTATAATGACTTTAACAAAATACATAATTTAATGAATAGATTAATTATTGGTTAGCATTAACTTAGGCTTAGCCACTTTATACAGGTACTCAAAAGTTGCACATTCCAGTTATTTAAACAGAATCTTTTTGCTGAATACCATTTCTTGATATCCTTAACATTCATTAGACTATGAACTTCCTCCCACCAAACACCTCCTCATGAGCACAATGGTGTGATGGAATGATTTTTTGACGAATCAAACACATCAATATTTCCATTAAAATCATCAAGGGCGCTCGTTAAATCATCAGTAGATTATCGAGATGAAGACTGTTTTCCAGCTGTTTTCCTTTGTGGCAGCAGATTAATCGACCCTATTTGATTGGGAATTCCCATTGAGGTCACAATCTGTTTTGCAAGACGGACCTGAACTTAAATTGTATCAAACACAGGTGTACGTGCATAAAACCACAGACAATTATACCGATAGATATGAAAGGTATTCCACCGGAGTTATGAAGGCTGCTATCCGGCAAAAGTTTGATATTATTGCACCGATTTAATTTGAAGCTCTGAAGAAAGAGTAGGGATGGGAATAAGCAACATGGGTTCTTGTGAATACCATCCATTTTGCAATCTTATGGTGAAAAGATAGCGTGGTGTCACCAGCATAGAGATGGATATTGCGCCACAGCTACGAGAGAATATAGCAGAATATAATACCCTCATTTAGAACCATCTTACCAGGTCTTAGCATTTCATCACCAGCAACAATGGCGACCATGCTGTTCCACGACCGTGCACGTTTGAGGAATAAAGTTCGATTTCGATTCGATTTCCACCCTATTCCTACCTCTGGGCGGACGGGATCTTCTATTCCGATGACAGTGATGGCCACGAGGTCGCTGAGGATGTCGGCCTCGTCGTCCCAGGCGGGCTCGGGCACCCCGGGGAAGTCCCGGTACGCCACGCAGATGGTCCGCAGGCCGTTGCACGCCATGGGCTCGATCACCTTCTTGACCATCTCGTCCTTGTCGCGCGGGCGGAACACCCGCGGCTCGCCCACCTCGTTCAGGATGCGGTTACACCTGGCGGCGGCGCGGGACGGGAAGGGGGGGGGGGGAAAGGTTAACATCACAGGCGGAGCGGAGGGGGGGGCGCAAACGACGTTAATTATTCAGCGGCGCCGCGGGAGTTCTGTGAACACAATACACGTCAAACTTATTTGATCTTTGATTTGAAGTGAAGGGGTAAAAGAGACTCGGTCGCACGGTGACTCAGCTGGGGGCGGGTTTTGATCATGGCCGACTGGCTGCACGTTATCCCGCTTATCACACGGCTACTTGCTAAATAAAAGAATGAATTGAGATGGAAGACTTATTTGAAATTATTTCACAAAAAGTTTGTCTAGTTTAAGAGCTTCAGCAAAAATGTTGCCGTACATATGATTTACCTGGGTAGGGTAGGGTTACGATACACGGCGGCAACGGCCACTTTCAAAAGCCGTCGACCATTATTGAGAAATAAATGACCGCTCATCGCCACTGTCGACCAATCAGAATCGAGCATCGCCAGCGGCTGAGCGACAACGGATGACTCCCATTAAACGCGCCGCGGCAGCACCGTGGGAGCGCTGCGAAGACGCCCGACACTCACTTCTTGAGGACGATCTCGGAGGCTCCCTTGCTGTACATGCGGAAGCTTCCGTCCGGCAGCTTGACCACGGTGCTCATGGACTTCCTGGCCGAGTTGAAGGTGTAGACCTTGTAGAGCTTCTCCTCGGGGATCTGGTTCCTGATGGGCTGGTAGTCCCGCTTCAGGTCCAACACCAGCCCCAGGAGGCCGCACTCCGTCTTGTTGCCCACCTGCTTGGGCAGACCTCCTTCCTTATCCGGGGGCTGGAGGAGGAAGGAGAGAGGTGGAGAAAGAGGGTTTTGTTTTCGGGATGATTTTCAAATCCACGTTGGGAAAAAAACAAAAAAGCCAAAACCCCTTACCTGTCGTTAAATGCACTCATTCGTAATCGTACATTTTCTCTCTACAGCATTCCTCTTAATGTTCTCTGATATAAATGAGTTATTTCTTTAACCATTTCATTTTCAGTATGGAATGACCGCTCATTTGTGTCATATGCATTTCAAGAACAAGTATTTATGTGATTCTGTTCTCTATATAGTGAGTTTTTACTTCAGTAGAGCCGGCGCCGTCCCCGAAATAGCATCCGCAGATAATTAAGCGGCTCGCGGGCGGAGGGGTCGCTCCATGTAGGAGGGTTGGAGATATATGGATGGAGGAATTTAAATGGTCCTTTTACTTTCTATATCAGTAACTGCTCGGTTGCATAATACACCCTGTGGATGCAAAGTACAGTTTTCCAATGCCGCGATGCCAACGGTAACGCTTCACAATAGGTGTTTCGGAATGCTTTTATGTGATTCTTATTCTTCTTTTATTTGTTGCTCGCTCTTCTTTTTCCTTGACTTTTGCCCCACTACGTAGCGTCGCTCTGACAACGCTTCCACGGCGCGTTCGTTTAAAGAGGAATCTTACGTGTCGTCCCTTCCGCCGTCTTCTTTGATTTAATATCCGCTCATTCCAACGACAGTTTATTGAGCCACGCGTGTGCAGTGTGTTTGTGTGTGTGTGTGTGTATGTATGTGTGTGTGTGTTGTGTGTGTGTGCGCGTGTGTGTGTGTTTCATGCACGTGTCTCACATGCACGTGTGAACGCGCGCCGCTCTGCATATGGCCGGCCCGTGGTAAAGCCTTCGGCGTTGCCATGGCGATCCTTGAAAAATCACACTTTGATGGTGTGACATCGAGGGGCCACGGCGCTCTCCGTTACTCTGGGATTCTCTCGCTTTCTCTCATTACATTCTGGCGTTTTGTTTTGTTTTTTCCCCCCCGTTTCCCTCCGCGTCCTCGCCCGCGTCGACATTAAGTGAGTCCCCGTGTCGTTTGGCGTTTCATGTCTCGTTTTCTCACTTCCTGTCGATCAGGAAAATGCTATTCGGAGGGGCTTCACGGTGGAAAGTGGGCAGCCCTGAGGGAGGAGTGCACCTTGTCGTTTACAAAAGAATAAATGCTTTGTCAACAACTCTACGGCAACCGTGAGGGCTTATTTCCACAAGTGGGACTATTTCCACAGCAGCAACAGCCACTCCATTACTCCCTCGAGTCAAAGTCCAACTATTATTCTCAAAATATTCATCCTTGTTGAGCGCAACCAACATGAACTTTTTTTTTTCACCATGACACCATTACACTATTCATTTTGGATAATGGATAGATAATGAATACGTATTGTGAAGAATTGTGGTACATCAATTCCATTATTGATAAGAACTGCTGTAAACCGATGGTAATATCTGATGATGAACGGTCATAAAATGCCCCCCACACACACACACACAGACACACACACACACAAAATAAATCCATTCCTGGGCAAATCTAAACAAAACGTCCTCACCATTAATTTTTTCCGCATTTTTTTTTTCCTTCCATATGAAAACACATCAATTTTACATTTCAGCCACTGAACTGACCTCATTACCCCAGATTGATGATAATTTGCAATGATTTGGCAGGAGACGCACACATGCACGCACATGCACACACACACACACACACACACACACACACACACACACACACACACACACTGACAATGACAGTTATGGAGACACTGACACTCATACGTGTGGACAACAAGACAGTGGACTTCTTCCTGTCATTTCCCAAATCCTGCCACAATGACACATTCTCCCGCTGGGTCACATGGAAAATGGCAAGAGCCTTAAACTAGGCAGCTACGCAGGCATATCCCTGTCTAAATACAAGAGAAAAATATAATATTGGAAAAAAAAATCCCCTCTTTTTTTGGTTTTGTAGAATAGAGTCAACAAATTGCACACCATTGCACAGAGTACAAGTACTGAGGCAACGAAATGCATTTTACCATCCTAGAAACTGACGTACCTCGGAGCAGTGGGCTGTCATTTATCGGCGGGCGGCGAGCGATTTATATAAATGTTGGAGAGAAAAGGAAAAAAAAAAGAAAAAACTGAAGTCATGCATGAATTACAGTACATGCATAGGGGATAAAATTGAATAAAATAGAACAGGATAGAATACATTAAAAGATAGTTTTCGTGCTCAGTTTCTTCTTGAAATGCGGTTAAAACTATTTTACAACATATATTCTTAATACTGTTTGCCATTCGTTGGCGCAAAGACAATTTCTGTCGCCACACACCCACACTGACAGCTAAAGTACAGCGTGTCACCTAAAAGCACAGCACACACACAGACACAGGATACATACATTGACAACCCCCCCCCCCACACACACACACACACATTCACGCAGGTTTGAGTTGTTCTTGCAGCTCAAATTCTTTTTTTAGATTTCGATTCGATTTTTAAAGAACGTTGTGGAAGTTGAAGGACGATCCCGTGGAAAATGTTAAGCTCTGAAACTTTGACTACATTTCTAACTGTGGCCTTAAAAAACCCCCAAAAAACTCAAAAACCTCTCAGTTTCGGAAAAATAAATAAATAAATATCTAAAATATTTGGTAATAATTTGGTTCAATCTAAAAACGGGGACAACAATGACCAATGACCAACAAACTGACCAACGAGACTTTATCCTCATCAGGAATAAATTCCCTGCACCTTTGGACCGCGCTTCGGAAGGACCTCGCCGCCGCCGCCGTCGGAGGATCTGGTGAAAGGCATTTTAAAATTCATCTCTCATTCAAACTCAATTTGTGCCGGTCCAGCGCTGGTAATTGGACATGCGGCATCTGGATAATGTTCGGTTGGGGGTCGTCTCGCTGCCGCAGACACACAGCCGCATCAAAACTTAATACGGTGTTTGTGGTAAATAATATAATTAATTCCGGTTCTTAATGAACGCTGATTACATTACCAAAACTTTGGCTGTTGCTCGCTAATGGGAGGGAATGATACTAATGGCCTCATCGCTGGAGCCTGTGTGTGTTAATTGTTACTGGGAAAAGGTCCCGAGCAACAGATAAACAGATGAGCAAAACGCATAAATGATTCTCTGGGAAAAGGATCACTTTCACGAAGCAAATTTCTCTGTAATTCTTTGCGAATTTAGGGGGTACTTTGGCGATAACAACCGGCTGGCTGTACATTATCGAGCTTATTACACGGCTGCTTTCCCAATAGGAACAAATTAAGACGCAATATTCATTTGAAATTAAGAGTCCACAGCGATGTGGCTGCGGCAACGACGCAAACCATGCGCCCTCCAAAAAACACTCCTGTGCCATTCATAACGTTCGACTCTTCGAGTCTTCAATTGTAGTTTCTATGTAGTACCACCAGTTGGCGCAACTAGGTAGTGGTAGCTTCAGAGAGAGCAAGTAGGCGATGCCATACCATGAACATGAATCCAGTCTGAGAGGTGGTTGCTCGCGACAACGGCCATCGCTAACAGATGAGCGGTCAATATTCAGAAATAACCGACTGCTGATGGCCACCACTGACCAATCAGAATCAAGTATTCTACAGAGCCGCGCTATGATAACTGTTTCGGTGCAACGTTTCAACTCCATGCTCTGCTTACACTCAAAACTAAGTGGTTTCATAAAACATTACGAACATGGTGATCCATACCGCCCATAGAACAGGGGCACTTGGGATGAAAAAAATAAAATAATAAAAAAACGATCGATCGCTGAAATTTGAGATCAAGACTGCGTCAAATTGGATCTGACATGCAAAACAACGGAGGTCGAAAGAAAGATATTTAACAAGTTATACGACTGAGAACCACGTCGACTGCAAGAACGAAGAACAGAGAAAAAGTGATTAAAAATTCTGGGAAAAAATGTTCCGGTCCCTTCCAGAACACGTGACTCGGGCCCCGCCCCGCTTGGCTTTTCTCAAACTGGATGTGGCCGGGGACCAGCTGCCCTCTCCTCGGGTCCTCGGGCGCTCCCGCAAGCACGGACATATGCCAAGGGGAGAGCTGGCACCCTCACTTCCCCTGCAACCCTGGGGCTCTTCTTAATCCATCCCCCCCTCTCTCTCCCTCTCTCTCCCTCTCTTTCTCTCTCTCCTCTTCTTCAGACTCATCCTCCCGTATCTCTCCTCATTCCACTGTGGGAACCCTTCCCCTTCCTCCCTCCGTTGCCCTCAGACACGTTTCCACTTCCCTGACCCCTTTATCGCTCCTCTGTCCTCTAGCTTTTCGCTCTTTATTCCTCGCCCTCCGTTCCACTTCCTCCCCACTTTACACCGCTTTCACTTCCTTCCAATTACCCGCCCGTCCGACCGCTTTCCCCCTGATCCCCCCTCTGCCGGCCGCGGCTCTGGGGGCCGGCGGCGCTCCGCAGCCGGGGGTGTTGCCCGCGGGCGCTGATACGCGGACGGACCGGCGTCACGCGAGCTTGGTTTCTCTCTCCTTCCTCCATCCTCTTAATTCCCCTCTCTTGCCTCTGACGCTGGCGTAGCCCCCCCCCCCCTCCGTCACCTTTGAATTTCCTTCTCATTTCGTAGGATTTCCTCTGGAAAAGCAGCTTTCTCATAACTGCCTTTGTACTGCAGCCTGTGTCCATTGGAGCTCCCCTCCAGTGTCTTTGTTTTCCGTTTGCTTGTTTTTTCAAACGCCTTTAAAGTGCCGCGCCAACTCAAAGTAGAAAACACCACAGCGGCTTTTTTCTAAAGATCCAAGGACGTGTTGATGTTGTTTTAGGCCCCTCGGGCTGTTTTCCATTTCTCTCACTCGCAAAATGTCTTTATGTTGTGTTTTTCTAACACGCAGGCACGCACGCACGCACACACACACACACACACACACACACACTAATGAGAGGGGTTATAAACATGATAAATACGGCATGCATGACAAAATCCATTATGTCGAGTGTGAGAGAAATGGAGCACTATTCGCTTTCGCTGCTGCGACATCAAACCCTTCTCATGTGACGAGGGCGTCCCATGCTGCCACTCAACACAACTGTTAAGTCTGTGAGGAGGAGCTGCACGAAAAGAGACACAGGAGCCATAACTACAATACTATAGAATGGAATGGAATGGAACATAATGAAATAGAATAGAATAAAATGGAATAGAATGGGATAGAATAGAATGGAATAGAATAGAATGGAATAGAAAAGAACGGAATAGAAAATAACAGAATAGAATAGAATGGAATGGAGTGGAATGAAATGGAATGGAAAAAGACAAAAGGAGATGAGTAGAGCTGCCACAATTATTGCATAACTGTTTGCAGTCGCAATTATTCAATCATTTTGTAAAATCGCACGACTCCATAATTATAGGTCAATACCAAGTGAAGAGGAATTTTGATGCAAATGTGGACCTGTTGCAATATGTTAAATGTGAAAAAGGTTGATCTCTTTATATTTGTGCGCTGTTATAGTGTAGGCTTAAGCTATCATAGTGATATAAAGTGAAATAAACAGACAATTCATTCACGTCATCACAATTATCTCTATGAAAATTATTTGTCAACTAAAATCTCAGGATCCCGAGATTAGAATAAAAGATATGGAAAGAACAGAAGAAAACACAATAGAGTAGAACAGCAAAGTAGAAGAGAATGGAAGAGAATATAATGGAAGAATAATGTTTATTATTTTCCACTAGACGTGTCTGTCCCCTAGGTGTCCTGAAATGTTCCAAACTGAGTGCTTCGTGCTCCTGCAGCTAGAAATGTCCGAGGCGCTCTGGTCTTCATCCGGCCATTGTGCAAATAAGCATGCGATAGCCAGATGACAAAAAGCACACAGAGACCCAAAGCGAGCGCATAATGACGCTTTCACCAGATCACCAGTCAGCCGGCTCCTTAACGTCACAACTTCAGCCGGATTACTGCACGGGCACGGATGGAATTTGTCATGAATGCAATGAATTTGTCTTTTTGATTGGTCTGCTTTTTTTTTTTCCACACCAAATTGTTAAATCGAAGACATACTCCACACCATCTATTATTATTCCTATTTAAAATTTCTGTGTGCATTTCCCCAGTTTCACAGGCGCTAGGCTAGCTGATCCCCTCTGCGGCCATGCAGTGAGCTAACACAGCTAGCGTGCAGCTCGCCGCTGTCTCAGTCCTGGACGCGCGTGGAGGAAACTGGTACGGACCAATCTGGGTAAGACAGACGAAAAGGATTTCCCTTTTTGCGAGTATATGGAGTATTAACGTTGTTGATTAATGATCTTACTGTCGGTAGACACTAGCAGGAATAATATCTATAATATCTAAAAACATTTTTCTCCTTGTTATTGGCATCAGTGCCAAAGATATAACATAACACAGCCCTAATGGTCATATTTCCCTCTAAAAATCCTGGTGAGTCTGTGCACGTGTGTGTGTGTTTTGAGTGTGTATGTGTGTGTGTGTGTGTGTGTGTGTGTGTGTGTGTGTGTTTTGAGTGCGTGTGTGTGTTTTGAGTGTGTGTGTGTGTGCGTGTGTGTGTGTGTGTGTGTGTGTGTGTGTGTGTGTGTGTGTGTGTGCGTGTGTGTGTGTGTGTGTCCCTGAGCTGCAGTCTTTGACCGGGGTGATGACCTAAGCAGGTGGCAGATTCGAGAGGACAAGAGCTCAGGGGGAATGCACACAAAGCGCTGCGGTAAACACATATCGTGGTGTGAGAACAAACACCTGAGAATAGAAATGCCACCTGCTGTGCGAGACTTCCAAGACTGCCACGATGTCTGCGCAGCACGTGTCCTCCTACAGTATGTGTGCGTGCATGTGCATGGAGGCATGTTGTAACAGATCCAAAAAGTGAGATTTGGAGTGCGAGACAGGAAGCTGATATAGCCGTTAGAAATAGGGTCATGGTATGGGGGGAGATGTTTGCCATGGGATTTCTTGATTTAATGTATTGGTGCTGAGTTGTGGTCCAATAGGACTTGTGCGACGTGTCTGTTCTCGTGTGCGTCTGAGCTCTTTGGAAATGTCAAAATCGTCCCGGTATGGTACGGTATTTGTCCCCCCGGGAGCGGCTCCTCTCCGCGCTGCGGTCTGCATGTGCTGACAGCGGAAGCGGCGCTTTGGCGGCACTCGCAGCGCGGTGCAGCCGCCGAGTGCTGGAGCAAAAGAGAGAGTGATATAGGAATGAAAGCCGCTGCGCTGCTGCGCCTTTGTGTGGTGGCCATCAAAGCCTTCCATATCCATCCTGGCATCCCACCGGATTGGCCTCTTATATAAGAAAATCACCAGCCAGCAAGACTGCAGCAAGGGAGTGGGGGCGATTGGGGGATGAGAAGGAGGTGGTGTGGGGGTGGTGTGCGTGTGTGTGTGTGTGTGTGTGTGTGTGTGTGTGCGTGTGTGTGTGTGTGTGTGCGTGTGTGTGCGTGCGTGAGTGAGTGTCGGGGTGGGGTTGGGGATTGGGGTGATGAGTCGTCCTTCCTTCTCTTCTGTGTGATGTATGTTTCTCCGTCCGTACGATTTGCTTGAGTAGTCAGTTTGTCGGATACGTTGGAGGCGTGGTGGTGCTGGTGGTGGTGGTACGTTGGTATCACGGTATGAGATCGTGGCTTCATTGGAGAGCTAAACTCTCGCTTCGACCTTCCCCAGCCGGTCTGACTTGAAGTGCAAGGTAACTTATTTCATAAATGGAGAGATTAATAACGCACTAAATTGCCGTTTAATCCCCCGACACGGCGGGATGTGCGGCGTGTGCACACGTGGTGGTGTTTTTCCTGTTGCAGCTCTGAGGGAACGACGCCTTCATGTCCTGTAACATGTTCCTGGAGGGGGAAGGTCAACATTGAGAGCACCTTTCACGGGGGATTGCATGGTGTTTGAATCATGATGTTCAAACAGAGGGCAGGGAGGTTAAAAATATTCGGGTCTCCATAGGAATGTTAACCTGAGGTTTGCCTTGCTTTATCTCTGGACTGCTTCCCTTTCCAGCTGCAGTGGTGAGTCATAATAAGGTTCACTGTCGATTAGCAGTGTGCGCTACTTGTCAAAAGACAATTTGCGATGTGATTTTTCAAAGCAGCTTGTGTTAACCAACAGAGTTAAAGAGGGCAAAGAGTTGGTACGCAAATCTCAGCTGCATCGGTCACAAAAAAAGACTGCAGAATGATTACGTGTCAAGGGAACAATATCAATAATCATATTAATCACGTCTGACAAATATGGATCGGCTGCGTCGGCAGAGAGGCTCGGCGGCTGCTCATCAACAGGGAGCGAAGGAGCCCGAACGGGATAATGGATGAATGGTACAGCCTCAAAAACGACCACAGAATGGAATCAGTACCCCTGCGACTCAGTCAGAGCAAAAAACAATATTTACGTATATCGGGAGCTTCACAAACCTGGAATTCAGGCCAGAACTGGACATGGAGCCCAAAGCGATGGAAAAAATAAATATTGTCCGATGAGTCAGCATTCGCCCCATTTCCGTCATCCGTACGGGTTCACTATTGAGAAAGGTAAAGGAGGCCTTCAACCCTGGTGGGGGATCACCACCTCTACGGAGTCACAAGGTGCAATAATCGCCTCGCGTGGTCGTATAATGGCCGTCGACTATGAAGCCGATGATGTAAACACTCTTCTCTTGTGGTATTCCAACATTCCAGGAACGCCTCCTTGCACACAGCTCAACAAGTGCTAGAGTGCTTCCATGGACGGCCTCCCCAATCGTCAGGTGGCCACCGACCGCGACCCAATATGAACATCTTTGAACCTTGAGAACCTTCGCCTTCTGTAGCAAAGAGTCCAAAATAGATTTCCACCTCCTTGATCCCTGATCCCAGGAAGTGGAGGGAGTGGGAAGTGCATGCAGTGGGATATTGCAGCATTCTTCAAGAAGAACTTGAAGAATGCTGCAATATTCCACTGTATACAGTTCAGGACTTGACAGCCTTTCACGGAGGGCTGAGGCTGTTCTGAAGGCAGTTGGGCGGCCCTACTCTGGGTGGCCCTATTAGGCCGTGAACATAGATACTGTACATCACAAGGTGTTACATAACTTTGTCCACGTGACCCTTGTGTGTTTAAGTGAAATCGAACAATGCAAAGTTCAAAACACTTTGTTTTTTCAGTCAGAGCATGATCGTGCCTCGAGGGTTAAGTGTAACTCGAACTCGAATGTGTAACTGTGATCTGTGGCAGATGTCTGTGCACGTTGCGTAGGGACATTTGTTAGTCGGTCAACCATCAATGAATAGACCCTCATGGGCTTACAAGAGCAGTGACAGACAGCCAGACACCCAGATGGTACGTACGCATGCATGCCAGTGTCAGTGTGTATGTGCATGCGCATGCCTCTGTGTGTGTGTGTGTGTGTGTGTGTGTGTGTGTGTGTGTGTGTGTGTGTGTGTGTGTGTGTGTGTGTGTGTGTGTGTGTGTGTGTGTGTGTGTGTGTGTGTGTGTAAGTGTGTGTAAGTGTGTGTGTGTGTGTGTGTGTGTGTATATTCCAGCAAAAGGATTACTCCAGCATGTCAGCCTGAAGATCTGGAGACATGTCTATCTATCTATCTATCTATCTATCTATCTATTTATCTATCTATCTATCCTTCTATCAAGTATTTGTTTTTGCATGCAGATATAATTGGCTGAGGGAAAATCGTATCTGCCGTGGGCTCACCTCCGGCACTCAAACATATTGAATTAAACAGTCTTCTACTCTCCGAACAGGAGATAAGGCAAAATTACACAGCCGTTCTCAAGGTGACAAGTAGAGTGAGTGTGTGATAAATCTGGAGCAGCAGCCAAGGATGCTGCCGCACGCTGACTGTGCCAAGAAGAAGAAGAAGAAGAAGAAGAAGAAGAAGAATGCGACGCAGAACTCTCAAAATCTCTTTGTGTCGAGTCGAGTCTGGGATCACAGTGCGTCACACGTCCGCACAGTGGAAGCTGAGAGTTTAGGAGCGCGCCGCACGTATTCTGGCGTTAACTGAACGGCCTCGACTTTAAAAGTATATCGGTCGGGAGCAGGAACAGCACGGGATCACAGGGAGTACAGAACACTCGTGGCAAGAATCGGAAACGAGCTTATGAGATCACAAATATATGTAAGGGGGTAATGTGTGGCCAGACGGTCATTACCGCAAAAATGACCCCCCACAGTGTGACCATGTCTTGTATCACCCTGAAGGGATTTATTTTGCAATAATTTTTGCACATGATCCTGCTTTTTACGTGGCTGATCACTAAATATAATAATACATAAGAGACTCATAAGCTGTGTAATAAAGTATGGTAAGTGATATCACTTTTTTAGGCACTTTTTTTCAGAAAATTCAGTTGGAGATCCTTCTTCTGATTTCCACAGCGGATGTACTACACAATGTGATATACTGTATGTATAGATGTGTGCAATATTCATAATATAATAATATATAATAATATTGCGCAAAATTGTGCTTCTGCTGTGTGGGATTTTGTGTCTTATATCCCTTTAGTACTAAATAAAGTGTAGGTGCGATCAGGGCGAACGCTGAGCTTGGCAGAAAACGCCCGTACCAGTATCTTGGAGGTGTAGGCGCTGTTAATGGAGATGGAGCTGATCAGTAACTCCAGGGATTTGGACGGCAGGGCGCCGGGGTCGGGGATTTCCTTGTAGTGCATGTCAGCACAGTAGAACTGCACGGCCGTCATGCGGTTGGTGGTCAGCGTGCCCGTCTTGTCCGAGCAAATGGCCGTGGCGTTGCCCATCGTCTCACACGCATCCAGGTGACGCACCAGGTTGTTGTCTTTCATCATTTTCTGTTGGAGGAAAACAGTGCGATCGTGAATTATGCATGACCGGCAAAAATGCATTCATATACGTACAGTTAAATACATGAGTTTAAATACATACAATACTGCGGGAGCCAATAGGGCCAACCAATTGGAGTTTGAATGGATAAAGTAGTCATCTGTACAGTTTAATATTGAACACCAATACAGGATTCATACTATAACAGTAGATTGATTGATTGACACCTCTTAAATACCTTTAAAGTTAACTCGATCTATCAATCTTTGTAGGATTCGTGAGGATGAAAAAAAATTGTTCAGGGAAAAAAATATGTGCATTTTGAACGGAATTGAAAGAAGAAATCAAAATGAAAAACAAAGCAAAAAAATATGGAGCAATTGAACTCTGTTGCCAAAATAATCAATGAATGAATAATCAACAAGGAACTCGGGAGCTCAGGGGTCAGATAAGATCATCAGATGAGACGAGTCGGTCCTCCCTCACCTTGACAGAGTAGGCCAGGGAGATGGTGACGGCCAGCGGCAGCCCCTCGGGCACGGCCACCACCAGCACCGTCACGCCGATGATGAAGAACTTGACAAAGTACTGGATGTAGATGGGCGTGCACTCGGGCATCCACGGGCGCTTCTGCAGCACAAAGTTATCGATGACGAAGTTGAGGACCAGGATGACGACAGTGATGGCCGACATGAGGAGTCCTGGAACAGAGAGGTCATGTCACGACACTGATAGCTGTCAGAAGCTCCACTGCTCCAGAAGAGAGAACGTGGTGACACATTACGGCTGAAGGAAAACCACGACGGGAATTGCAATAATTGCAGTTATATGCAGTTCCAATAAAATGATAAATCAATAGAGACAGGTGTAACAGGCTGGAGTGTTTTTATCTTTTTATTCATTTATTTATTTTTTACTTAATGTGAGTGTTGCCATGGCAATTTCATTGGGCTGCTCATTTTTACAGAAGCAAATTAGCAAATGTCAATAGCTGAGTCATCAAATGTGAACTACTGTGAAACTTCATTATGCTAATATTATTCACTATATACTGTAGCTGAAGTATTTAACACCCTGCCAAAGGATATGAGAGCCGTGGGAAGAGTGGCCATTCATTTGTCTATATTTTTTAATATGACTGTCCAATGATTAAAATAATTTATTGTGATTACCTGGATGTTTGAGTAGTTAATCACGATTAATTGCAGTTTTCAAACGTACTCAAATTTGGCGCTAAGAAAGGCAAAATAATCGCATTGACATGGTATTATATATGATATGATATGAAATTATATATTTTTTATATTATATATCTTTATCACTTAAAGCAGCACTGTTTAAGATCCTGTAACTCACAGTAAGTAAACGGTCTTAAATTTAAATACATTTCTGGTGTATCTTCCCTTTCACTAAGCACTGAAATGCAAATGTTCCATAGGCAGAGATAAAATGATAAGACAAAATGAGCATTCGAATCAATAATGATAAATAAGGACAGTGTTCTACGCTCACTCTCACCAAAGTAAATCTAAGCAGCAACAAAAAACGTTAAATATGCTCTGATTTGACTCCCGGGTTTGCCTCATACGCTTGGAGGAAGAGCGCATTGACCAATTTACTGCAATTTAATGTTGTTTACTCACCGTGGCAACAGCCAGAGGCGCAACACTAGAGAAATGCACACAGTGCCCCTTTAAAAAAGTTGTGAATCCTGTTTAAATTCTGTAAATTGTCTTGCTACTTAAAAAGCACTATTGAAAGGTTAACTCCGCAAATGATCCTGCGGGACCTTCGGCGCTCGAGGCGGATATTTTTGAACGACGCCCATACCTGCTTTGCCGATCTGCACGGCCAGCTTGGTCAGCTTCCCCTGCAGCACCGACTTCTCCTTCTTGGAGACGTTCACCTTCTTCCTCTCCTTGTCGTCCGCCTCCCCGCCCTCGGCGCTCTTCAGAGGCTGCATCTCCATGGCGGCCGCCCCGTCCTGCTTCTTCACTGTGAACACCACAAGGCACAGACCGCGGAGGTCAACGCAGAAACACGGGGGAGCAGAGGTTCGAGCGCCGAGGACCGGACTGGCTCCAGGTCTGAAGGTCACGCTCAACACAAAGGAGGAAGGAGAACTCTGCAAGTTTCCAAGTTCCCTTTTAAAACATCGTGTTCGGGACGGACGTGTCCTTCGAGGCCGGGTGGCTTTTCTTTCTCCAAACGTCGCTTCCAAAAACGCTGAATGAACGAGCCGGAAATCATAATACATTTACAGATACGACTTCTTCAGCAACCCTTATGTTCTCTGGTTGCAATTGAGAAGTGGTCCCGGACCATTACGATGGGCTCAGATTCCCCACCCCGAAAAAAAATCAACCAAATGATATTATATCACGCATTGCCGATAATGTCCCAAAAATAGTTTAAAAGTTGTACAAAATAAACTTGCATAACTTAGATCCTGGGTCAAATCCTCACTTTCACTCAGTTTGAAATTTACAGCACATTATCTGGTGACAGAATTTGGCCCGGACAAATTGCAACACCACTTGGGCAGCATTTAAAAAAAATAATTATGCAAAACACCACGGCTGCGCTGGTTGGAGTCGTTATCCAAACCAAGAGTGGTACTATACGACGGAGTCACTTCCCCTCTAACGTCAAATCCACTGCTGAGACAACGACAAGCGCTGGAGTTAATGTTAGAAATACATCCCCTTTCTAAAACATCCCTAATGCTTCTCTCTCTTTCACACACGCACGCGGGCACACCCACGCACGCACGCACAAACACACGCACTGAATAGAAGCCTTGTGAGCACTGCACTATGTTAATACAACCATTACACAGCATCATTCCGCATGAGAAGCATTTCATTTGTTTGCTAATCGCGAGCAAACTTAAAAGGTACATTCCACCAAAAATAAACCTGTTGAACGGATCGAGGCTTCTCGTTTTTGGCTGGTTAGCCGCTGCCTTTTCTCCCTTAGTAAGAACAAAATTATCCAAGCAGGAAAACGGAGCAGAGTAGTTTAGGACGATATCCCCAAACTTACTAGACTCTGTGTGGTGGTAAGTTTTGGTGACATTGTCCTAAACTACTGTGCTGCTGGTGAGATTACTCTGTAGGTCAGCAACTTGTATACTAAGAGAGACGAATGTTCCTTTCCTTAAAGAATAAAACTGCCATTTTCAAACGAGGCCAAATTGAAATGTCGGTCCCCATCATTTATAACTATTCACTGAACGCTTCACTATTGACAAACTTACCACTCTGCTGCAACTTCCCAATGTGCTTAAATGCAGTCGAGGTGCTACGTGCTATGAACTTAATGGGAACTAACATTTTAAAGTCTGGGTTTAAAAATGGTAATAGATCCCAAATATATATTCATATTTATTTATTTTATCTGGTGCATAGAGCACATGTCCCTCCGTAATGGTTGGTGCATTGTTGTGCAGACAGAGCACAATAATGCACCAACTGTCACCAAGACCAATTCCTTGTATCTGAAAGTGAACATAGCCCAATGAATAGATTCTGATTGTGATCGTATCTTTTAATGCCGAACACCACGTCCTATGCGTCACATTCCCACCCTGCTCCGCAGGCTCCTCAGCGACGCATCCAACAGCACTCATTAGTGCGCAAGAAAAGAGCTCCAGGAGAAAAAGGCAAAACCTCTTTCATCACCTCAAAGTGGAAAATTGGGAGGCGGCAGCCAAAGTGAATCTCCAAAAAAAAAACCAAGAGGTTCGTCAGTGTTTGGGTGGAGGTTTAAAAGACAGGTTTGAGATGTTCTCAGAGAAGGACCTTCACAGGAGACATCCACAAGACGACGAAACAACAGAAACAACATGGAACGACACCGGACCAACAACTACAACTGATCGGAGTGGAGGAGTGGAGGAGTGGAGGAGGTGCTCAGCTGCTATGACGTCATGCCGTTTAGACCTGGGTCAAATAGTCTGTGTCAACTGTTGTTTAATTCTCTTGACTTTCATTGAGCGTTTCATTCGCAAACAATGGAAATAATTTGCCGTGGCGCCAAAGCCCTCCGAGGCTTTTGCCCATCTGCATTTGACCCAAGGCTTATGCACAGCATATTGTGGGAAGGATCATGAGAAGGGGTGATAAAGGGAAAGTAAAAAAAATATATTTAAAAAATCGATTTTTGGCCAAGAGACTGGGGAGGAGGTGCAAGAGGAGAAGGCAAAGGAGGAAAAAAAAATAAAAATAAAAAATAAATAAAAAAGGGGGAGAGTTATGGTTTGGTTACCTTTAGTCTGGTTGATCTCCATATTGCCATCTTGCATTTTACCTACGATGGAGACATACAAGGACAGTAACGACAAAAAGAACCAATAAGGCAGACAACGTGGACAAACAGTCAACATAGGCACAGCAAACAACTTAGTCAAAAACCCAAAATCAGGAAGACAGGGAAATGAGCTTTAATCCAACATCTCCAGTTACATACACAAGGTCGCAGCAGTGACTGGTGTGATGCAGTGACGGAGATGTGCTGGTTAAGTAGTTTAATTCGAAATAGTGTTTGATTTTTATTTATATTTTTACGTGTTTATATATTCAATATAATCATATTTATGATTTAGGTATTTCATAACAGTTTATGATATCTTTTTTTATGTGTTTAACTGAACCAATACTCAAAATATCTAATTGATAACTGTGATCATAATGTTTTTTCGAATTTTCTATCACAAACTATCAGTTTAAGTGACGTTCTTAATGAGCACAGGGAATTTCACAGACATTTTTCAACGATAGAAGTCAAACCGTAAAGATGTACAATGGAGGAGAGCGACACATGTACAGCATTATAGATATACACACACACACACACACACACACACACACACACAGACAAGTACACAAATAGACAAATACATACATGGGTAATACATACATGCGTGAGAGAAAAAAAATGATACATCGGAGATAGTAGAGAAAAAGAGAAAAGGAAAGAGAGAGAAACTGAAAAAGAAAAACAGGAAAGGATCCACGGACGGAAGGTTTCCCACATAGCAAACTCACAGAGGAATTAAAGGAACAACTGGAGGAAAATAATTCATACCAAGCTCACAGACCATGATATTAGACCTTGAATACATATTACATATTATTTGGATTTTGATCAATGTTTGATATAAATAAAATATAAAATATAGAATAAATATATAAATATCTATAAATATATGTTTAAAAAATATTTTTTTAAAACAGCCTATTATCAGCCAAGCTAAAAATATGGCTGTGCACTGGGCAGAGCAGCTCTGGGCTTGGAAAAATCAAACGCTATTAAAGAAATTTCAAATTAATAACAGCGATAGGTGCAATCCTCTCACAAATAAAGCATTAGAGGGCCGTTTTAGCTTTGTGAAGTACTGTATATGTACAAAATGGGCTTTATTTCATCTCATTAAATGCACCCGGCCTTTTCCCTGGAGTTACAATAACGCTGAAGATGACAAATGGCTCAGTTGTGCCGAACCCGGGACCGGGACGGCGCAAGGTCGCACCGTGGAGCAAAGCGCTCCCTCGCTTCCTGGAGAAGATAAGCTAATGCCCAATGCACCCACGGCTAAAGTTAATCTCTTGTTCACTTAATTTAGCCGGCGCAGGAACAGAGCAGAGTACAGGAAGTGATCCCAGAGGAAACACAGAAACGATGGAAAAATGCCTCATTTTTTATCCATTTAACTTTTGGAGACCCACCCAATGCCCAATCAGGGATTTCTTTCCCCCTATCCAATGTATAAATTTCATCCCTAGAATTCCCGCCTACAAAGCTGGCCGGAAAGGCTGTTTCCTCATTACAATGTCCCCTACCATGTGACAGATAATAAGTAAAAATACCAAGAAAATAAAATAAAAGAGAAAATACAAGTAAAGTAAACACATGCATTTAGGATGTGGGAGGAAAGGTAGAACGTGTGCACGGTGAGTCCAACACACTTTTGGGAGGGGAGGTGAAGGGAGTGTCAGCAGCGATTGAGGGGATGGAGGGAGACGGGGATGGTACAACAGACAGAGGTCAGAGGTCACGGCTGGTGTCAACCTACCATTGATTAGGCTGGCATTGCCAATATTAACGCCTGAAGCCCCATCCGTGGTTATAGTGGCGATGGGGTGGGAGGAGTGATGGGAGCGGTCTGGCCAGTAACAATGTGGACCAGTCATAAATGAACACACACACACGCACACGCACACACACACACACACACACACACACACACACACACACACACGCATGCACACGCATACATACAATGAACAGAAATAACATGGTTATAGCAAAGTCAAGAGTTTTAGGAAATGTAGATTGTGTGCCAAGTTCTATTCAAATTCATGACATATTTAAATATTATTATTATTATTATTACATATCCATAATGGTCTACCGCTTGCGAGACTAAGTGCATTACAAGTAAAAATGTTTATAGACTGTAATACGAATGCACAAGACAGACATAGGATGAACATAAAACATATTATGGAGATTTTACATGGAAAAGACATCACAACAAACGACGTATGAGACAGAGAGGATCGGCACCAGACCAAAACCATGAGTATGCAGCACATTGCTTGTATGTTGTACTAAAGTATTAATATTCTGTTGCACCCCATCCATAATGCATCCTGCGACTGTTCCATTTAAAAAGGAAAATGTTACGTGAATCGAAAACCATGGTATTTATGAAATTATAAATAGGAGCTATAGTGCGGGAAAATGAAATATACAAAGGCAGAGCACAACCTTTTTGCCCTGGTTTGGCCCGTTAATGGAATTGACGATAGGAAATGGCAGACTGATATACTGTGTGTTCCTGGTTGATAATACCAACCACTAACCATGGAACACATTTGGCGAACCAAGGTGTGATGGTGCAGGGAAAATCAGCCGATATAAACTTTATTTAAAATATGCAAAAGACAGGGTTTTGGTCGTACATGTATATAGTCACACTGCAATAGAGGATTGCAGTTTCATAAAGGTATGCATGGAGCTAAGCCTGTCTTTGATCTGTGGATCTACGTTATTATTATTATTATTAAAAAAAAAAATTGTACACATTTTCTAGACAAAGCCAACACGACTTAAAAAAAAGTAAAAGTTAAAAAAAAATGCTGAAAGATGAATTTGTCACAGTGTTCCACTGTCACAGTGCGAGTTCAAAGTGTATTGGGATTATTGATGGACAGCCTTGCTGGGATCTGATTAGGTAAAAGCCTTAATTAAACTCTTATCCAGCGGCTATAATTCACTGGTAATTTGAATAATGCTCGCTGTGGTCGTCCAGCTGTTTGGAAAGATGTTTAGGATGTCAGAGTGGTCGAAAAAAAAGCAAAAAAAACAAAACAAAACTGACTGAAAAAAAGGGTTTCTTCTGATAATCGGCCAAATCTGGCGAAAAGCATAATAAATGAAAAGGATCACACAACCCAAAAACGTATCTTTTTATTGTTATTAGTGGCTAATGGATTGAGTATTGCTAAGGAAGGATTTCTCCAAGCAAACACGAGATTTTGAGAAAAAGAAGGAAGAAAATCAAAACACCGGAAGGTTCATTCGGAATGATCTGTTCGAAGAAGGATTGTCGCCAAAGACCGTACGACACTCTAATAAGATACAAAACCACTTGATAGTGATGAGCTGAAAACCGGAATAGAAATCGGCAGAAAGTAAGAGAGAAGGGATTTCGGATGAGGACATGCGCCTTCTTCTTGACACTTAAAAAGATGCAGAGTGGGGGATGCAGCTTCTCTTTTTAAGTGGAGAATTTGGGGGCTGGAGGGTGGAGTCGGTAGGGTTGTTAGGGTTAGGTGGGGATTACTGGGTTACTAGGGGTCTAAGGTTAGGGAGACAGGGACGGTGGGTACTCCAAGTGGTGTGTGTGTGTGTGGGGGGGGGGGGGGGAGGGTCGGTGGAGTTGTGGGGGGGGGGGGGGGGGGGTGGTTACTCTACCTGCGTTCTGGAGTCCGTCCTCCTCCACCCCTTCTGTGAGGCGATTTAGGAACGATAAGAGAGTAAGGAGAGTGATGCAACCGAACTCAAAGCAGCTCACATCCTCACAAACCACAACATCCACTTTTCTAATCTTTTCATCGGGTCTTCATTGCAGGGTTGGGGGGTTATTTTTCAATCCTTTATTAATCTCTCTGCATTTGACCCATCCTAGTGTCTTACATATCTAGGTATCTACGGATCTTATGTAGGGCGCCCAAGGTCCAACTCCAGATCTCGAATGACGCCTTGCTCAGCGGCGTCGGCGGGACACATCGGGTATACATTTCTTTTTCTTTTTTTTTTCATCTCTATGTAGAAAATACATAACGGTGGGCTCTTAACAGTAAAAGCGAGCTTTTCCTGGAGAACCCTGGCGGGAACTCAGGGAGCCGAGAATTCTGCTCTGGCATGATTTCAAAAAGAAAGCCCCCAAAAAAAAGAAAAAAAAGAAAAAGAAAAAAACAAAAAAAACAGGTAAAGGTAGAGCTGAGAGGAAAAAAAAAATAAAATCACCCGCTCCCCCCCCGACCGCACGTACCTTTCTTCTCTTTCTTCTCCTCCTCCTCCACTATTCCGGCCCCCAGCAGCGTGAAGATGATCCCGGTCTGGGAGTTGACGCCGACGGCCATCACCACCATGCGTCCTGACCCCTCCATCACGTGCGTCCCTGCAGAGGCCAAATAAGTTGATCTATTTTTGTTCTATTTTTTTACTTTCTTTAGGTGCCGGAGGAGGAGACCAAACCAAATTGGTCACCGAGTCACAAAATGGCAGAATATCGCATTTGTAAATGGCTTTTCAGAGGGAAAAAAAGTAAAAAATAAAATTAGCTGACCCGGGAACACGCACGCACGCACACAGACGCACACAAATGCACACAGAGGCACACACACACACACACACACACACACACACACACACACACACAGATAAAGACATTCCCACGCAAAGAACATTAATAACTTGCCGCATACTAAGCAAATGTGGAGACTAATTATAGAAGGCGGCACGTTGCTAATTATCATGCATAGTAATGAAAAGACAGGACAGATTAAACCCACATTTCTGCTATTTATGATCCACGGTGGTTTTTAAGTATCCAACGAGCCAGACACTAATCTCCCTGCTTTCTCTTTATGAGGTTTGGCAACAAAGACAAATTTGGACTGTATTAGAAAACAATGATGTCGAACATGACACATATTTCATTCTGCATCTTTATTTCCATTATAGAAAGAAAAACCAAAGAAACATCCTCCCTCCGAGTGGTAAAAAATAGATTTGATTTTAATGTAGCCGTAATAGATTCCGTACGGGACGTCGGGCATCAAGCCTGTGTAACTTATATGTAATGACAGGGGGAAAGCAAATCCAAAGGGCACTTTATAGACTCTGGGAGCTTTGATTAAATTGTCCACATAGATACTTTCAGGTAAAAACGGTATGTCATGCTGCAGCGGGCTGCATGCTAGAAAGGCATAACCTTTGCAAACGGAATACAACTTTGCAAGGAATACAATTACTATTGATTAATCAAACATTCCAATGCATAGGATTTTTATAATTTTTTTCTTACCTTGCCTTTGTGACTTTTTCTTTCAATGCATTTTCTGACATCAATTCTTTCTGAAATTACTTTTATTATTTTTGTACCTTTTCAAAAAGACTTAGACTCCCCAAACAGGGTTGGTAATGTGCTCCTTTGAATGAAGAATGTTATTCAAAATCAATACTTTTTAAAAGAAGACGAAATGGCTGAGCTACTGAACATCTATGTTTCTGTACATTTATATTAAAAGCTTCTTTAAAGTTAGGCTCACAATCGGTCAAATTCCCAAATCGTTCACCAAAGTGAGTCCAAAAACTTTGACCAAATGACTTCATATAAGTAAATTGCTCATTTTTGGGTTGAAACTCTTTCGTCCAGTCCTGACTGAAGACCATGTCAACAAAGATCTTCTGCACTAATTTACATTTGACCAATTCCCCCTGTTTGTCTGTTGGCCACGTACCGTAACATCGCACTACAAATGTCTATGGATCTCATCCATTGCTCCCACTTTTCAGTGCATCAAATATATATTACATGAAAACAGATAAAGAGCAGGCAGCATACCGGACAGCAGCATGGGGTCCCTGTCAGCAGCCTTACTGACATGGTCTGATTCTCCGGTCAGAGACGACTCGTCGATCTTCAGATCGTTACCTTGAATCAACACTCCGTCAGCGGGCAGCAAATCACCTGGAGAAAGCCAAAAGAAGACAAGTCAGATTTAAAACAAGAGTAGAGGATTCATGTTAAACATATACAACATATCACAGTATAACATAATATTTTAACTTGCTTAAATATTGAGCCAATCCAGATATTTTTAAAGAAAAAAAATATTTAGATTGAATTACGATTTACTACAGCCTACTTGATGAGCCCAGTAGAGAATTAGAGTAATCAAAGAGCAACAGCTAAAATCCTCATCCCCACACACACACACACACACAGGAGAGGAGCCCTTGTCATGACATGCTTCCATCTGCTCCAGGCTTGTTCCATCCAGCCCACTCTCTACAATAAAACCAACGCGTTTTCAACCCCATCGGCTGTGTCTCTGTGTCGAAGGGCCCTGAAAACGCCACTCCGATGGCGTGTGGCAGGCGGGACTGACACAAGATTCAAATTATTTATAAATCTAATTAAAAAGCGTCTTATTATTAGGTTAGGTTTGATTGAGGAACTTACCACTCTGCCTCAACTTCTAAGAAACTTACCAGTCTGCTGCAACTTCTCACTGTGTTTAAATGCCGTCCAACGGAAAAATGTTTTTTTTTTCTTTGAATAGCGTGAAATCTCCCTTTCTGTTTTTCTTTTCTGACTTTGGAATACATTTAAGCACAGTGAGAAGTTACAGCAGACTGATACATTTATTAGAAGTTGAGGCAGAGTGGCAAGTTTCTTAACAGTAATGCATTCTGCAAGGTTGTGCTCAGGGAGTCATTCATTCTCTCTTGGCCCGATCATTTTTTCTATGCTCCGACACAAAAACATCTGCATGCAGACAGACACACACAGACACACAGACACACAGACACACACACACACACACACACACACATTTAGAAGAAAGATGCCGACTCCCTCGCACCCACCATATTTGATCTGCGCGATGTCGCCCACCACGATGTCGGCCACGGGGAGCTGGATGACCTGGCTGCCTCGCACCACCTGAAACTTCTGCTCCTGCTCGATGCGGCTCTGCAGCCCACGGAACTGCTTCTCCTTGGACCAGTCGTTGAAGGCCGTCACCAGCACCACACACACCACCGACAGCAAGATGGCGGCACCCTCGATCCAGCCGGCCTCTGCCTCGCTCTCGTCCTCCGCCCCGCCCGCCGCCGCGCCGCAGGCTAGGGTTCGCCAAGCAGAACAGCAGGATTATGGGTATTTCTGGGTATTTTTTGTCAGCGGGTGGAGGTGGATAATTTCAGGTTCAGGAAGTCAAAAGCCCTGTCATGTTTTAACTCCAGCCGCACACCGATCCGGCTGATTCCACTCACTAGTTGGACCTCTGGGATGATGCTATTCAGCAAATTCATATGTGTTGCCTCAAATTAAGGCGTGGAAATGTACTTTTTGAGCCGTTTCCACCTCTATATTCCGGTACAGCACAGATATGTACACATTTTCATTCAGACAGTTTAGACATAAGTAGACTGTGGTTTGGGGGTCTTGGATCTAGTTAATTAGGCCTGGGATCAGGGGTGGCTATACACCTGTTGCTCCTCACAGCAATCAACAAGCAAAGGTTAAATCCCTCATTCCCACAAAACACATGAGAGGAGCCCTTGTCATGACATATATCTATCTGCTATGGGCTTGTTCCATCTTGCCCACCCTCTTCAATGAACTGGTGCGTTTCAACACCATCCCCTGTGTCTAAAAAATCAACTGGAGTGGCGGTTTGCAGTGTAACTGCATATCCTTACACAAGTTACAGAGGGGTGTGTGTCTGCTTGCATATGAGTGTGTATGTGTAATTTTCAATTTTTTTTCTCAAAATGTACTGTAGACCACCTTTCCCTCCAGGGATAAAATATCTAGCTAATGAATTTAATTAGATGGATACTTCATCCATAATTGAATTGAAAATAAAGTTCATTTGCAATCAATTGCCCAGTTATCTATTGGCTTGATATTATCTACAACATTTGTAGATGAATCTGGTGCCGTCCTCACTCCTCTTAATGTTGACACAGGTTCTTCTTGGGAGCCGTTGGGTTCTAAACTCCCGGAGGTCCGGCTTCTAAAGCAACCAGTGGGGTGATTTTCTGTGGGCTATAAACAACTGGAGGCCCGCTGGGAGACGGAGCAGAATTTATATTCCATACATTAAATTTGTGTGGTGTGGGTGTGATTTAACTGAGGGAGGGGCTTTTTCTGCTTTCTGTTATTGAGGGGCTGACCTGAATGCATTAAGAAAACTGGCCTCATTGAAAATGCACCTTCCAGCTGCTGCCAACGTATTAAACGGGACATATAACTCTCCTGGTACTATTTAGGTTTCAGATTTAGAAAAACTACTCAATTAATTGTGGTTGCTGAATTGCCCACCAGGGGATGGATAAAGTGGTATCCTATCTCATCCTAGCTCACCTTATATGAAAAAGTTGGAAAAAGTGACGAACTCCAGATGGAGACAGTTTTGAGTTGTGCCGCTATCCATGGTCCTGATAGTGCCCCCCCCCCCCACATGTAGCTGTCCGCGGTGCTGAAGTGCAGGGCCGCAGCAGGGAGGCTGGGAGATGCATCACTTCCACCCAAACTGTGGAGTTTTGTGCCACTTGTGTGAACTCTTTTTTTATGCACGGTTTTGTTTGACACCAAAGCAATTAAAGGCTTTCATACCGCCACTGCTCATCGCTTTCATTTGTAAATGAGTTATAAATAACCATCTGCGGCCATTGCTATTTCTGGTCTATAAAGCCCTTTTGACGTAATAATAACCAGACCGGGTTTACTGGGCATGGTCATGCGTATGCACTAGTGCGTGTCCCTTGTGTGTGTATATGGCCAGTAAAAAAAAAAGGAAAAGATTAGCTCAGTCCAACTGAGAGTGAATCTGAATAAATTGAATCACGCGCATTCATATCGAGGTGAATGGCCGTTTCACTCATTCCATCAGTGCATATTCAAGTTAATTTCCTCATTTGCATTTATTTGTGTTCTGTATCAACACATAGGAAGGATTTCAAGAAAGCCGGTATATCTGCACATCATTTGCTGCACTTAAAATGAACGCCAGTGTACGTATCTGGACGCAGTTATTAGCATAATCATCCACTGAGCATTTCTCTATGCGTGTTGAGTGGCTCTGCAGATCAAAATGCACAGAGAAGCACAAGGGAAAAGGCTCGGCACAGATGGGAGAAAGATGAGAAGCATATGGCTGATCATACTTTTTTGATCGTTGATAAAATTCTGAATATGTAATGGACATGGCTTCCTTTAATTTAACTCAAAATAACTGATAACCTTAATTTAGTATCAACTAAATCATGAATCCCATCAATTATTTAAACGCAGAAATCAGCTGAACTATCCGATGCAGAGGGTGCCAACGCCTTCCGCATTTGGGCTGAATTTGCAGCTCTGGAGAAGGAGGTACTAAAAATCTTAAAGAGATGATTGGTTCCCTTGGCAGAGCAATTGAAATCCATTATTGCGATGAAGCCGCACGTTGTGATTGATCTTGCTGACTCAGCGCCTCGTTACGGCCGTTGTCTTCATTTCCTGTTTCACGGCTCGCAGCGCTGATGTACGGCAGCTCAAGGTTATTTCTTAACGTACTCCTTAACATTTTATTAACCACCTCAGTGCCCAGCTCGCCGAGAGGACCCATCCCAGACGGAGGAGTCCTTGACCCGACGCCTTGTTCGTTTTGTGCCCGTGCAAATAAAAGCGGGTTTGAGGAGATAAAAATATTCAGCCGTTTCAAGTGAAGTCACTCACATTCTTTTCCAGCTCTTTAGGGGCGCTTTTGTTGGTGCGCCTGTTTATGTCTGTTTGTGTTTATCCATCAGTGTTAAATGCACACTAAATTTCTGATTTTCCTCCATATAAGGCAATACTACGAATATTTGTAATATATGATCTAAATAAAATAATATTTGAGCATATTGATGGCCATATTGATTGATTGATATTACTCACATTCATATTCGTATTCACGTTCCAAAAGAAACTGAAACTATGACATTTTCAGGAAAGACATTCAACTAAAATGCACAATGCAAAGAGTGTGCAAAGGGTAAAAGTACAGGGTCACCATACTTTTATTTTTTCAAAACCATTGAAACATTGGTTTTGATGCAAAAAAGGAAAAAATAGTTTTTTTTATGCAGTTATTTAAAAAAAAGTACTATTCAATTACCCTTTGAAATAGTAATGCACTTAAGCCTAGGTCTTCTCTTGTAAAATTGTAAAAATGACAATTACGCCCCTGTTGCGCCTGGAAGTCCTGGACATGTAAACACCCTATTAAATAAATTTTGAATGAATGAATCACCTTGTTTATTTTTTTTGTTAACTCTGGTTAATGGGAGCATGTAACTGTACTCGCTGTTGGATTAGGGCTTTTCTATGTGTGTGGCTCAATGCAGGTGTGGTTGCAGGAAGTGATGTGACAGGAAGTGCGGGTGGCGCTCACAGGCTCCGGTGGTGTCCTCTGGGGGGTGGTAGAAGGAGAGGCCCAGGGAGATGAGGGCAGCGATCTCCAGGATGATGAGCGTGACATCTTGCAGGGCCTCCCACACCAGCTGCAGGAAGGTTTTTGGCTTCTTTGGAGGTATCAGGTTCTTCCCATACAGTTCTCTCCTCTTGTCCAGGTCGGTCGTAGCACCCGTGAGACCTAAGCGAGGGAGATGGAAATCAGCGATCAGAGAATTATCAACAAAGCTTGAGAAACAAGCTTGATTTAATGTTTTGTGAACACATTTTTTTTTAAATATGAAAAAATAATTATTTAATTTCTTATTAATTTAATTATTGGAATACATTTTTTTCGCATTTATTCCTGCTAGATATTTTCAAAAAAAAATTATCAAGACTGTATAAGAGAAAATGTATTGAATTTCAAATTAAAGGTTTTATTCCTCCATATCTATTAGATCAACTCAGTTGTGGTGAACTGAATAAGTGTCACAGGCGTTTTTTACTACACAGCTATTACTTAGGCAGTGTAGCTATGGATTTTAAGGGTTAAGGATTTGCTAATGCATCATGGGACATGTAGATACTGTGGTTCCCTGGTCAAAGGGAATTGCAGCAAAGCGGTAGTTTCAATAAACTACCGGTATCTGTGAAACTCTGTGAGTGTCATTGCCTTAAACTCTTATATAATGATAATACATTCCTTCATTCATGGTTGGATATAGTACATATCTTTCACAAGCCATTGTATTTTGCTTGGCCGTTGCATAAAAAGTGCTGTTGCGTCTTGTGCGATCCGTTGCATGGTAACATTTTTACTTTGTTCCTTTTTCCATACCCGATCTGCCACGAATATCAAAGGTTGCTATTTTCATATTTATATCATTGCAAGTTTCATTTTTTCATTAGACGATGTTCAAGACACAGGCTTACACAGAAGCAAGCAATTATCTGGGCGGTTGGACGTAATTCCAAATAACATCCGAACATATGATTTAGAATAATAACTAGAGTAGAGAAAGACTAATGGACACACACAAGAAGGAGAGAGAGAGAGAGAGAGAGAGAGAGAGAGAGAGAGAATGGGAAAAAACAACAGAGAGAGAGGACAGAACCAGGGCGGGCAGAAAAGAAAACAATTCCCAGCTCCCACACAGGAGAATGCCCTGGTTGCAAATAGATCAGACTATAAATAGGCTCATTACCCATTCTCTTTTAATTGTCTCCGTGAGAGGATCCAGCACACTCCCATTGATCTGCACCGCACCAGTGTGTGCGTGCATGTGTGTGTGTGTGTGTGTGTGTGTGTGTGTGTGTGTGTGTGTGTGTGCGTGTGTGCGTGCATGTGTGCGTGTGTGTGTGCGCGCGCGCGTGTGTGTGTGTGTGTGTGTGTGTAAATAAGATGCAAACATATCGGGAAAAAAATCAAAATACTGTATTTAAACAGAGATACAGATTAAAACGAAGACACACACACACACACATACACACACACATATAATACAAATGTCCTTCATTTGTGCAACACCCATCTTGCTGTGTGCGTGTGTGTGTGTGTGTGTGTGTGTGTGTGTGTGTGTGTGTTGCATAACAGCTATGTCTCATGAAACGAAACACTCTAATCACACTGTAAGGATGACTATAGCAAGCCGAATGAGCATTTATTCCAAATCCTTGATATATTAAGTAACACACCTTCACTGCGTCACTAGTTGCGTAAAGTCGTTCACTAGTAAGAATTTTTGTACTAGTTGCTACAAAATGCCAACTAGTTGGCATAAACATTTTGATATCAAATACAAGCCCCGAACATGTTAAATAACAGTCAAACTAGTTAATGCACAGTTTGCTAGTTGTAAAGAAAGTCCCAACATATTGTGAATCAAATCAAACTAGTTGGGAGAAATGTCTTTAACTCGATAACTAATAAAGAAAAAATAAAGAATGACGAGTAAGACAAAAATCTGCCTGTTCTTCACAACACTTAATGTCCAACATGTAGGACAAAAAACAATTTGGTATCAAGGATTTGGAATAAATGCTCATTCGACTTGTCATAGGATGACACTGCAGCTCATATCCATGACAATCCGTTATCTATCTATCTATCTATCTATCTATCTATCTATCTATCTATCTATCTGAATATCTGTCTGTCTGTCTATCTATCTGTCTATCTATCTGTCTGTCTATCCGTCTATCCGTCTATCTATCTATCTATCTATCTGTCTGTCTGTCTGTCTATCTATCTATCCGTCTATCCGTCTATCTATCTATCTATCTGTCTGTCTGTCTGTCTATCTATCTGTCTATCTATCTGTCTATCCGTCTATCCGTCTATCTATCTATCTATCTCTCTGAATATCTGTCTATCTATCTGTCTGTCTGTCTGTCTATCTATCTGTCTATCTATCTGTCTATCCGTCTATCCGTCTATCTATCTATCTATCTATCTATCTATCTATCTATCTATCTATCTCTCTGAATATCTGTCTGTCTGTCTATCTATCTGTCTGTCTGTCTGTCTATCTATCTTTCTATCTTCTGCTGCAATCACCTCACATTTTAAAGTGTAAACCATCCCGCTCTCCTCAGCAGTTTCTATTTTGCGATACAGAGAGAGAGAGAGAGAGAGTGGCCACTCACATGTGCCGAGATGATTAACCTTGTTAAATGTTTTTACGCCGGTAAACCTTAAATGCTTCGGCGACGCGAGCAACGCCGCAATCAATTCCCTTCAGTCATTAAATAAGAGCGGTGGTGTCGCTGGGTCCGGGCGGCGTCAGCACCGGGGCCGCTCCTGCATCGCTGATCGCTGGATCCCGCTCAAGGAACCCGCTTATGAAACGCCGTGCGTTAAATAATGTCGGGACCCGCGTACATTTAGCGAGAGGGAGGAAGACTCCGAGGTGGAAATGAACCAGAGGAGTCACAGGCGTCGGCGTCCTCAGACGGCGTCGCAGCGGAGGTTAGAGCTGGAGAAGTTCAGAGGCCATTATTAAAAAGACAGAAAAGACGCATATTACAAATGTAATATTAAAGGGTGAGCTTGAGTGAGAGGACATTTTAGTTTGAACACGTCAAAGTTAAGAAGTTAAACTAAATGCAAGCGAAAATAAGTAGAAATGTGATGCATTGTGTTATAAATCACCCATTGAAACACATTGAAGAAGAAGTTCTCCATTTCAAACTGTCTCCAGCTCTTGGATGTGTTGAGTACGAGTCTTCAGACTATGTTGCAAATGTTTAAGATTTAAAAAAAAATAATCGAATAATAATAATACCAATAATAATACTAATAAAAATAATACTACTAATACTAATACTAATACTACTACTACTACTACTACAACTACTAATAATAATAATAATAATAATCATCCTAATAATAATAATAATAATCCTAATAATAATTATTACCATTAATAATAATCCATTCCTCTCCCCTTCTTTCTCCTCTCCTCCCTTCTCCTCCACTCCTACCACCCCTCCCCTCTCCTTTGCCCCCTTCTCCTGTCATCTCCTCTCTCCGCTCTACTCAATTCCTCTACATCTTTTCCCACTTTCTCCTCACCCCTCCTCTCTGTTTCCTTCCTCTCCACCGATCTCCCTTCTCCTCTCCCGGTCCTTCTCCTCCTCCTCCTCTCTCCCTCTTCTGTCGTCTCCTCTCTCCCCTCTACATCTTTTTCCCCTTCTCCGCTCTCCCCTCTCCTCATCTCCTCTCTCTCTCCCCCCTCTCTTCTCCGCTCTATAATTCATGCTCAGTAATGTGCAGTCTTGTCAGACGGAGCAGCTCGTTGCTCTACATCCTTCTGACAAACGGCACCTGGCGAACACCAAGGCGTTTCCAAACAGACGATTCGGAGACATTTTTACCCCTTCATTTTTTTAGTATGGGGAAATATGATTTTTCTTGTTAAAAACAGTCCCCGTCCCCGTCCCCCCTTTTTTTTCTTGTTTTAGGGGATAAAAATAGAATCTCCATGGAAACGCTATGCATCCCACTCCAATGAATTGAATGGAAAGACCTGAGACTGTGAACTTTGAGGAACGTGTGTGTGTGCGCGCGCGTCTGTGTGTGTGCGTGTGTGTGTGTGTGTAAAAATGATGACGCCGGAAAAGTAACTGGTGTGACCTCCAAATGTCATTGACTATAATGTTTTGTTAAAAAGCGGTTGTTGAGTATCGACGGGCGCAGCGTCCACTGCCTCATGTTGGCGGAACAATGTAGAAATAGCGTAAAGAGCTGAATAAATAAAAGACCGGTCTCAATCATCACATTTTAAAACGAGCTCGCCCGACTCATATAAATCTGTCAGAAAATACACTGTATTCATTTGGACATTTTGTTCCTGTCGGTACGTTTGAATGTGAGGAAAAGAGGCAAATGATCTCACAGCGTCTCCGTCACATCCCTCCGTCCTCCCGTTTCTCTGTGCGTTTGTCTACTGTCCGTCTGTCTTCCCACCGTATCTGTCTGTCTTTCTATCCGTCTGTCTGCCTTTCTATCCATCCATCTGTCTTTCTATCTGTCTGTCTTTCTATCCGCCCGTCTGTGTTTCTATCCATCCGTCTGTCTGTCTTTCTATCCGTCTGCCTGTCTGTGTATCTGTCTCCCCCGAAACATGGAGATTCTCCGATTTTCCTGAACCCAACGATCCTCCTCATAATGCAGCGCAACGGCATTTCTTAAAAATCTGAAAGTCGCCATGGCAACGGGGTTACTCCAATGATGATGATGATGATGACGATGATAAAACAATATTGATTTCTGGGGCAAATCAATATTTGGGACATGTAGTCCTCAACTTACAGCGGTGAGGCGGAGAAGAAAAGAGGGAGGGAAAAAGGGAAAAAACGAAAGGCTGATGGAGAGAGAGAGAGGGAGTCAGAGCGGTCGACGGAGATAGAGCAGCAGTAGGTTGGAATTACAGTAAATCTATGAATAATAATCCATCAGACACCTAAAAGGCGGATAATTATCATGCTCCGATTAGGAGACGGCAAGGCTGGGAAATGTGTCACCGCGTCCTTGGGATCGACCTTCATCGTAATGACACCATTTTACTGCAGCGATGGAAAGGTTAGTCTCAGACCAGACTGAAAATGGCAGCAATTATACACAGAGGGGCCGTTAACTTGGAAAAATACTATGAATAACATACGTGTCAGGGAGTCGGTGTCGCCGAGATGTACGAGAGCACGACGGCGGAGGTAGAGACGGGGGACGGGGGGGTTTTAAAGAAAGTAGAATAGGAGGTTAAGGAAAGGATATTTACTGTCAGAGCACGCTCAAAACAGGAAGAGACGGAAAGGTGGGAAGATGAAGTGCGCGTGCCAAATAATGTGCTAGTTCCCGAAGAGACGGACATGAAAGATGAAAAGAATATATAAGATAAGGGTATATAATAGGTATATGGTAATAATACTAAATGAATACTATGAATAAATACTACTACTACTACTACTACTACTACTACTACTACTACTACTACTAATAATAATAATAATAATAACCATGATAATCATAATGATAATAACCACCATAATCATAATGATAATAATCATAATAATGGTATGAATAAATATTTGATGTCAACTTACACTATACAACAGCATTTAACCACACCATGCCTCTACATTTATTCTACATTTTCCACAACCAAATAGTGAAACGTTGAAACCAGTCAAGGCCAGAGACACGGTAAGGCCTTCATTTAGACCTTTTAAAAACTATCGAACAAACAAACATCAAAAACAACAAAATCCCCCACATTGTAGCTGTTGGGTGGATTACACTCAATGTCCCAGAATTCCATTCCATATCCAGGTTTCCCCTTGTCGTTACTCTAAGACGAGCAGTTTCATTTATTTTTTATTCATTTTTATTTTTTCTTGGTCACTTGAGGTGGACCATTTTTTCATCCAAGGGTGCCATTCTATTTTGTGAATATTCATCCAGATCGACAGTTTATTGAGCACAACCATAGTCCCTGCGCTGCTTTATAACAGTCCCCGTGGCTGAGTTTCCCTATTTGCGCCGGGTGTACATGTACATGTACATGTAGGAGCACATGCCTAATGCAAAACTATTAAAAGTTTGTTTCATATAAAGTGCCAGCTTAATAACATATTCAATATGGAATTTTTAATTATAGAAAATAATCTTGCGGATTTTCACTTTAATCCGAGGTGAGGGTCTCAGAAGTGCGCTGCGATGTCACACGGCGACAACCCGTCTCTGTTCTGCCTCCAGCATCGTGTATAGCAGCACATTGACATATAAAGCACTGAAGAGGCAGGCAACACACACACACACACACACACACACACACACACACACACACACACACACACACACACACACACACACACACACACACACACACACACACACACACACACACACACACACCGGTGAGTCACAGCAACACGCAGACGTGCACATTTATGCATGGACAATTGAGCAGTCACATTCTCACTTTCTCACCAGTGAACCAAATGTAATGCTAACAAACACTGTGTGGGTTTTCTGTGCAACGCTCATCTGTCCACACAAGCAGATCATAGCACGACGGATCAGAACGCACATACATCTGCACTTATAGCAAGACTATGGTCTGCTGGCGTGGTGAAATGCACACATCAAAAGTGATTTATTAAAATTAAAGATTAAATATAGATTGAAAATAAAGGTATTGATCAATGTATTGGTGTTTCAAACACATTAAACATATTTGCTTCAAATATTATTTATTGCCGTCCGGAATTCAGCTCCTGCGGTGAAATTATTATTTTTTATCTAAAGGATGATACAAATAATAAATGCAACGATGACAATTACAGTGATAAAGGCTGTAAGCAGTTGGAGTGATTATGAAGTGTGTGTGTGTGTGTGTGTGAGAGAGAGAGAGAGAGAGAGAGAAAGAGAGAGAGAGAGAAGAGTCCTTGGCGTTAGTGGTGAGTGGGTGAGTTTCTGTTAGAGTCTGACTCATGAAAGCGATGTCAGCCTGGAGTGAAGAGAACATCACACACACACACACGCACACGCACACAAACACACACACACACACACACACACACACACACACACACACACACACACACACACACACACACACACACACACACACACACACACACACACACACACACAGACGAAACTCGCTAGATGATAAAGAGGGCTTAATTAGTAGTTTAATTTGTTATTCAGATCAGTTGCTTTAGTTGATGAAGTCAATTAAGTTTCATCATTATTTAGGCACATTTGAACTGTTCCATTTTGGACTGGGATAAATTTTTGTGAACTGAAATGTTGTAAATGGCCTGTGGGACATTTGTTGAAATAAAGTTTTATTTGAATATATATAAGTAATATAAAATATACATTTACATATGACATGTAAATACTATTACATTAATAAAGGGGGTAAATAAAGTGTAATCTTGAGTTTCAGTTTTCCAGTTATTTTTAACACAATTACTAAATATAAAAGGACTTTATTACTCGAATTCCCGAATTTTTGTACACTTTTATTTAACTCTGAAGTTAGACAGCAGCATCAGAGCACAGCAAAAAAGATGAAAAGAAAAAAAAAAAGTGTTTCTCATTGAACAAGGAGAGTTATGATTTTAACGAGGCAACAATTACAGCATCGCTCAAAAGAAAAAGCCAAATTAAAAAAAGAAAGCGTCATTTATGAGGCCGTTCTCTAAAAAAGGAGATTTCTCGGACAAGGTGGCGCGGCTCTGGCTGAGTGGAGGTGAGGGAATGCTCTTAGTAATTCATTAGTCGTTTGGTACAGCTGTTCCACCGCCGCAGCTCAAATCAAAGAAACATTAACTGGTGACCTCCCCACTGCCCTAAATGTGGATGCAATCCTAATGAGACATCTGGTGTTGGCCACGGTGTGTGTGTGTGTGTGTGTGTGTGTGTGTGTGTGTTGTGCCTGGGTGTGTGCGTGCGCGCGCGCCGGTGTGTCTTTATTCTGTTTGGTTTACTTCATAACTACGAAAATCTTAAAATTACACAATTCAGTTCTCCTGGCGACAGGACTTTGCATGGAACTAACTGTCCATTCATTCATTCATTCATTCATCCATCCATCCAGTAATCCAGTGTTTCCCTTCCTTTTTTCTGACACGGCAAACTTTTTAGGATTAAATAATCCCACCGCACTATACCACTATCCCGTGAACCCCAGAAAACTTGACAAACACTTATAACTGTACTTATTATTACAGCCCATTAATAGTTGGGTTTGATCTGAGCTCATTGCAAATAACCCAGAGCTGCTATTCTGGCTGGAAGCGATGAATTAGTACAGTTTTGCAATTTTGATCTTGCAACACAAGAGCTCATTTCTATTATTTACACATTCCAAGTGGAATTTTGAAACATTTTCTCGGTACACCTGGCGAGCTCTCCCGGCCCACTCGTGTGGTAAAACACTGCATTAATGCATCCAACCACCCCCTTCATCCTCTCTTTCATCCGTTCATCAAGACCTCTCTTTTTTGTTTAATTCTCGCAGCCACCGTAATGAAAATCAATTAATGGATCTTTCCATTAATTCAGCCTTTTTTTTTTTTTCCACTCTGTCAGTCAAATGGGATCTGCCGTCCACATTGTATTGTAGTCCTTCCCTGAGTAGAAAAACTGTCGAACGATAAAGAGCTGTTTCAGCCGAGCTGTCACTGCCCGCTCCCCCGGTTAGCTTTATCCCCTGATAAACATATGCACGCCCACATTTACAGTTGACACACACACACAGATACATGTACACACAAATACACATGCATGTCAAAGAAACACACACACACAAAGTCACACACACACACACACACACACACACACACACACACACACACACACACACACACACACACACACACACACACACACGCACACACACACACACACACACACACACCTACACCTCTCCCCAGCTCCTACCGTTTGTGGCCGGACGGTGAAGCCCTGCAGGAGACTGTGACAGCGCTCAGGGAACGTCCACATTTTCTCATCAAATTACGCATGAAGACGTTGTCATTGCTGTTGTGGAACTTTTGCTCTTCCTTATTAGAGCATTTTGAAAATTACATGAAAGAAATGTTAATTCATTCCATGGAAGCTAACATGAGAATTATTTGAGAATTGAGTTCAAGACGAATAATTCAAGATGGATAATAAAAGTAATAATCGATAGTCAAAAGTAATAATGATTGAAAATCATTTGCTGAGGAATGATTGTGACCCTGAAATTGCCAAAATTTGAAATTGCTTCTAATAACAATTCTCATGCATTTTCCTTTTTTTCTTACTATTGAATTGCCTTCTATAAATGTAAAGCAGCTGCTTATCATGTATGAAAGGGAATATAAAAACAAAGGTTTTTATTATTATTATTATTATTATTATTATTATTATTATTATTACTTCTACTACTTATGCTGGGATAACTGTCCCAGTGCTTTATTTGCAATGGAATGATGGAATGATAATCAGGCAGGGAGAGAGAGAGGCCCTGTCTCCTGTCTCCCTTCTGGGATGTGAAGGGAGACACGGCGCGGATGAGTTTCTGGTAGCCATTAAAATGCAAAGTACCAGAGAGTCATGAAATAATCATTACAGGTAAGGTAATCTACACTCATGTCTCCTGATTGTCTGGCTGATGCCCTGTTGCTACTCCATGGGCTACATGGGAAAGACGTTTTGTTTCTTATTTGTATTTCAGGCGAATGAGAAACAAACGTATTTTCAATTGATTCAACCAAGTGGATTCATTAAATATGCTTACTGTCTTGCCTGACAGACAGAGCTGAAATGCCTAAAGCATTGTTTATTAACCATGGCTTTTAGCAAGGCTCAACGCTCACTTTTAAAAGTGGTTGCCAGGCTGGCAACCGGGCATCTGCTTTTGGTTGCCGGAACTGAAAATACGGTTGCCATTTTTAATCACTTTATATCTTAAGTAATTTAAATACTGCATCTGCATTTGCGTCTTTCCATTTAAAAGTAGCTCTCCATCAGGTGAGGTCTGAGCCCTATTCATTATGAATGCTGTCTGTCTACAAAGATGAGAACTGGTTTTGCATTGTAAAAGCTGTATGTTGACAAATTTGACCAAATCGGCTAGAAAAATGATCTCCTGTATATATTGTATTTTATTTTAATTGGTTTTCTAAGTACACAATATTATTTCAGTAATTTAAAAGTCTTCTGTCTAGCTGTGAAAAAAAACATACAACCATACAACCACTGAACGCATCACTTGTGACATGCATTGCAGTTTTCTGGCTTTGGAGCTCTTTCAAAGCGGAGTGGACCAGGACGCTTTACGATATCAAAGAACGTGTGCACTAGTTAATCCATCGTGGATGGCGTCGTTCTCTCGGACTGATAAAAATTAAAAACCCCAATAACCCCCTCCCAAAAAAAACCCCAAAAAACAAAAGCAACAACAAACAAACACTTCAGATCGGTTTGGACGATTCACACAAGTCCCCAAAATAGACATTCGCCGTCAAGCAAGTTGTTTGCATCCCTGACTGTAAGAACCTTGCTCTACGTCCACCTGTTTGAACCGGTGCGCACGTGAATCAATTCCCGTGCAGTGGTTCCCACTGTAACAGCAATAGGTAAATATCGCCAATGCAACCATTTCTTTTATTTTGGGTTAAACCTTTTGCGGTTTGCTGCCCCTATTTCATATTAAAAAATGGTTGCCAAAGGGGGCAACTAGAGGCCACGAAATGGTTGCCAACTGACTCAATCTGGTTGCCGAGGGCAATTACGGAGGATTAGACTACTGTGGAAAAAAGGTCACTGCATTCGGCGTAATTTGTATTGAATGTGATTGGTCTACACTTTGCATTCCACCGAAAATGAATAATTTCAACGGGATGAAATGATTCCTGTGCGAATTCCGTTCACCACTCAGAGCCAAACCAACTCCTCTGACTCTCGTTCACCTGCTCAGCGCGTCACGCCAGCGACATCAAACAAACGGAAGGAATCTTTTCACCGAGTTAGGCGCCAGGAGCCAAATCTCCAGAAAGAGGACGAACATTTCACCAGCACGCTCAACATCTCAGCGCGGTGGAGGAGCCGAGAGACGATGGATCTGTCGGCGCGCTCCATCTGCCCTTCCGACGCTCGTTGTAGGAGCTCGGATGAGAAGACGACATCTCTGCGGCCTTCAACGCCTTGGCGCCAAAGTGAGGTTGGCTTTTGTTGGCATGATAATGTAATGTTCTCTCTATCTCGAAAGAAACGCTGAGTAATGCTCGCACTGTGTCCGCGCGCGGTTCCTGCGCCCTCGCCTCGCCACTTCGCCGCATCGAATTTCCGACCTTCCCAGGGACCGGGAGTCAGGCGGTGCCGTCAATCAGTCCGTTCCACGGGGGCCTGTGGAGGACCCGTCGAGACTCTCAACCGCCACATTCACTCACAAATAAACACACGGCGCTGCGACTTGAATTAGTATGAGGGATAATGCCCAGGGCTCCATGGGCCAGGGGGTGGACCTCTTTCCTCCTTTGCCCTCAGACTCTGAGCTCTTCTCGGGGAAGTGTTGGCAGCAGTGGCACCGCCCTGACACCGGCCCACAGCGGGAGGAAAGGTCAAGCCGGGAAAGCGCTGACGTGGTGGGAAACGAGCCGCTTATAGCCCGGCACTCTGCGTATGCAGCTAAAAAGCGGCGCCGGCCCTGTCGACCCCCCGTCCATCCGGCCCGGATTCCAACGGCCCCTTTGGATTCTACGACCTTTTTTCCGCCGGACGTGGACTGAGTTTTAAATGCGTATTCCTGACCCAACAGGACAGAACGGCGTTTGGAGCCACAATTAACAGTTTTGGAGGATGAACAGAATTTGTCTGATAAGGACCTTATGAATAACCGCCCTGGACACCAGGCCATTGAACAAGCCATTTGAACTTTTTAATGGCTAATGACACGGGAAAATGGTTAAAGGTTTAAACCGAATCCACTCGGATACAAGATACGTAAGTAGAAAATGTAAGTTGACACAAACATGTACGGTAATAATAACATAATAAACTTTTTTCTGCACCCTACTTTGACTCTAACTATATAATGACAGTTTAACTGTAATTATCACAAGCTATGCAAAAGAACAAAGTATTCTAATCGTTGTGTAAGAGATTAGTGTTAACGTCACTATTCATTACTATTCGATAGTACCAGATATGATTCAGTAGGCATTGCACAGCATATGCTATATATTGCATAGAGTATGAGATGAAGAATATACAAAATTATAAATGATAAATAACAATTAAAAATGCATCATGGAAAAATGATGATGCTTGGCACCGCAAAAAACATTCACCAGTAACTTCACTGATATAATCCATCCACTGGGAGATTTGACGGAGGGTGTATGATCTGTTTAGGCAAAGCACTGTGTCATGTATACACACACACACACACACACACACACACACACACACACACACACACACACACACACACACACACACACACACACACACACACACACACACACACACACACACACACAATTCACATTAACTGTATGTCATTACATGACAAAACACCGACACAAGCACAAAGCTGTAGTTTTGAGTGGGGATTAGGTGTAATGGAGCAGGCAGCGGGATCTGGTCTTGGCGCCTGTTCTGTTTATTCAGTCAGGCGTCTCGTGGGACAGCTGACTTCACTGCGGGCCATGTCCAATATAACTGCACTGCGCACGGAAAACCTGTCCGCCCGCGTACGAGTGTGAGCATCTCTTTTCGATCCGCCGGGCCATTCGTCTTTCAGGATATTCCGTAAACGAAATCCCTAACGTCAAAGGAGCCACAGTAGTGTAATATGTATTTTGAAGTTGCTCCATTCTTCTCAACTGAAATTACATTTGATTAGATCTTTCCATGAAATTGGCATCGGATTTCATTTCCTCTGGAAGAACTTCAGCAAAATTGCTTTTTTTGGGCAGAAACCTGCTCCCTAATCAGTCATTGGAACAATATCAGCTGTGGTTCATATCAGAGATTCATATTTACATTTTTTTGTTCTCTTATTCATTCTCAGGACACATGTTGGAAGAAACGTTTGCTTCATAAAAAACGAGACCACCATCTCCGGTGCGTGTTTTGTGTGTGTGTGTACGAGTGTGTGTGTGTGTGTGTGTGTGTGTGTGTGTGTGTGTGTGTGTGTGTGTGCTGGTTCACACATCCACATGTGTGCACTTCTGCTTAAAAATAGTAATAATTAAATAATAATAATAATAATTTTCTTTGGTGAGTGTTTACAGTTCATGCAGTTTACGCTGTCTAATGGATGGACTGTCACAATGGCACTTGTACTGTACGCCGAAAAACAACCCTGTGTGTGTGTGTGTTCCTGGGTGTGAGAGTATGTGTGTGTGTGTGTGTGTGTGTGTGTGTGTGTGTGTGTGTGTGTGTGTGTGTGTGTGTGTGCTTGCATGCATGTGTGTGTGTGTGTGTGGGTGTCTTTAAGTGATGAGAGTGCTGCTCCCTCAGAAAGCAAAATGGCTGTGTATCATTTACAATCTGTCCTCAGAGACCTATCTCTCTCCCTCTTTTGCCTCCTTCATCATTCCTCAGTCCCATTCCTTCTCTTCTCTCTCCCTCCCTCCCTCTCTCTCCATCTCTCGCCCCCCCCCTCTCATTTTTCTCTCCCTGTCTCTCACCCTCTCTCTCTCTCCATCTCTGTCCCTCTGTCTCCTCCCCCCCTCTCTCTCTGTCGCGCCTCTCTCTCCCTTTCTCTCTATCCCTCCTTTGTCCCTCTCTGTCCCTCCTTCCCCCTCGCTCTCTCCCTCCCTTTCTGTCCACCCCCCCTTTCTCTATAATATATCTCCCTCTCCCTCCCTCCTCTCTCTTGCTCTCCTTCCCCATCTCTCTCTCTCTCTTCCTCTCACCCATCCCTCATTAAGAAACAGCGGTGGAGGAATGGAGAGAGGGATTGGACGAGTGAGGGGAGGGTGCAGAGAGGAGAAGCTGCCCTTATTAAAGCGACGGAGACTCCCGCGTGGGACGCAGATTAAATAGGCTGCGTCATGGGGGACCTCGCTCGCGGCGCTGCGGCCAACACCGCAGCCCCGCCATTACCGTGATCATCAGGCGACGGAGGGAGCGACGGAGGAAGAGCGAGGGAACAGGAGGAGAGGTGGGACGAGGGAGGGAGGACGGAGCCAAAACGGGTGACGAGCGGAGGATCGTCTCACAGAGCAGACGCGGCGGAGGCTGCGGGGGGCGGGACTGAGGGATGTGGGCCGAAAGGACAGGAGAGAGGGATGATGGAGAACAGAGGACGAGGATAAGAGGCACAGATGGAGGTGGCGGGGGATAGAGAGGGGAGGAGGAAGAGGAGTAATGGAAGTGTGGCGTGGTATCGGTGCATCGGGAGGGGAAGTGGGAGAGAGGGTGAAGAGGAGAGGGAGAGGGGGAGAGGGTGAGGAGGAGAGGGAGGGGAAGGAGAGGGTGAGGAGGAGAGGAAGAGGGGGAGAGGGTGAGGAGGGGAGGGAAGGGAAGGAGAGGGAGAGGGGGGGGGGGGAAGAGAGGAGAAGAGGACAAACAGCTTGGCGTCACGGTACAGGAGCGAAACGAGGAACCTTGGAACCTCAGCGGCTTCCGAAAAGAGTTCCTCACACGGTTCCGGGGACCGTACGCAAAGCAGGCGGAGGTGACGCCTGAATATGCTACCGCACCAATTCTACATGGGAGGAAGCGAGAGCTTGAACTGTGTTCGCGGTCGATCGGGTCGTCGTATTTTTCGGGTTGTGGTTTTCCAATTTATTTTATGAAATCAAAGCAGCGAGGGGGAGCGTGTAGGACTGAGCACAGAGTGAATCTGCCTGTTACCGCTATTTAACAATAGCCGATGGTCACTGGTTCCTATGCCCTGTGCTATATCACCAAGAGAGGAAGATAGGCACACAGACAGACAGACAGACTGACAGACAGACAGACAGACAGACAGGCAGACAGACAGACAGGCAGGCAGGCAGATAGACAGATAGATATTTTGGCAAATTCCACTCCATTCTACCTCACAATAAATGTATGCAATGCACACTTACTTTCCAACCCTGCAAAGTAACGAATAAAGAATGAGGAAATTGAGAGATTAGGGATGTATTGAGGGAGATATCCAGCGAGTAAAAAACTGTGTTTCGATATCACGGCTGGAGACAGGCAAACAAGTGATATAATACACAGAATAAAAAAGATGAAAGATGAGGAAAGGCGATAAAAGAGGATGAAACCGCTCCTCACATTAATGAAAAACAATACTGGGGGGAGAGAGAGAGAGAGAAAGAGAGAGAGAGAGAGAGAGAGAGCGAGAGAGAGGTGGAGTTGGTTTAGTAAGCTGGAAAAATAAAGTCTATCTCTTCTCATCCTCCACTCCCTGTCCCTCTTCTTTCTTCTCTACCTTTTTTATTCACACCTTTGGTTTTATTCACACAAAATTGGGTGCCCACTTATAAATCATTGTTTCTTGATCAATGCCCTCAAGCACCAATTACAGCTGGCTAAGAATGTGCAGTGTGTGTGTATGTACAGTACGGGTGTCTGTGTGCGTGTGTGCGCATGTGCATGTGTGCATGTGCGTGTGTGTGTGCGCGCGCGTGTGTGTGTGTGCGTGAGTGTTTGTGTGTGCGTGCTGGTTCACACATGCAAATGTGTGTACTTCTGCTTAAAAACAGTTTCCCAAGCAAATAATTGTCTTACCCCGCAGGAAAAGAGAAGGGATTAAACAGAAAGAGGATTCAACTGAAACTGGTCATAAACAATAAACACAATAAGGCTCGACATTCAGTTTTGGGGTTTTTTTCTATTTCATTTTTTTGTCAAAAAAGTAGCTCGAAAATGATTTGGTTTATGCAAATTACATCTAAGTTGCAAAACTGAGGGAGCCGTGTGCCACTTTGCCATTTTCTTTTCACTAGCGCCGTTAACTGGGTGGAGGAGTGAACAAAGCGGAGATAAAGTGAAGGTTATGGATGTGGAGCAGGTCTATTTAGGCTAGGCAGCACAATGCCCCACCGGGACGCCAGGCACCAGCACATAGAAATAGAAACGGGAGCAGCGGGAGGAGGAAGAGGAGGAGGAGGATGAGGAGGAGGAGGAGGAGGAGGAAGGGTGGAGGAGCAGGACTAAGGACGGGGCAGAGAGAGAGAAAGAAAAATGGTGGGAGGAGGAAAGTGGAACGGAAAGGAGGAGGAGGGAGGTGGAGAAAGAAGAGAGGCAGGTAGGAGATAGGTGGAGCTAAAAAGTATGTACAGTATAATTCCATTTTTGAAGAAGTGGACGTTCATATACTCCCATCGTCCATTCCAAGGGACCCCACGACCCATTATGGATCGGGAGCCACCAGTTGAAAACTACTGCTTCATACTATTGTTTGGATTCATTGTCTGTTTTTAATTTTTGCTCTTGGGAAAGAAATCCCTGTGAAAAAGTCACTTTTGCGCAGGAAACGATGTTGCATGTGTTGTCACCGTTTCCGCGGCAACGCAGTCAGCATCCCGACAGGTTCAACATCTGCTATTTCCTCTCATTTGTTTTATGTTTGTGTTCCAACATTTGAATATTGCACATTGCGCATTTTCATCTATTGTGTGACGTCCCTGATGTTGGGTTTTAGATTTGAGAGCTTCTTATGAGCTCATCGATTTGGATTTGCATTTGATGTCTCCCTAAATACGCTTCTGTTTGCCCTCCTCAGCCAAACAGCGTACGTTATTCATGAACAAACTTTTTTCTTTTAGTGGAACCAGGGCAACGTGTCCCTAGTATACTTGTTATAGTTCAATATATCGTACAACAACCAAAATGGAACTGAGGAGATGGATAAAAATCACAAGTGAGGTGTAAGATATGATCATTAAATTGAAGCGGTAATCAATCAGATCATCTGCATTGGCTGGATTGCACGACTAGTCCCATAATTCCCTTCGAAACCATGTTTGATTTTTCATTTTTTCAGCATATCCCTCGTCTTCGCTATCAGACGCTTGCCTTCTTTTCTCGAAAAGTACACCTGCTGATAATTGGCTGCCCTTTACTTCCTGCGAGTGCCTGAGTGCATTCTTACCCGGAAAGGGGGACCACGCCTCCAACAATTGAAACAGCATATGGAGGAGCACATAACACAAATACATTGAATAGCAGCTTCTTATTAAGTGCCAACCAAAGAAAATAAACAAATGTCACAGATTATCACTTGAAATGAGGTCACGGTCTCTTTTTCAAACAAAAACTCAATAACATCTCAACTAAAATAGTCAAAATAAAATAAGATGGTTGCTGTTGGTGGAAAATATAGCTGGATAGCGTTATCTAGGTCTGTCTTGAAATAAAAAAAATAAATAAATAAATAAAAGCAAAAACACCGATACCATTTTTTAACAAAAATAATGAAAATCAAGTCGGTGCGGTTCTGAAGCCAACGCTGCTCTCTGTCTCCCGGAGACAGAGAAACGAGATCGCACTCCCTCCCATCACCTTGAAGTGTGAAGTCACACACACGCTCATCTCACTCAGAACCAAAAGGACATTTGTTAAAAAAAATGTCAAATAAAAATAAACAAATAAATAAATACAAGTGCTAAATTAAGAATTTATATCTGGTTTTCTTTCATCATATTGGCCATTTAGGTTAATTTAATATTTAGCCCTTGTACTGTTTTGCACTGGTACTGTAGGCCTCTCTGCGGTCCCACGGTTAAAGTCAGTTTGTCTACCGCTGCCCTAAGAGCTTCCTCAAGGCCCCGGTAACCCTGCCTGGAATAGCATTTATGCCCCAAGCTCCTTCTCACCCCCACTGCCCCTACCTGCGGGACTCTCCATGCCCCCAGCGTCCGCTAACCCTCTGCTGATCTCTATCTCCATGGACCTCCTATATCTTGACTGCCCCCACTACACTGCGCTCCCTCCCCCACCCCCATACCCTGAAGGACCCGCCTACACACCGATCGGCTCCCAAGAGCCGAGCGAAGCCGCGTGCCTCCTCAGCTGCCCGCCCACCCGGCCGGTCAGCCTCCCTTTCACCAATCCCATAATAAGCCTGCCTCGCCCCGAGCGCCTTCCTGGCCTCTCGTCGGGGAACCGAGCCGCACCGCGAGCTCCCATCTGGCCCCGAGACGACTCCTGCCACTCGCCTGCTGGCTGTGCGAGGGTAACACTAGCCGCTCCACCCCACCGTCACCTACAAGGCATGACATAAGTAACTACACCCCACCACGGCCCAGGGAGGAGGGAAAGCAGCGGGAGGAGGGAGAGTGAGGGAGGAAGACTTAGCTCTCTCCGCTTGTCTTCAACACTGAAGAAAAGCACCACGATACCAGATTATTCACGGTAATGTGCCGTATGTAGAAGAGGAACTCCGAATAAGGGCATCTACGTTGCAGCTCACGTGAAGCTCCACCCACTGTCCGCTCATTATCTCTCACCACTCCGCTCGTCACTGGATGAAGAGCGGGTTCGGAGAAAAAGTCCCGACAACGGTGAATTTGGGCAGTTTATGGCGGCATACGGTGATATCTTCTGCTGCAGAAGTCATAACACCAGTGTCCGCTCTGGCTGATTTGCACGTTTTGCATTGTTTCTAATGGAATTCAGATTATCCCTTCATCTCAACGGTGCTCTCTCGGGGACGTGGCTACAGAGCCTCACACGTCAGAGCCTCTCGAATAAGAAGCAAAGGATTTGGTTCATGGACCACATAACGACTCGGGGCGTAAAGTTTTGGCAATTTATACAACAAACGCTGAAATAGGTGGCATCGCCCTTTAAATGTCACGCATCTATTCTGGAAACGGTGCTGCTATATAAGTGACAGCTTTAAGCGGAGATTCCACCCTTCATATAACCTGCACTGGTCAGCGTGACGTCATCTTGACATTATTGTCAAAATCTTTTCAGTAATATACTGTATATATAAATACAAAGCTCAATTCATCGTCATTCATATGAGAATTCTTCGGCGGTTAAATGTGAATACTTCCTGGGCCGCCCTGTCGTTTGGTTGACGGCGGCTTCTCGGCGTCTGGTGTGCGGTAAGCCTCCTCTGGAAGGGCTGCTGGGGTTTAGGAGGCCAATAGGTCAATCGTGTTAAAGGCCTTGGACCGCTGCGCCGGGGCCCTTGGGATACGTGCACGCTACACACAGCACACACGATGACAGCCGCGCACGCAGCATAAGCTTCAACAATAATTACCGTGATCATATTTCTGAGGGTAACATCTGTTCTGTGGAGGAACCACCGTGCAACACACAGCGGACACAGCGAGTGTCTGGGGACCGGGGAATGCAAATTGTCCTGGATACCATTACTTGATTTCCATTTGCTTTAGGAATCAGGATTGAAAGGAGGCGATGCAACGCATTAAAGCCGGGACCCAAACAGGTCCTACGAGGAGGGATTTGATGACTATCTGCAATATTGAAAATAATGAAGTAACCGGATGATTAAAGATGAAAGGTTTTAGTGGAAACTGAAGCATCTTCATTGAAAAGCATTTAATCATATTTAAAGAAGTGCTCCATTGGATACTGCAGGTCACCTAAAGAAGCAAATATGTGAATTTATACCTTGTTTTATAACATTGAATTAATAACAGAATACAATATATATTATATGCATTTTGTTTATAATCCAGTTTAGGAATGAGCATCATATTTACACACAGGTTGCGATTTTATTTCTTTATATATTAATTCCATTTCATCAGTGGCTTGGCTTATCGATATTTTGAGATAATTTTTTATTACTCTTCTATAACTTTGAATGTCTTCAATAATTGTTGTTGCTGTAATTGTGACAAACACGCCGGATATTATCAAGGTAAAGTCAGACCAAAATTTGTGTTATGATTCTATTAATTACTATATTATTCAGCTTCAGCTCTGGTATGATATGACGGCGAGCGGGAGATTCCAACAGATTACAGATGTGAAACATGATGTGGAGTGATGTCATCCATGATGTCACGCAGGAACCCTAACCATGTCGGCGAAGGTGGATGACACCAGTTGACGTGACCATTTCATCGTCAACATGTGGTGGCATCGCCGACACAGACCTGCATGTTATCCAAAATATTCCACGGGCCCTCGTGTCCTTTAAAGGATATTTCAGCCCCCTGTGACAGCCTGTGTGTGCATGTTAGGGGATCCGTCCCGTAATTATCATCCAGTTTCCACAGCTTGAAGAGGAAGCGTTTGAGACAACACACTTAAGATATACAGTATAAAAGCAACTAGCGCAGTTGGGTTCCAGTCGTGTCTCACGCTGTGCGGTTATCTAATAATGCCTCCTCGTTTTGCTGATCCGCAGTGGTTTGACGGAAAAAAAA
>NC_137192.1:17384564-17399564 GCF_960531495.2 Zeus faber
AACCTTCTGTTGCTTTTTTTGCATGCAATCCTCTACCTCTCTTTTTCTTTCCCCCCTTTGCTCCCATACTTCCCTATCTTTCCATTGTGTCACCTGTCAAAGAAAAACATACATTCTGGTGCATAGTACTCTTTGTGCATTAAACATTTTACCACTGCTAACATTGTGTTTTTATACTTTTTTTTTTTTTTTATTGCCTTGCGGCCCCCCCTTCTTCCCGGTGTGACGTCCTGAATTTACATTATGTATCACCCCTTTTTCCTTAAAAACCCCATCATCTAAGACTGCGCCTTCCTCCTACCATGACACACCGCCACGTCGCTGATGTAACCGAGTGGTGGCGTCTGATCGCTGCCGTTAGATCCTGGTGGCGCTCGCTGCACGGCTTTAAATAACGATGACAAATCATGTGCAGGAGTGGGAGAGATGGAGGTGTGGGAGGGAGGGGAGGAGAGAAACGCTGGGAGACGGAGGAAGAAGAGAGGCATCTGAAGAACTGAGAGGGGGGGTGGGGGGGGGGACAAACGAGAAGAAGGGGTGAGGGAGAGGGTAAGGGTAAGAGACGGAATGTGGATTCATGCATGGGGTAACGTCAAAGCGAGTGAGATACTCAGTTACAAAATGTAAACACGAGGGAACACACACACACAGACACGCACGCACACACACACACACATATTTTTCTCTGGAGAATGTGGCTATTGATTCACATATGGATCGTTGATAAAGGTTGCAGGTACATACACATATACATGTGTGTGTATATATATATATATATATATATATATATATACACAGTGCTGCTTGAAAGTTTGTGAACCCCCCAGACATGACACAAAAACATTAAAATAACCTTATTAAACATACATCCAAATCCCAATTTGTAAAGCACACCTTCCAAACAATGGACACACACACAAAAAGAGATATATTTTCATTATTTCATTCCACAAAGGTGGTTTATTTCACGAAAACTGAAAATTTAACATGTGCAAAAGTATGTGAACCCTTTTATTAGTAGCTTGTGGCTCCTCCTTTCGCAGCCATCACTTCAACCAAACGTCTTCTGTCACCACTAACCAGTCTCTCGCATCGGCTTATGGGGATTTTTGCCCACTCCTCCTTGCAGAGCTCAGCCAGTTGAGAGAGGTTGGGGGGGACATCTGGTATGTACCAACTTCTTCAGGTCTCGCCACAACATTTCAGTTGGATTAAGGTCCGGACTTTGACTGGGCCAATAGAGAGTACGAATCCTCTTCCTCTGAAGCCATTCCTTTGTAGTGTTGCTGGAATGCTTTGCGTCATTGTCTTGTTGCATAATCCATTTTCGTCCCAGCTTCAACTCCCTGACTGATGGCAGGAGATTCTGGTCAAGAATTGGTTGATACGCCTGAGAATACATGGTTCCTTGGATAATATGGAGTCGTCCAGGTCCAGAAGCCGGTAAGCAGCCCCAGACCTTCACATTTCCACCCCCATGCTTCACTGTTGGGAGGAGGTTCTTTTCTTCATATGCAGTGTTGGCTTTTCTCCAAACACGGCGGTGGTTTTGATTCTGAGCAAATAATTCAATTTTGGACTCGTCTGTCCAGAGAATGGACTTCCGGAAGGCCTCTGGTTTGTCCAAGTGCTCTCTGGCAAAGTTGAAACGGGCAGCTTTGTTCTTTTTTGAGAGCAGAGGCTTCCTTCTAGCAACCCTCCCATGAATGTCATGGCTATTCAATTTTCGTCTGATTGTAGATGCGTGCACATTTGTCCCAGATGCTACCAGAGAGGTCTGAAACTCTCTAGAGGTGATGTGTGGGTTGGCCTGATTTATTATTCTTCTGGTGCTTCTGGTTGATAGTTTTGATGGGCGTCCACTTCTAGGCAGAGTTGCTGTCATGGTGAAGGCCTTCCATTTGTAAATTATTTGTCTTACAGTGGATGGATGGAGCTGGAATCTTTTGGAGGTGGTCTTATAGCCCTCCCCAGACTGATGGGCTGTCCCTACCCTCTTCTTCATGTCCTCGGATACCTCCTTTCCTCTCGGCATTGTTGATTTGTATGGGACCACAGTGGTTTGGTTGGTTTCCTCTCTCTTTTAATTAGTGCAGGCCAAATCCTTTCCCATGGATGTCTCATTTCATTGGTCTGCTTAAATGATTAATTTAGCACCCAAATGTGTTTGACCTGAGTCTGTTACCTGCTTGACTTAACCAATGCAGCTGGGGGTTCACTTACTTTTGCACATACACTAATTCCATGTTTCATGTAGTTTTTGGGCTACTTAAACAAGTCACATTAAACAAGTACATGCAATTGATTAACATATATCTGACATTTCATACATAAAAACTGGTGATGATAAAATAAGGAAATCATGGTAAAACAAGAGAAACATCTAAACTGCTCAAGGGGTTCACATACTTTCAAGCAGCACTGTATATATATATATATATATATATATATATATATATATATATATATATATATATATATATATATATATATATATATATATATAGAGAGAGAGAGAGAGAGGGAGAGAGAGAGAGAGAAAGAGAGAGAGAGAGAGAGTCAGTCTTACAAAACCTTTAATTTGTCCACACTGAAACGGATTAGATCGGATTAGATCAACTTAAAATTTTTCATTTTACTTTGATTCATTAAAGGGGACCTATTATACAAAACTCACTTTTTCAGTGCTTGTGCACATACATTCGGGTCTCTGATGGGCCTACTAACACACAAATGGTAAAATAAGACAACCCAGTCAGTTTTTTGTGAGCTGTCTGTTTCAGAAAACATGTGATTCAACAAGCCGTTCAGATTTGCGTCTCCTTCCTACATCACATTGAGACACATTACAATTAAAAACACACCCCCCCCCCCCGACCCCGATCTGAGTAAGTCCACCCACGGCTTGAGAACTACCAAACGCTGCGGGGAACTGCTTTGTTGGCTGCACAGACTAGCACAAATCTATTAAAAGAAAGAGGAATTAATACCAACTGTTACTAACAAAACTGCAGACGGGCGAAATGTAAGTATTCAAAAAATTATTTGGCTGTGTGTTTCTTTCTTCAAAAAAAAAGGTATGCGGTAGGTTGACTATAGGCTGTGGTGTGAGATCCACTGTGCCTTTCTACAAACAAAACCAATAAAAACAGTGGGTTTTTATTGTAGATGTATTTATTTTAATTGACCACGTTTACTAATTGAATGGGGAAAAAAAGCCCTGTGCGTTGTGTCCCACAAGCTTGAAGCACGGCAACAAAAGTCGAAACAAACTTTTCAATGAGGCCTTGTAGAGCTATTATGATTAAGGATTCAGCAACTGGATTGCTTATTTCTCGCCTCAAATTTGTTCATAAACAGATTTTGATAGACTGACAAGGTGAAATAAGTGAAAGTTTACTCACTTCATACAACAGGATCAGAGAACTGGGGCAAACAGTTCTGCATTGGGTGTGGGGAGCAGCAGCATTTTCATTTAAATGGAAACACTGAAACAGTATGTCAAGAACAGGAAGGGTATAGAGGCATTTTAGAATGGCTAGAATGCATAATCTGAGTAGTATTTTCAGCAAAACAACGTCAAAAATGTGTTTTGGGGACCTCAGAGACCAATATGAACCTGTTGAAAAAGTGCAAAATATGTCCCCTTTAAAGCTCTATCTTTTGGGGGGGGGCTTCCTTTTTTTGTTTAAGGAAACCTTTCATAAGGAAACGGACACAATGAAATACATCTTAAATAAAAGCACATCGTCTTTATTCGGACAACGTGTTTGTGGCAGTTTGCCTGCCACACGCCAGCCAAGTGGCATATTCAGGGCCCTCCAGCACATTTAAGGAAACCTTTAATAAGGAAACGGAACACAATTAAATACATCTAAAATAAAAGCACATCGTCTTTATTCGGACAACGTGTTTGTGGCAGTTTCGCCTGCCACACACCAGCCAAGTGGCATATTCAGGGCCCTCCAGCACAGAGACACAGGCGATAGGGTTGAGAAAAACTTATTTTATTGTAGAGAGTGGGCTAGGTGGAATAAGCCCAGGAGCAGATGTACACGTGTCATGACAAGAGGTCCTCCGACCAAAGAGCAACATGTATGCAGCCACACTGATCCTGGGCCCCGATTACCTAGACCCAGGACATGCGTGGCTGCTCAAACCACACCATCCCCACACCACCACCACCCCGCCCCCCACCAAACAGAGAAAAAAAAAAGGAAGGAAAATGCCTGGACTCTGAAACAGGGTTCCCATACCTAATTAGGATAGACTCTGACATAGGGTTACCATACCTAAAATAATAAAATTACTGGACTCTGAAACAGGGTTCCCATACCTCAGAGCACAATGTCCATCTCCGTTATTTCAGTTCCCCGGAACAGCACGGTCCACTGGCAACCCTCCCCCAGGGCGACAATGCAGGCTCCCCTTCTCCCTTCTGGTGCGTGGGGCCTCAAGCTGCTGTGTTGGCTGTTGGAGGTGTAGCCGGGCTTGGCTGTTGCGGGGGCTGCTTGGAGGGATGGCCTGGCTGCTAGGCTGCTGCATGGTCCCGGCGGTGGCTGCTGGGTCGAGGAGCTAGCTGCAGGCAGTTACAAGCGGTGGTTGCTGCGGATGCTTCTCTCCCGGTCCTCCGCAGGTCCTCCCGTGCGCTGCTGCTGCTGCTGCTGCCAGTCCGGAGGGTTGGTGCTGGGGCGACCTGTTGACCCGCTGGTGGCTCCAGGGTGTCTTCGGACAGGCCTTCTGTGTCCCTTCCCCGTGCCGGAGAGTACCTGTTCAGGCGCCACTGTGGCAGTTTGGCCTGCCACACGCCACACGAGTGGTGTAATCAGCGCCCTCCGGCCCAGAGACACAGACAAGGGAGTTGAGAAAACACAATATATTGTAGAGAGTGGGCTTGGTGGAATACGTCTGGTGCAGATGGACGTGCTCATGATGGATAGGTCATGACAAGGGCTCTTCTCCTCTGTGTGTGTGGGAAGGGGGTTTTACCTGTTGCTTGTTAGACTAACCAACGAGCATCAGGTATGCAGCCACACTAAACCTGGGCCCCAATTACCTAGACCCATGGTGGTGTGGCTGCTCAAACCACACCATCCCCACACCACACTGTTAGTGTGTCATGAACAAGAGATCGCAGGTGCAAATTGTAACAGGCGCAGGTGAGCGCATACTCATCGTGTGGCCGCAATACAATATCAATAGACTTTAGACCTAATCACAAAAGTTCTATTACCGTTAAACCTGGTATAGACATTGAATTGCATTTTTTTTAATGAATCCAATGACGCCAACCCAATTCTTCATTGGTTTAGTGCAGACATAAGGTGAGATTTTTCATCCTGTCTCCTCATATGTCTTCCTCACTGCTGACAGATCCATCTGGTTTTTTAACTGCTGACCATGCGATGCTCGTATCCTCTCTGCCAACCCAGAAACTTTTAAGGAACTCAGTGTTCCCTGGAACTGCTTCCGAGTACGTCTCATAGGGGTAAACAAACTTAAAAGTCAAATGAATAAACAACTTATCAAATGGATTCATATATAATTAAAGGAGCCTTTTAATCTACAAAATGCAAATAACCTCATCTATCTATATATCTGTCCGTCCGTCCGTCCATCCGTCCATCCGCCCGTCCGTCCGTCTCTCTTCTATTTAAATTGTCCTAGAACAAACGGAATTCCAAGCTGTGTCCTTTGCGTCAGTGCCAGGACTGAGACACAGCGCCCCCTGGCTGTGAAACATGGTAATGCATAATACCATGCATAATAATACGTGCATACAAACTGCATTGTAAGATATAATTACAGAAGCATATAATAATGATAATAATAATATGTATTATATGCAAACAAACTGTCTACCAGAGTATGTTTACCGTTCTTCAAGTACTATCAAAACTAATTTTGCCCTATTTTGGTTGAATTAATTGACATACTCCAAATTAAGATTGTGTGGAATTCTACATCAATTATTACGTTGGCAGAACAACTAACACTGCAATGTTAAGGGAATCCCGGAACCCAACCGGCCCACACACACACACACACACACACACACACACACACACACACACACACACACACACACACACACACACACACACACACACACACACACACACACACACACACACACACACACACACACACACGTACTTTGTCTCTGAGGTGAATTCTTACGTAATAGTGGAGCACTGAGCTTGGTTTCAGCCACCATCACTGCTTTCTAATTGGCTTGAAAGCAGCTGTCATGCCACACTAAACGTAACAGACAGAGTCGGACAAAGAAAATAATCTGTTTTCGGAAAACCAACAGAGGGCCAGAAATGGAAAGGGGAAAAGGAGAAAGCAGGCATCTGCGTGTGCTGTATGTGTCTGATAAGCATTTTTGGCTGAGAAAAGGGTCTTGGGCTAAAATCGGTGGAAATTTAAGACAAATCTGTCTGCGTGCAGATCCCAACTCCAAAGAATCCAACCGATGTTTATATAAGATAACACTGCATTCATCCCCAGGGGCAAATTTGGGTGTTACAGCAGCAGAAGTTGACAGAAAGAGAGAGAGAGAGAGAGAGAGAGAGAGAGAGAGAGAGAGAGAGAGAGAGAGAGAGAGAGAGAGAGAGAACTGACCAATTTGATGGCGTACAGTAGCTTTGAGCCGTCTAGCCCGGAGGAGAGGGGGCTGGCTCTGAGTGATGTGAGTCTTTGTTCCAGTAAGAGAAGCCCTAATGGAGCCTGCCTTTCAATCTTTCAGGGCCGGCATCTGTGAGAGGCGGCGCACACAAGCTGAGAGCACAAGCACATGCACGCCTCTCCCACCCGCACAGTGTGCTGCATCAAGGTGGGCGACCAGAGGGGACCTGGGTCCCCGGTTGGAGCCATTTTGGATCACCTTCTACCTTCTACGCCTCCTTGTATTTGTTTCCACTCCTTTCACTTTCAATTCTCCACCGTTGTCCCTCGCCTTCTGCGCCATTTTCTCATCCGACATTTTAACTGATTATTGGCGACATCTCAGGATTATTACATTGGGGCAGACTGTGTTTGTTCCTGGGGTTTTTGAATACGCAGCTTCATAAAGTGCAGTAAATGCGGCAGAGAAATACAATCACAACAGGCCGGATTTATATTCAGAGAGTCAATACGGAGAGTCTTGCCAGCAGCACAGATAAGGGTGAGTATTAACAGCCACGGATTGCAAAATCAATAACAACACTTTATTACCGAGCATATTCCACTGCAACAAATAATGGTGCTCAGAAAGGCAGTGATAGTCACAATTATTGATAGAAATATAAAATGCAAAATGAAAATAAAAATACAAAGGGTCCAGTAGTTGGAACTTCCACCCTGACGACCGTCGTAGAGCACGTGTCCAGATTTGGCATCGCTCAAAAGATGACTGAGAAGGAGCACTTTGGTGAGCAGCACATTTGCCGTTTCCCATGCACAACAGAGATCTGAAAATGTATTTTATATTGTGTTTGCAAACAGCGCACACATGAACCCTCGTACAAAATACATTGATCGCCGCAAAAATTGATACTGGATATGGTAGCATCCAACACAAGTAAACACTGATAACGTCATTATGTCATATTACATTGATGATGTCATATAATATACAGTATGTCGGTTACATATGTAACCAACATCAGTTGAACTAATTTGTTGGGGGGTTTTTTTGCCTAGTTTTAAGCTAGGTTCCAACAATCCAAAAATATCCTCGGCCGGAAACAGGGTCGGAGCTTTTCGACTCCCCGTAAGAAACTAGACCTCCAGTGCGTTGTTGCCGTTTGTCGAACTCAGTGTAAAGCGCTATTAAGGTCCAGTGTAAATATTGACCTCTCGCAGCGATTTGTCTCTTTGATGCTGACGGCTTTCCCAATCAAAGCTTAGAGTCCTGAAGCAAAAAACACCCAGACGGGAAGTTATCCATTTGTCAGTCAGGGCGAGGAACCACCAGGGAGCGAGGGAACCCAGCAGAGAGAAGAGCGGAGAGAAGGAATGGATGTATGGATGTAATGTATGTATGACAACAAGATATATACAACCACGATCATTTCACAACATCTTTGGATTCTACAGTAACATGTTTCATTCCAAATTGCAGGGGTAATAATTTGGAGCCAATGTTGGAAATGCCAGAGTAAATAAGATTTTAATAAGAAACCTTTCCATCAATTGGGTCAAGGCAAATAAATGGAAATGTTAAATTGAATTGTTCAATGTCAATACATAACTCAATAGATATATTATTATTATTATTATTATTATTATTATTATTATTATTATTATTATTATTAGCATGGAGTTTTCATTGGTTAGGTTGAGGCTGACTGTCTACCCAAATTTTTATATTCCATTGTTGTGGATGTCAGTTATTACGCATTTATAGGATTCTACTATGATAGTGGCATATAATGACCAAAAAGACAAATCAAATAGTTTATCGCGGTTATTTGTAGGACAATTAATCGCCAATTACAGTGTTATGATCGTCACAGCCCTATTGATAAGATGGATAGATATATAGATATAATAACTGTAATCATCTGCTGTGTCCCGCTATTCCTAAAGCAGTAAGAATCCTTGTCACTCCAAACATTGTTTTCATCATATTTTTTTGCCCATCCAGGTCATTTGATTTCGAGAAAATATGAAAAATGTTCAAAACGCCAAATCGTCTGAGATCAAGAGAGGCTTCAAATTTGATCGGAGCGATTCTACAAACCAGCATAAATATTATATCACTTCGCTCAGTATTTATCAAATATCGGGAGTGTCCCCTGAAGCCTTAAAACAAAGAAATAACTGGATCGTCACTAAACCATTCCTCAAACTGCGTTGTTGGTATAAGTAATGAGGCGTGAGTTCACAGGGACGAAATGAACAGGAAAAGCGAGTCGAGCGTTGCCCCGCGGCCAATCCAGCGGCACCCAACCGTCAACCGACCAATCGGAGAGCGCCACGGAGTCTCTGAGCGGCGCAAACCCAAAACATCATTTTCACCCGTTTCCTGTTGTCATTATTGCGCCTTTTTGAAGCGGCAAAAAAAACAAAAACATTTTTCACCCTGGCTTGAACTCGCCCGTGCCGTGGATCTTCTGAGAGGGCAAATGTGATTGTGAAATATAGAGAAATGTCCGGACTTATTTCAAGGCGTTTCGGAGTTAAAAGGGGCGGAAGGAGGACGATAAGATACACGCCTCAAGTTTCAAAATGCGATCTAATTTTGACCTCATCTCGGTTTATTTGACGCTCTGCTCCTCGCTTCCAATACAGAGCGCGAGCGGAAAAAAGTTTTTGCAATTTTTCTCTCAGACCTGAACAGAATCACGAGGCGTCACATTCTGTCCTTTTTCTGGGAATAACTACAACGTGAGCTGCATCCATCTGCTGGAGTCCTAAATTGACCATAATCTGCGCTTTTTTTCCCTCTAATATAGAAACGATTAACACACATAGCGGGGGCCTTTTGTTTCCATTTTCCAGATTACAACTACATTGATTTTTATGCTTTATTATATTGTAGAATATCATGACTCTTCCCCCTTGAACCGTGTTGAACTGTTGTCCTGAAGAGACTGATCTCATTTCTTTTAGTTTCTCCAGCCGAAACTGTGTTTCACATAAAATCAGCATACAGCATGACGCAAAGTGCATGCGTCATGAGTGATACAGGGGGCTTTTACTGACCAGGGCAAAATTGCCGGAAATTGGCTTTTTCTCAACCAGGAGAAGTCATTTAAAATACACTGATTCACCCTATATAATAAGCCTTTCCAGCAGGCTCAGATCTGTCAGATAGGGGAAAAACAAAACATTTGCCACGAGAAAAAGATGAAACTGAAAATATGAAAATATAATGTCACATGAAATTATAATGTTCCAGAATACCACCTCAAGGGATAGATTTGAAAGAAAATATGAGCAGAATAGAGTAGAATAAAATAGACTTAAATAGAATAGAATCAAATAGAACAGAAAAATAATAGAATAATAATGAATAGAATAGAATAGAATAGAATAGAATAGAATAGGAGCAGGTGACTCGGCCCGAGGCGACATCGACAAAGGAGAGCGCATTTTGTATCTCCAATATTACTTTAAGCTAAATCCCCGCTATTCCAGAGGCATGTATAAACATCACCACGAATCGTTTCCTCCCCGCAAGTGATGTTCCACTCAGTCTTTCCGTCTGCTGGTATTTAACCATCGTCTCTCTTTCCTACTGCTCTGTCTGCTGCTGATGTTCATCATATGACATAACACCGGTGTCTTGCTGCGGGGGGTATTTGGGGTGGGTAGAGCCTGTGAGCCGGGTGGGGGTAGTCGGGTGGTGCGGGTGGGTGTGGGAGTGGGAGTGGGTGTCTGTAAACAATCTGTGTGAATGTTTGTGACAGTGCCCCGGGGCACTGGGACTGGCAGCTGTCTGACTGCAGCATCCTGCCGAACATCTGGCTCTGGGGATGCCGCCGTCGGTCTGGGCATCAGTGACGAGGGACGGTCACGATGCCGCCATAACATGTGGATTAACCCCAAAAAATGACACAAAAAATACACAAAAGTCACCGGAAACACTTGATATAAAGGGTGGGATATGATAATAAGGTGCAATGCTATAGCTGACCACCAGTTGATAAGGTATGGTTTTCTATTAATAAGTTGATTAATAAAGTGTTATTTTATCTTGCCTTCACTTATCTTATAATGTGAAATCTTAATATGAAATGTATGCAGTGCATCCTGTCCACATCCTGCATTTATAGGATTACTATTTTCCTATTTTTTTTATTCTTATTATTTCAGTATTATTGCCTATTAATTTGATGTGTGCTGTTCTAACACCGCAAATTCCCTCCAGCGAATGAATAAATTATCCATCCATCTCTAACTATCACCTTAGCTTACTTTGAGATGACATCAAGGATGAAAACATTATTTATACTCATTTTACTTATATACATGAATTATGCTTGTTTTTGAAATGGCAACAATAAAAAAGAGGAGTGCAGCAACACACCCCATAATAAGTCACATTATTATCAAATTTAGATTGTTTATCTATCTACTGACCGTAACCCTGCCCCCTCTCAAAAAAAAAAAAAAAAAAAAATATATATATATATATATATATATATATATATATATATATATATACATATACTGTATATTCGTAATGAAGGCTGAGCTTTATTTAGACAAATATATTTTAAAAAACTGAATAGGAGAGGTTTCCAAAAACACACACACACACACACACACACACACACACACACACACACACACACACACACACACATACACACCCATTTCAGAAGAAAGCTCCAACTGCAAGGTCACTGTCAGACAAAAAGAAGCGTGCGCACCCTCTCCTTGCTCCAGATGAGAGCAAAGAAATCATCTGGGAATTATCGCTCTAATTAAACTCAACACATGCAGCTAAATGTGCTAGAAGTGGAGCGATGAAAAGACGGAGCAAGAGAGAGAGAGAGAGGGAGAGAGAGATAGTAGTCAGGAGGGGAAGAGAGGGATGGGAGACAGGAGACAGGGAGAGGCGAGGTGAAGAGGAAAGTGAGGGGAGAAAAAAGGAGGAAGAAGCAAAGGAGGAAAGAGGAGAGGCGACAAGATGAGGGAAGAGAGAAGGAAACAGGAAAGAAGGAGGGAAGAGGGGAGGGCAGAAGGGCGTCGGATGATAAGGAAGAGGAGGGGAGAGGAGGAGAAGAGAGGAGAGGAGGGAAGAGGAGAAGAGAGGAGAGGGAAAGAGTGGGAGAGGGTCGAAGAGGAGAAGAGAGGAGAGCAAGATAGGATAGTATCTATCAATCCATCCATCCATCCATCCATCCTATCATCCGTCATCCATCCATATATCTATCTATCTCGGAGAGGCGAGAAGGAGAGGGACGAGAGAAGGGAACGGTAGAGAGGGAGGGAAAAGGAGGGGACAACAGGATCAGATGATAAGAAAGAGGAGCGGAGAAGAGAAGAGAGGAGAGGAGGATAAGAGAGGAATGAAGAGGAGAAGAGAGGAAGATGGGATAGTACTGTATCCATCAATCAATCAATCCATCCATCCATCCATCCATCCATCCATCCATCCATCCATCCATGCATCTATCTAGAAAACAACACCTTCTAACTATCTACACGGATCCAGCGAAGCTTTGTCACCACCAGACACTGTGACAAACACCTCCCGACACACACACACACACACGCGCGCGCACACACACACGCACACACACACACACACACACACACGCACACACACACACACACAGACACTCACACACACTAAAATTAGAAATGATTGACAGGAGCGGGGCGGAGGAGGAGGAAGAAAACCGTTAGTCACAGATTGTCATTGTCTCACACACTCACAACGTGCAGGAGTGAAATACGTACAGCGGCTCACACCGCCCTACCGCAACAATCACTTCCTCCTTTGAGGTCTCGTCCGGTCCGCCCAAAAAGTTCTGCTTTGACCCGTCCACGGCGCTGGATTGTGATGAACCGCGTTTCTTTTTCCACACTTCGTTTCAAGGGAAGGACCCGGGTGGCGTGGAAGCGTGGAGAGGTCCGCCGCTTGAAAACCACCACTTGAAAACCTGCGTCGCGCCCAATCGGGGATGCTGCGGGCGGGGCTTGAAAATGACGACGGCGGAATCGAGCGGCGCGGCCGACAAAACCGCGACCCCCCGTAGCGGACAGCTTGGATCCTGTTATCGAAGCCGCTTCCGGGAAAAAGATGATTTCAATGTTTTTCCCGGTGTTTCGCTGCCACAGGATTCGGGGGAAAAGTTTCATCCGTCGCTCGGTCCCGTCCGGTGCTGGAGAAGCTACGACCGATCGTTGCAGCCGCCTCGACGGAGGAGCCTCGGAGTGACAGCGGAGCGGCTCGGAGTGCACAGCGACAACAATAATCGCTCGGAAATATTCCGACGCCGGGAAACCTCTCGTACAAAGACTTTCCGCCGGGACGTCGCTCGCAGGAAGGTCATCCGCTTGGCGGTCGAGTTCGAAGCAACAGGCTCAAATCACGAGGACTCCGTTTCTGACCCCGCCCAGCCTTTGAACGGATGGAAGGGCTCGGAGGGGGAAAAACGTCTAGATAGACTGAATTTCCAGAAATTCAGGATGATTATCCGGGGTCGCTTTTTATGTCTTCTTCGAGAGATTTGTCCTTGCCACTAAAACGACACTATTTTTTGAATTTTTTTATATATTTTTTTTATGCCTAACTGCTCTTGTCTAGGTCGTCATGTCTAGGAATCTTCTGTCAAAAAGTGGAGCGTTGGCGAACCAATGCGCCCGTCGCCGCGCAGGGCGATGACGCGGTTCTGCGCCGTCAGCGCGTTCCTTCCGTCGCTGCACACGGCGGGCGTGAGACGTCAAACAGATTTTCCTCTTTTTAATGGTTTATTTAGCCATTTCTCTTTGAAGTTTTGAAGTAATTCAACGGTGTCTGTAAAAACAAAAGAAAAGACTCCCATAGAATCAGGAGTCATGTCATCAGACACGGTTGATTGATGGATGGATTGATGATTGCTTCATGAATCTGACTGATAGCTCCAGCAAGAGTTGGCTGCCGAACTGAAATGGGGGTGAAGTGAATTATTGGCTAAAATGAAGCGGAGTAACCTCCGTCATGTGTTTACGGCAGGCGGGGAAGATTGAATTCTAGCTCTATATCCCTGTGTCTCCAACCCATCACTCGTCTTCTTTCCCTCTGTGTCCACCTATTCGTTTCCTTTAGTGTGTGTGTGTGTGCGCGTGTGTGTGTGTGTGTGTGTGTGTGTGTGTGTGTGTGTGTGTGTGTGTGTGCGCGCATGTGTGTGTGTGCGCGCGTGTTATATAAAGAGCGGAAGAGACAGATGGAAGATGAAATGAGAGGAAAGAAGTTGAGAGTAGAGGTCTTCACGGGTCGACCCAAACTCCTACTGGTCCTCGGGCAGTGGGGGGTCCACATTTCACTAGGGCCCGTTGGGTTTGGGTCAGGTCGCGTTCTAGAGATGGAATGCGACCAAAGACTTCTATCACCCTCGCTTGAAAAACAGCATTTTGGGAGCAATGTTAATGATCAGATCTGTTGTGCATGGCATCCAGCGAAAAAAAAACAAAACAATCTGACACAGATCCAAGTCTCACTCCCCACGGACATCCACTGGGTCTGTTTTGTAATGTCTTGGGTATGGTTCCAATCTCAAGTCTGAATTTTGGGACCCCTTGTGACCCCTCTCTCTCTTTCTCCCTCTGTTGAGGGAGAAAGAGAGAGAGAGAGAGAGAGAGAGAGAGAGAGAGAGACATGGTGGCGGGCTGCAGGGAGGTGCAGGGACTGTCTTGGCACCGTGGATCTGCGGTCATGCTGGAGGTCACGCTGGAGGTCAGGATGTCAGCCGAACCCCGAGGGACGCACAAATCATTCCCCCTCCGTCTGCCTGACTGACTGACTGACTCGGCGACTGTGTGACTGATGGACTGACTAGCTAACTGACTGGCTGCAGTAGCTGGCTGACTGGCAGGCTGGGCAAGGGATTTCCTAAATAGCCGCATGACTGATTATCTCCCTGGTTGATACGTTGGCTGGATTGCTGATTGTTTGAGGGATTGGCCATAAGTGGCCCCCTTCCTGACTGGCCTTCTGTCTATGGTGACCGGACGTCCCTGTTTGACGGCCCCGGTTTCGAGCTGTGCCCCGAGTACAGACAGTTATTTGTAAAAACCCTAAAATCTCCCTGTTTTCACCATTCACTACCAAATTGTCCTGGTTTTCAGCACAATTACGATAATAATGATAATATTATACTTGTTTTCAGCGCTTCCATATATTATATACTGTATAGAGGCAGGAAGATCCCATCGGAGAAGTGTGAGTGTGTGTGTGTGTGTGTGTGTGTGTGTGTGTGTGTGTGTGTGTTTGTGTGTGTGTGTTTGTGTGTGTGTGTGTGCGGGCGTGTGTGTGTGTGTGTTCCCTTGTGTTTACGTTCTGTAACGGAATAT
>NC_137192.1:17407064-17424564 GCF_960531495.2 Zeus faber
TTATAGTTGAAAGTAGCACAACAACTGTTTGTATTTGTGCGTATCGAAAAGACAGTTGCACTACCTGCTTCAGATACAGGGCCATGTGTTTATATTGTTCAAGCTTATTAACTAGTTTGTTTAAAACGCTGTTTAAAAATGATGGGGGAAACCATCTCTATGGATATTTTAGTTTTTATATTGATTATTCATTCATTTCATTCAAATCTGTAAACTCATTAGTAGCCTATATTGTTAATTGATAACAACTTAACGACTTTCAATTATGGTCAGCCTGAACAAAACAGGTTACAGTTTATTTTTAGTACTCAAATCTGTGCTGTAATTCAAATTTGACAAACATAACGAAATATGTAGGCAATTTTACTGAGTATTCCAATAAGGCTAGTTCATGTGATGTATTGGGATACAGAGGTATTGCTGGTGGTGTTTTCATATAGATAGATGTCTATCTGGACTATTTGCAAAACAATCAAAAGCGAGGCTAAATTTGACAAGAGGGCCTTGTCAGGAGCCCGAATGCAGCTTTTCCTGCTCAAAAATAAACACAACTTGCCTAACTCTCACTGAATGAAAACCATGACTTGAAAATAATTAAGAGTAAATATTGAGCTTTTAAACTTTCTGTACACATAAAGCTGACAGTTAGCTGCAGGCAATGCAGATCCATCTTACGGATATATTGCATAATGAAATTGTAAATTACAAGCAAATGTTAACGTCTGCTACCTTCCCCCAGAGACTTGAAAAAAATTATAGCTTAGCATAACTGAACATAAAACAAAGATGAAATGTATTAAAATAACTGACAAGTAGAAAAAAAGAATATGTGGATCATAAATTGAAATAAATATTATTATTATTGTCATCATCATCATCATCATTATCATTATTGTTATTTTAATTATTATTATTATTATTATTATTAATAATAATAATAATAATAATAATAATAATAATAATAATAATAATAATAATAATAATAATAATAATGACACTCGCCATAATAATAATATTACAATGATTTTGAACTATTGCCACCATGACCAGGCTCTCATCATGCTGACCATTTTAGCCACTATCTACTGTACCCTCCTGCCTGATTCAAAACCCGTTGCATTGCTTCTTCCACAAGCTCTCAGTGTGTTACAACAGATTCCTCCTTGGATTCGCTAGAAAAGGGGGAATTAATAGAATAATGTCAAAATTTGATTTGGCAATTGAAACAGCCTCCAAGCATCCTCCATGCTCATTTTTTTTATTCTTGTGGTAATCATCAATATATAATTTATATAATTGCAGGGAGCCACTTATTGCTGTAATGCTAAAAACAAACATTGATCCTCCTGGCAGCCAATAAGCCAAACACTTCATTCTGATTGGCGTTTGGACAATTGGACAAAAAGTACAATATCATTCAAAAGTGGAAAAAAAATGCAACCTTTTCCATGTCGCCTCCACAGCCCCCAACTTGGCTCCATCTCACTGGGATTGACTGGAGTGAGTTGTGAACATATGTCTGAAGGAGGGGATTTCCAGAAGATGGGAGAAATTGAGACAGTCATTCAAACAGGGGGACGCAACGCTTGAAGCCACTTCACCCTCGGGGTCATCGAACTTCACCAATCATTATTTCCCTCGTTGTAGTTTCTGAGAAAACAGATTCATCTCTGCCCCCAACGCCCAGTGCTGCTCTGGAACAGACTCAAATCAACGTGCTGTCCCATACGATCAGGATGAGAACTCACAGAGCTCCGGAAAGTCCACAAATAAAGGGCAGAAAGATCCCTCCATCCCCCCCAAAATAAGTTGAATTAAACAGAAAGATCAAGTGCTTCCTATTTATAGAGGGAATCAATTAGAGACGAGCAATTACACTGAAAGACTGCCAGTTATACAGAAGATGGATGGAAGAGAAGAGAGGAGAGGAGAGGAGAGGAGAGGAGAGGAGAGGAGAGGAGAGGAGAGAAGAGGAGAGGAGAGGAGAGAAGAGGAGAGGAGAGGAGAGGAGAGGAGAGGAGAGAAGAGAAGAGGAGAGGAGAGGAGAGGAGAGGAGAGGAGAGGAGAGGAGAGGAGAGAAGAGGAGAGGAGAGGAGAGGAGAGGAGAGAAGGGGAGATGAGAGAAGAGGAGAGGAGAGGAGAGGAGAGAAGAGGAGAGGAGAGGAGAGGAGAGGAGAGGAGAGGAGAGGAGAGGAGAGGAGAGGAGAGAAGGGGAGAGAAGAGAAGAGAAGAGAAGAGAAGGGAAGGGAAGAGGAGAGGAGAGGAGAGGAGAGGAGAGGAGAGGAGAGGAGAGAAGAGGAGAGGAGAGGAGAGAAGGGGAGATGAGAGAAGAGGAGAGGAGAGGAGAGGAGAGGAGAGAAGGGGAGAGAAGAGAAGAGAAGAGAAGAGAAGGGAAGGGAAGAGGAGAGGAGAGGAGAGGAGAGGAGAGGAGAGGAGAGGAGAGAAGGGAAGGGAAGGGAAGGGAAGGGAAGGGAAGGGAAGGGAAGAGGAGAGGAGAGGAGAGGAGAGGAGAGAGGAGGGATGGTTCAGGAGGTGACGGTGGAGATGCGTCCGACCAGGACGTTAAAACCAGGTGAGTTAAACAGGAACCGTGTTGTAGTTTAAATCTAATCAGTTCCAAACCTAAAAAATAAAAAAGGTTTTTTTTCAAAAGTCTGAAATATCCTACGTAAGAAAATGCAACATGTAGTCATGTTTTATTTTTTGACAACTTCACATCAGCATAGCGCTAAAATGAACCATTCGTTTATGGGCTCCTGAATGAACAAGGTTTGATGAATTCAGATCGACCGACAGATTTATCAACGTGTCAAATGTCACAAAAACGCATTGATTTCAATGAATGATATTAATAAATGAATTAATAAATAAGTAAAAAAAAAAAAAAAAAATCAATTTTTTTTAATTCCATATTTTGGGTAACGATGAGACACGCAAGCGGCATGGAAGCATAGAATAAAATAAAATCGCCTTTCAGTATAATCTTTAGGATTTATTTCCCCTCACGTACCTTCCAAAAACTGCAAATTTATCCTTCCACCCCTCCCATCTGACATTTTAATATCATATTATAGATTTTTCTATTTAATTTATTTATTTATTCCTGTTCAGGGTCGCACGCTTTGGGAGGTGGGAGGGAGGAAACACGGCCCTGAACGGGGCGCCGGTCCATTGCAAGGTCACACACATGCGTACACACACGCACGCACGCACGCACGCACACACACACACACACACACACACACACACACACACACGTACGCACGCACACCTGCACGCACGCACACCCGCACACACACACACACACACACACACACACACGTACGCACGCACACCTGCACGCACGCACACCCGCACACACACACACACACACACACACACACACACACACACACACACACACACACACACACACACACACACACACACCGTTCACACCTACAGGCTCTTGAGGGTATCGACCAATTAGACCGATCTTCATGTGGGAGGAACCCGGAGCACAGTGGAAAAGCCCAAGAATCAGCAGCTTCCATGGCCTTCATAACTTTATCTTTGAAATGTAAACAGAGACTCCCCCAGGCTGACGAGGGACCCCTCACTGTACCTTACTGTTGACAACTTATTCCAAAACACATTTCTATCAGAATGCGAACCAACTGCGTTATAATGATAAGCTCAGAAACATCTGATGCGAGGAAATTTAATTAAAATTTCGAACACATCATTGTTTGTGTTGAAGTTGTAAATTGAAATAAATAAATGAAAAGGAACACACACACAAAAACACACACACACACACACACACACACACACACACACACACACACACACACACACACACACGCCAGTTTCAGTTGTAACATTCTGGGATATGTCGGGAGCGGCTTTCAGCAATTAAGACTGTGTGTTGTTTTTAGTTAGTTGCATCCTTTCAGCTTCAGAGTAACTTTCTGTTACGGCCCAATCAGGTTGCAAGTCAACGCATTATTATCTTCTTAAATGAACAGTTAGCTAGATGACATCTGCATTTCAATTTTTTCTATTTTTATATTGGATATATTGTTAAATATGGCCCACTAATTATTTATAAAATAACAATACTTCATTAATCCAGCCATCCTAACCTAATGTTCTACGAATATAAAACTGAATGAAACAGATTATAACAAACTTTCTTTATGGTAACGTCTGTTTATTTGCATTCTCCATCCGAGGCCCTAACGTTCAGGACGGGCGTGAACTCGCGAGAACGGTGTTGCAGGTTTTTCCTCCCAAACTGTTGGTGCCGCCACCTGGAGCGTCGCGGAATGCTGCCAATAACGACACAAAATATAGCCGCACAGGGTCCAGTTTAGCCGCGGTTTCGGTAACGCCATGATCAGACTGTTTCCGGGCTGTGATACGAGGTCTGTACGGTGACGTAGCGGTGATCCACTTCCCCACTCGCTCCGGGCCGTTTGCCGTCCAGGGTGATGGGACTTTGTCGGGTCGCACCGAGGAAAACCGTGATGTGATGGAGGGTCACTCCCAGTCCGCCGTGTCCAATGCGAGGTCGAGGCGGAGGGACACTGTTTATTTTAACATACATTTAATGTTTTTTAAATAAATTGTGTATGAATGAAGATTATGTTTACTTTAAATGAAGTATCTAATTTCTAATGTGTTCGACCAATCACGCTGGACTTACTGTACGTCCATGAATGTTCCTCTTGCGTCGTTTAGTTTAAATGTCCCTCAACAACGGTGTTTTAACAATTACAATCGTTTCTGGATCATGCAGTGCGGACACGAGAGAAAGGGTCGTTTCCTCCAAAGGTTCTTAGAACTTCCTGCGGTGCAAAGACGCCTTCTGTGACCGATTTTAGTCTTCAGGGTTTGGTGAAACGCAGCGCGAGTTACAGTTTTCAGAGTTTCCTCTAAACGCAGCGTGAACCAAGCTTTGAGTTATTTCATTTGGGATGGCGATGTCACAAAGCGGCATCCCAAATGAAACATTAAATCGCCTCAACGTTCTTCTAATTCTTGTAAAATTACAGTTGTTCACTAATTTCTGCTCCCAATGTGCAACGATATTGATCAAACTTGAAACGTCCCTGCTCTAACGGGACCTCAACCATGTCTGTGTGTACTGCGATTGTCGTGTTCCAGATACTTTTAGCCAGAAAAATGGGTGTGATTAAAGATAAAATAAATCCCAGCAATAACAATAGGGATCCAGCCCTGCAGGCTGGACCCTGAATAATAGTAATAATTTTATTAATAATATTTTTTTTTTATTATTGTTGTTATAATAATAATAATAATAATAATAATAATAATAATAATAATAATAATAATAATAATAATAATACACATTTAGCAGATACATGCGTGCGTGCGGTCATGAGACGCATGTAAAAGCAAGCAGGGATGGGAGTCACCGGGGATTTAGCGATACAATATATTGCGATACTTTCCGATTCTTTCCTTCTGTAGTATTACGATACGATACTGCAATATATTGTTCATTTCTTTCTCATCTGACAGCAGTAAAAAGTTTAAAACGCATCTTTTTGCTCTTCCCGTTTTGGTCTTCTGCCCACACGGAGCTTAGAACGTTGTGACTGAAAAAGTGTCCCCGTTACGCACGGTTACGCACGGGGCTTTTTTTTGTTTCATTCAATCAGAAAAGGTAGGAAAATAAATACATCTACTGTATAATAAAAACACACTGTTTTTATTGGCTTTGTTTGGGAAAAAAAGTATGTCTGATCTGAGCTGCGGATCGCGCCCCCTCCGCTGGGGAGCTGCTCCCACTGGAGCTCAAAGCACCACTGGAGCTGCTTTGATGCGTTTCAGAGTGGACGGCCAAGTTTTTGAAAACTCTAGTGTGGACCGAAAACAGCGTTTTTAAATGTATCCGCATTAGTCTGGACGCGGCCTCTATCTCACGGCCCTAAATATTAATATATATATAAAAAAAAATGATTCTTGGCGTCAGACTTTTGATACAATATCGTGGGGAAAATATTGCGATACTACGCTGTATCGATTTTTTTTTTCCCCCACCCCTAAAAGCAAGTCTCCCGGAGTCCAGCAAACACTTTCTGCAGCACAAGGCTGACCTTTCCCTGTTCTCTCTCTCTCTCTCTTTCTCTCTCTCTTTTTCCTCTTTCTCTCTTTTCTCCCTCTCACTCTCTCTTTTCTCTCTCTCTTTTTCCTCTTTCTCTCTTTTCTCCCTCTCACTCTCTCTTTTCTCTCTCTCTTTTCTCTCTCTCTCTTTCTCTCTCTTTCTCTCTCTCCTTTTCCTCTCTCTCTCTTTTCTCTCTCTCACTCTCCCTTTCCTCTCCCTCTTTTCTCTCTCGCTCTCTCTCTTTTTTTCTTTTTTCTCTCTCTTTTTCTCTCTATCTCTCTCTCTTGGTTCCTTCATAATCAAGTTTCTGCTGTTGTGACATGACTTACTGAAACTGAAAATAAAGGAACCTTAAAAGTCAAAGTCTCTCTCTCTCTCTCTCTCTCTCTCTCTCTCTCTCTCGCTCGCTCTCTCTCTCTCTCTCCCCCTCTGCTCCCGCTGCTTTCCTGCTTGACACATTCCACTGGTGAAAGATTTCCTGCCCTCAAAAAGTTCTAGTTGCTATGCAACAGATCTGCCTGCCACTGAGAATAATTCTAACACAGACACACACACACACACACACACACACACACACACACACACACACACACACACACACACACACACACACACACACACACACACACACACACACACACACACACTAATACAAGTAGCTCTTAGCCTACATCTTGTTCTTGCTAAAAGATTGTGAGTTTATTAAGCTCGCATTAAGCAACTAAACATGTTTAATCTTCATTGTGTTTTAGTGAAAAAGCTGTGCACGTTACCGCTTTTCAACTCTCCAGCACCTTGACAGGCCCAAAACAAACCTGTGATGAAAAACAAAGCTGGTGTCCTCTCATAACACACTTCGTCAACTTGTATTTTTCTATCCATCTTTTATTAGGTAGAATAAGCAATAACTTTCAAGCCGTTCTGAGAGTCCAAACAGTGAGGGAGCCGGACCTTCTAGTAGTAACTACACCACACGCCCACAAGCCTCCATGTGAACATCATACATATGAAATATAATATCAAATAACTTAACACCCTATCTAATCATAAATAATGATAACAGCATCTATTATTTTTCAGAGTAACATGGATGGATGGATAGATAGACCGACAGACAGACAGACCAACAGATAGACAGATACATAGATAGACAGACAGACAGACAGACAGACAGACAGACAGATAGATAGATAGATAGATAGATAGATAGATAGATAGATAGATAGATAGATAGATAGATAGATGGGCGTTCTGACTGTTTTTTGTGTTTATTTGGTTTTTTTTAACCTGTGCTGTCAGCATGCTGGGCATACAACACAGAGTATTTGTATGCTATTTGCATATAAGACAGAGTTACTCTGCAAGAGGAGTTCAAGTTCTCAACCTGCAATGTTCTTTATTCATTCTTAAATCAACAAGAACTGCTACAATAACTGACCTGTAGAATGACAAGAGCACAGTTTTGGTTATGGAGAGCCACCACCAACCCCCCTCTTTGGAGAACTATTCATCATGTTTGGGTCTATAAACAACTGATCACTACTCCAAGAGGGGGAGAATCACCACGGTGAGACAAATAAACATGGAAACAAACCACATTTACACAAAAACATGAACATTGGATGACAGCATGTATTGAAAAACTGAATTAGGTCCAGGAAAACTGGAACGACAACTGGTCACGTGGCCTCTTCCTGTCAAAGTTATGGCAGTAAATGAGGAAGGAAAGGAGAGGAAAGCACCCCCGGTTGCTGGGGTGCACTCCAAGCAAGTGTGCGTGAGTGCGTGAGTGCATGTGTGCGTGCGTACGTGGGTGTGTGTGTGTGTGTGTGTGTGTGTAAGATGTCCACCGGTGAGTGTACATGACTTATCCCCATTGGTACTGGTGTAAAAGGTCGGTATTATGTTGCGGCGCCTCCAAGCAGCGCAAGGGGCCCCGAAGCCCCACGAACTCCACAGCCCCGCGGACAACCCCCGGCTGCAGGAGATCCCCGGATACCCCGCCCTGCGGCCACGGAAGACCCCCGGGCCCCCAGAGAAGCCAGAGGGCCGTGGAGCAACTCCCGCGCCCAGCCCGACGGGCATGACCAAGTCCCAGGGAGCACAAGGAGGCCCTGCGCCCCAGGGCCGCACACATACAACCAACCCCCGGACGCAGGCACAAGACGCAGCCGCCGGCACAGAACCCGGGCCACGGGCGCAAGGCAATGTACTGTGGGCCCGAATCACGGCCCCACGGTGACAGACCGACACCCCGCCCGAGCCGCCAGTATCTGGCTGTTAAAACACAGGCTTTATTAAAGGATGAGGACAGCATCGTTTCATATTTTCTCCGAATGTCAACATATGTGCAGCCGATTTGGCTGTCTCACCCGGACATCCTCCATTCTCGCGACAACGTTGTAAATGAAGGGCGTGCGTCACCAAGCAGCCTGCTCCCGTTGATGGTTGCCCCAGTCAGAGCGTGTGCAATACCTTCTGGACACCGGGCGCGGAACGGAACTCAACGGTCCACTGTTCCATGTCCATTGTAATGATGGTTGTAATGAAGACCTGAGCTCTGAGCTCTGAGCAGTTCTATGGCCTCCATGGTACAAATTATATCAGCATTGGCTAAATGCACATGCCTGCTTGTAACTGATGTAAGTAATATCCAGTTTTGTATATATATATATAGATATATATATATTTATATACATGAAAAGACGGGTCTCTGCTTTTTGCTGGACATGATGATGAAGTCGGTGTCTTTCTTTGTTGTCAATGGAAACTAGAATCTCCAAAACAAAGTCACAGTATGTTACAACTATAATGGTGCCAGAACTAGAGGCAGAATTCTAATGGTTCAAAACTCTCTTTATGGGGAAAAAGCGGAGGGGGAGGGAGAGAGAGAGAAAGAGAGAGAGAGAGCGAGGTGTCGGGCTGCATGCTAACTCAGGATGCCTGTTGGAGCTGTGTTGCACAACAGACACTGTCTGGAGCGTCCCAGGGCGAAAAAACCCCAACTCAAAACACACACACACACACACACACACACACACACACACACACACACGCACGCACGCATGCACGCATGCACGCACGCACACACACACACACACACACACATACATACACAAATAGCTAGCTTGTCCTGTGGCTTGCTGCTGCAGAGCCTGAGTCTGTTTTTCTCACGGTCACGCCAAGGGCATCCACTCCCCTGGTACAGCTCTGCTCTACACAGGATGGAGGGAAGAGGAGAGGAGAGGAATAAGGAGGGGGGGGGGGAGAAGAGGAGAGGAGGAGAGTGAAGCGGGGAGGAGAGGAGAGATGCGAGAGGAGGAGAGGAGAATAGAGGACAGAAAGAAGGGAGATGGGAGAGGAGGAGAGAAAAGGAGAGGAGAGAGGAGGAGAGCGAGGAAGAGAGAAGAGGGGAGGAGAGGAGAAGAGAAGAGGAATGGAGAGACAACGGGGAAATGAAGGGTTAAAAGGGAAATGAAGGAAAGAACAAGAACAAGAAGGAACAAGAAAGTGCAGCAGGAGGAAGAAGAGAGAGAGAGAGAGAGAGAGAGAAGAGAGTTAGGGTGTTTGGAAATGGAGATGAGATGTTAATGTGTCTGCTTCGCGATGCACTGCAGCAAACTGTTTGAAGAAGGAAGAGAAGAAAGTAGAGGATGGATGGTGTGAGCCGGGGTGGAGGGGAGGGGGTGAGGAAAATGAGATGATGAGGAAGAAATTAGAGAGAGAGAGAGAGAGAGAGAGAGAGAGAGAGAGAGAGAGCGGGAGGGAGGGAGAGAGAGAGAGAGGGAGGAAACGGGTAAAGGGCTCAGAGGATGGAAGAGGCGGAAGAGGGAGAAGAGAAGATCCTCGCTGAACTGTGTTTAGCTTAACGCAGAACTTAATAAGGCGTCTAATGAAGTGTCATCGATGCTCCCACGCTCCAGGCTGTTACCGCCTCACTGTTTCTTCATGTCATGTCTTCTGATGACATCGCCGAGGGAAACCCTGAATACGGAAGCTGAAAAGTTAATCCACCTGTCATCCAGGTGTCCTGCACCTGTTGGGCAGTCAGGGCTTGTGGCCGGGTGGTGCATCCAGCCAGTTGCAGTATGGCCTCTGCACAGGACATTGGTAGGCATGGGGGCCCTGCTGGCTCACCGGCGGGGCGGGCGGTTCTGGGGGGTGTCAGTCTGTTGCCGCGGGAACTGGCTCCGGGCCTGTGGTTCATACCTGGCGCCCGGGTTTATGCTCCTTGGGGCCAGGCGTGGGTGTTGCTCCACGGGCTTCCAACTTCTCTTGGGCCTGGGGGTTCTTCTGTGGCTGCAGGGCGGGGTGCTCAGGGTGTTCCTGATGTCGTGGAGTGTCTATACGGCTGCGGTACTCAGGGGTGGCTGCGGCACTTTTCCGCTGCTTACCATATAATTCCGACCTTATACCTTATACACTAGAACTAAGTGCGACAAGTCCCGTGCACTCACCGGTGGACACACACACACACACACGTGCGCACAGGCACCCACCCATACACTTACACACACACACACACACACACACGCACACACACACTCATCATAGGCACGTGCACCAGCTTTGAACACACCTCCAAACACCCTCCTGGTTACACCTCTCTCCTTTTTTCCCTCATTTTACTGCCATAGCTATGACGAAGAAGCCAGGTGCCATTGCTGTTACAATTTTCCTGGTTAATTAACTCTGTTTTGTCTATGTTGTCGTCTGATGTTTCTATGTTTACATTACACGTACATGTTGTGTGGTTCTATGTTTATTTGCCTCATCCGTGGTGATTCTCCCCCTCTTGGAGTAGCAGTTCTGATTAGTTGTTTAATGACCAAAAGAGGGGGATTGGTGGCGGACTTGTGTAAAAAACATTGTGCTCTTGATTAAAGAATGAATAAAGAGCTGCATTGCAGGTTGAGAAGTTGAACTCCACTTGCAGACTAACTTTGTCCTAGATGCAATGGCACAAGTACTCTGTGTTGTATGCCCAGCATGCTGACAGCACAGGTTAAAAAAAATAAATAAATAAATAAATAAATATATATATATATATATATATATATATATATATATATATATATATATAGTGGCTCTTGGACTCCATCAATACACTTCCAAGAATGTTGATGGAGAGCAAAAAAATAACATTCTGTCTGTGAGGTCAGACAAAAATCTTGCCATCTCAAGAACAACCTGTGCAGAGAGTTTTTTGGTGCCCAGATTTGCCCTGAGGTAATTCACAACTTTTACTTAGTCTCTCTGCTGTGATTTTTGCCTGAATCCAATTTGAGAGAAGGAAATAATTTAGTTGATTGAAAACGAGTTTCTCCTGTTATTGACTTGGAATGGAAAATTGGAACAAGCCCTAAATTGACTCAAGACTGATTCATGGGTAGGGCTAGGGCTGGGTATTGTTTAAAAGATTACGATACCAGGACCAATACCCTTAAAATTATACCGATACCATTAGTGTACCTTATTCAATACTTGTGTTTTCTATTATACCCATCATGTGAATGGAAGCATTCATTTGGGTTAAATGCCACCACTCCACCCCATCCAAATGATTTTTACACTAATACATTTCCAAACTGTCCAAATTATTGAAATTGAAAGCTGTACAATGAGGTATTTGGGCAGTGTCATTTTAAACAAATAGCCAGTGCAGGAGGAATGATTACAACGAGGAAAACCTTTCACTGCTCATATGGACACGACTGCTATTTGAAGACAAATTGTGACCGGATCCTTAAACAGACTGTTGGAGCTGCTGTAGTAGTCGGCCAATCACACATCTCATTAAATGGAGGAACGCTTGCGCCTTGCGGTGATTGTCTGCGAGCGAGCCATTTGTAATTTTTTTCCAAATCTTGGTACAAAAAGGATCGGATCCAGGTATTGACTTGAGAAGTCTCCATACTACTTGGTATCGGATTATTTCGGTCGATACCTTAACGGTATTGAGTACAAATGCCCAGCCCTACTCATGGGTGAAGGTGTATTTTTTTTGTCTGGTACTATAGATATGCAATTTGGTCATTCTCCACATCTTTTCAGCTACTTTACTCATTTTCCTTTTCATTTTCTTGGTTTTATGTTCCCTGGAAGCGACTTTCTTTATTTGTCATTTGGTGTCAAATGAGGTGTTTAGACCCTGTAATGTTTTCAAGGTAGTTAGGAAAGTTGCTGCGAGTTCTGTAGGTGGACTAAGTGTCAATAAGTGCTAAGCTTTCTTTTGACAACACGCTCGGTGCAGGATCAGCAATAACCCTAAAGAACACAAAGAGATGCTGCAGGGCGACACCGAGTACAGCGGTGTCAGATTATCACCGAACGCCTCGTCACGGTGACAGCTGGATCCCAAAGGAGGCTGTGTACACGCATAAACTGAAGATTATCAACTTTTTCCGGCCCTTTTCAGGAAAATATGATGACAATAGTTAATTGAAAACTAGATTAACCTGTTTGTACTTGAAGACGGCAAAATTCATCAGTGTTTATCTAGCCCTGTGTATCTTGCAAGTTGTTAGCGGAGCTGAACAATTTACTTTCCAGTGAGTTGTTCCGGGTAAGATGTGTTGTTTGTGAGGAAAATTGAAGTTAGTGTGCTGTTTGAAATCCCCTCATCCATAACTGCACCCTGATCTATTTGTGGAAATTGATAGAATGTTAAATCATATAATGTGATTTTAATTCATCAAACAGTTAAAAAAAATTTGCAATTCTTTTTTACTTCCCATCCTGTGGATCTTCGTGCGAAAGCGTTTCGAGAAAAAAATACCCAGTCGGGAAGTAGTAGTACTCACCGGAACGACAAGGGCAGTCGAGAAAAGAAAATGGCCATGGGAGTAGGAAGTAGTAGTCGAAGTAGATGGAGGCTTCTGTAATTTTTAGAATGTTTAGTCGGGCGATGGTGGCGCAGGAGGTAGAGCGGTAATCAGAGGGTTCCTGGTTTGATCCCCCGTTAAGCAAGACGCTGAACCCTAAAGTGCTCTCAATGAGCTGGTGTGCACCTTGCATGGTTATCGATGTGAGGCGTGTATCGTAAAGCGCTTTGAGTGGTCGCAAGACTGGAAAATTGCTATATTAGATGCTGTCCATTTATTAGCCTCTTGTTGTCCAAACCCGCACAAGTCTTGAACTGCCACATAACATCCGGGTCACGGAAGACGGCAAAAAGTTAAAATATTTAACTCACGCCAAGATGGGACATAAATATCCCTGTATGAGCGAAGAAGCTCTGCAAGTCTTGCCTCAAACTTTTCCCTTTTGAAATGAAATGAAATGAGGAGAAGCGCTCTTCGCGCCATGTCACAAATCTTGGAGGTGTGCGATGTTGGGTAGGTCCCCACGCGCCATGATGCCACCCCCTGGTGACGTCATTTTATGTGAACAATTAATTGACGATTGTTTGTTAAGGTTCAACTATCGATTAAGGAAATTCCTTTACATTTGCATATATATATATATATATATATATACTGTATATATATATATATATAAATATATTTATATATGCAATATTATGCACATATATATGCATAATATATATATGTATAATCTATATATGCATAATCATAATCTTACATGCAAAGACCCACAGAGGCCATAGTGAGGCCATTATTAGTTCTCTATACATTTGTATGGTGAACTAATAATTTCACTGTCTAATTAAGGCATCACTCTCACGAAAACCAAAAACATGGGGAATGCTTTGCGTTGCATGACGCATCTCTCACATGACCCGATGAAGCCAGAGCGTGCTTTCATCCTTCGACGAGTGGCTCCCACACAACTCCTCTACTTGACACACATACAGCATGAACCCTTTAAGACGATGGAAGGCTATAATTAACTTACAGCGCCGCACTGATGTACGGCTCAAAAGAGGCAGCGTGAAAGAGGGAGGACACAAAGCAGAGCAGGGTTTTAGATTCTCCAGGTTTTTGTGCGGTGGCGGCGGCACGGGAAGATGGACGGCGGCAGACCTCACGCAATCCATGGACCTTTCACAGCGAACTCCAGCCACTAATCTGTGACCATGCCTTTTGGCTATGAGTCGCACTACAAAGAGGAATTGACCGTGTACACACAGGGGGGTTATCTAAGTCTGGGGGGGTGGGGTGGTCTGTGTCCTCAAAGGAATTTCAATTTTGAATCCCGGTCCATTCATTTATTCTATCTCACGTTGTAATTATCAAGGTACACTGTTATGAAAGAGATTATTATACATGTTTGATTGTTACTGAAGTGAAACATAAATGAATCGGATTCTCCACCCTCATGTTATGACTTCGACTAGTTAATGAGAAGCGAGTGATGAAAAGATGACAACAGTGATTCATTTCCAATAATGGCTTGTGGTGTGGCGGTGGTGCGGTTTAAGCAGCCACGCCTGTCTCGGGTCGGGGTAATTGTGCAATGTTCCACCTGCTCCCGGCTTGTTCCATCTTGTCCGTTCTCTACAATAAACTGTGTTTATTCAAACCGTGTTTGAAACATCTCTGCCTGTGTCTCTGTGTCGGAGGGCCCCGAAAACGCCACTCGGGTGGCGTGTGGCAGGAAATTCCATTAAAGAGGATGGTTTACTTGTTAAAAACGTTCCTCTATTTCAGCCGTTTGGCATTGGGTTTTTTTTTGCCATTAGGTGTTAATCAGATCACACATCCACTACAAAATGTGTGAACACACAGGTCGATGAATACAACACAAACAGGCTTCATCGATGAAAGCAATGCAGCATGAAGTCAGAGCGAACCCGCAACTTAAAGCCAAGACCAGGAGCCAAAAAACGACGATCATTGGTGTAATTACGTCGGAAATACCTCAATAAATGACACCATAATTGTATTTTACGTCATCTAATATATAATTATATATATATATATATATATATATATATATATATATATAATCCACCATACATTTTGTGAAAGTGCACGTAGCGTGTAGGTGTGTCTTGTTTCATGTTGATGATCAGCCCCAACAGGTGAGCAGTTCAACCAGGTCCCAGGCAATGTACAGTAAAAAAAAAAAAGAAAGACAGAGATATGGGGGGAGAGGAAAGGAGGGGAGGGGTGAGAGAGTGATATCTGAGGCAGAAATCTCAGAGAAAAGACAACAAAACTGGAACCAATGGAGGGAGAGGCGGAGGTGGAAGGGAAGGGGTGGACGAATAGAAGAGGCGGAGGGAAGAGTAGGGAAGGGCCCAAGGAAATAAGGAGATAAGGACACAGGGAAGGAAGCTGGAGAATGGAGAGATGGCCCAAGAGGGGAAGAAAGAAAGGCAGAGCAACGGATGGAAACTGGACGGCTTCTCGTTCAGTTTTTTTGCATTGGAGGCACTTGCTGTCATTTCTTTTTACACAAATTAACATTTCGGATCATCTCAGTACGTGTCCCTCGATCCCTCAGGCCCAATAACCCTGGGGTCAGTGGAATGTGTTTGCACAGAAAATAAAAATAAGAAAATGAATTAAAAGAAACAACTGCTCCACTGTTGTTTCTTAATAATGATAATAATAATAATAATAATAATAATAATAATAATAATAATAATAATAATAATAATATGAATATGAATATGAATATGAATATGAATATGAATATGAATATAAACATCTTTCACAAAATACAATCCCTCAGATATAATTTTCCCTCATACCTTGGCATCGAAGTTGAAACAGCATTGGTATATATTATATATTGTACATTATATGTTACACGTATTGATGACATTTATTTATGTCCATTTATGTCATATTGATATGACTTTTTTAGAGCCTAGATCGTATAAGGAGAATAGCTAATAGTTAAAATATTTTCTGTGATTCTTAAAAAAAAAAAGGGAAAGGAGACTTAATCATATTCTTTTAAAATACAATGTTTGTGCATCAGTCTCACTTGAGGCTGAATAAACAGGCAATTAAAAATACTGGGCAAGCTTCCATTATAATCTCAGCAGCAGAATAAGGCGATTCATCTATAAAACACACACACACACACACACACACACACACACACACACACACACACAGAATCCAACTGTACAGTAAGTCTTACCTATAGGTTGCGAGGCCGACGACTACAGGTGAGCTGGGAGAAGGGTCTTTATTCTACGATGTAATGTTCCTACAAAAAGAGGAGGGGAAAGAGTAAAAAAAACATCAGATAACAGATAATTCCCAAAACCAGATCAAACTGGGAAAGTCAGTAGCTTCATGGATAAAGAAATGAAAAGATTTTGAGGATTTTTTTTTTCATATGTTAGTGACACTAAAACACACACACACACACGCACACATACGCACGCACACGCACACACACACACACACGCGCGCGCACACACACACACCCGACCCACCAAAAACCATTCTAAAGACAGATAATCCAGTGAGAATACAAACTTAAAAAGAAAAGAGGAAGGATCAACAAATGAATGAGATAAACCCTGAGCGGGTGAAGAAGCGTCTCATCCTTACCGCGACGGAGTAAAAACTTAAACGTTTTTGGGTCGATGTTTTTTTTGCTGTGAAGAAGAATATCAAAAAAAATCCGCTGTATCACACTGACTGTACCATAACAAGCATCACCTGTGGAATGACAAATGGCCCCCAAAAACGAGCAAAATGTTAAAGTGCGAACCCAACCACGCCCTTCCTGTCGGTTATGACGTGGTTTGGCTGCGGTGTGTTCCGGAGTGGGAGTTTCAACCGTGGACGAGCAGAAAAAGGTTTGGGGCAACGTCTGTTCCTATTATTCGGGTTTGTTTAAGTCTTTGGTCAACACTCAGTTTCCGTGTGACCACCTAAGGAGGTGACTCTTTTGACTTGTGGCTGTTGTCAAAGGGAAGAGCAAATTTGTTCCCCACATACAACTAAAAATGAAGTGACGCCCATTTTTCCATTTTGTAATTTTGATTGTTTTACACAACGAATACACCGATCTATTAAAACATTTATACAGTATATTGGTATACAGTATTATGATACATTAAATGCAAAATGACGTGGATTCTTTGACATTTTGCTTATTTCTTGTCTTTGAAGCTGTTGTGGTGATGTGGTCGATAAAAACTCAAAGATATGTGGTGTAAGTAGGTATGGTTTTATTCACACAACCGTACAATTTACTGTATGCTATTGTAAATATTTTGAAAAACATAAAAAACAATAACTTTGAGACCCTTTGGGGTGTTAAATAGAAATCTGCTCATAAATAGATCGAAAGTAGATCAACAGCATCTTACTGTAAGTGACTTGAGATAAGAGTGGCTCTTGCTGTAAACTTCATGTTTTTTAAGGTCATTCAAATTCTTTCCGTCTCAATAAATGAGCAAAGAGCAGGCGGCAAAAGGAAATGGCAAGTTTGCTTTGGAGTATTTTCTGACAT
>NC_137192.1:17429564-17527064 GCF_960531495.2 Zeus faber
TATTCTATGTTTATATTATTTTGAATTATTCAATTTACATGTATTGATATGTATTAATATATATCTATTTTATATTAATGTTAGATTTCTATATTGCCATATTAACATGTAGCAACAGGTACCAAAAGAAAGTTCCACATTCCCCCTCGACGTGCATATAAATGTCTCATAATCTTTTCAATTGAGGCCTCTTCAAGCCTATCTGCGCGTGTGCACACACACACACACACACACACACACACACACACACACACACACACACACACACACACACACACACACACACACACACACAAAGGGGACCGGCTCTGAAGGTTTCAACTGGGAGGAAGGTCTTGTGAAGCAGCGAGTGCTGGAGGTCTTCCCATGCCCCCTGCCCTCTGCAGGCTCGCACATCTCCCACAGGCCCAGCCCAAAATAGACAGAACACACACACACACACACACACACACACACACACACACACACACACACACACACACACAGAAAACACAGACACTCTCGTGCGCAGAACATAACAATACTTCGATGTCACCGTGGATTCAAGCCGCTCCTTCCCACAGTGATGCGAGACCGTTTTTAAACGGTGAAGCAGAGCGGGGACGTCTCAGCGTTGGCATTAACGGCAGAACTGTGACCCAGTCCCTTCCCACAGACACAGGACTGTTGGACGTTGTTATGTTTGATGCCGTGCAGTTACTGGGGACTTCACTCGCGGCACATCTGAGACTGTTAAATGTCCCAGAAGATCATGGTAATAGTTTACGGTACGTCAGGGCGGGCTGAATACCCCCAGAAATCACAGGAAAGAAACAAGGTTGGTGTGATGTGTCCGCCCAGGCCGAGCTGCTCAGAACAGTGTTTCCAAACCCTTTCGTCTGCCACGGTACTTTTGACAATGAAATAATAATAATAATAATAATAATAATAATAATAATAATAATAATAATAATAAAAAGAATAATAATAAAATATATAAGAATAAGAATAAGAATGAGAATAAGAATTAGAATAATAAAAATAACCATAATAATAATAATAATAATAATAATAAAAATAATCCTAATAATCCCACGGCACATCACCTCTGTCCTGTTAACCACTAAACATGCCAGAAACATGTACAACTCTACTAGTAGTGGAGTGCAAGAGTCGCAAATGATTTGTTCGTAGTGAAAAAATAATTTCATTGGAGTCACTCCGACCAAAGAGTGAATCTTTGACTCACAAACTGAAAATAATAAGAGTAAAAAATAAGAGTGTTAGGGGTGGAGTATTACGATTACGATGACTTCTTTGTTGTCACGAGTAACTTAACGCGTTCGATTTGCAATTCAAGTAATTCAGTTACGTTTTCAAAATCCAATCTGTGACTGTTAAAATGTATTTCCCTGTTCCTTTTGTTGCCACAAAAAATAATAATAATAATCCCAGACGCATGCGCACCAGGGTTTCCACTGAATTGGTCGCTCCACGTGTCCTGGAAGGTTTCAATGTCCTGGACAAATGAGAGAAATACATTTTTTTATTTGATTATTATTTATTTAAATTCAAATATTATCTGTGTTTATTGAGCTTGAAAAGCAATCGATTGGCAGGCTATATAAAGAATGACATCTTCAAGGCATGTCGATTTAAAATGTTTTTTATTGAAAAGTCGACTTCTGCTTATACATAATATTCCAAATAAAATAGACTCACGTCCATAACGCTATTTAAAAAATAAACAAATAACAAAGTTTGTGGTGTGGCCCGTTTTCGTCTACATATTTTACACAATGATATTTACCGTCTGCTTTGGGTCGGAACTTAAATATCCCAAAGAACGCCAACTATGTATGTATGTATGTATGTATGTATGTATGTATGTATGTATGTATGTATGTATGTATGTATGTTTGGATGTATGTATGTATGTATGTATATATATGTATGTATGTTTGGATGTATGTATGTATGTATGTATGTATGTATGTATGTATGTATGTTTGGATGTACAGTATGTATGTATGTATGTTTGGATGTACAGTATGTATGTATGTAAGTATGTATGTATGTATGCATGTACAATATGTATGCAGAGAAATGCAGAGGCCACATTTCACTGGCCACCACCCAAAGAAGCATGTGTGTATGTTCAGTATATATGTATTATGTATGTATGTACAGTATGTATGTACAGTATGTATGTACTGTATGTATAGTATGTATGCATGCATGTATGACTGTACAGTATGTATGTACAGTATATATTTAGTATATACAGTATGCATGTACAGTATGTATGTACTGTATGTATAGTATGTATGCATGCATGTATGACTGTACATTATGTATGTACAGTATATATTTAGTATATACAGTATGTATGTACAGTATGTATGTACTGTATGTATGCATGTATGTATGTATGACTGTACAGAATATATGTACAGTATATATGTATGTATGTACAGTACGTTTGTACAGTATGTGTCCATCATTTGTCAAGGATCTTTCTTTCTCCATCTCTTCCTCCTTTCATCTTCCTCCTTTCTCAGTTTCGGACACTGCCGCTCTGTCTCCGCTGGCGGCGTGTTTACGACGTTTGTTTGTGCAACCTACCCACAGGGGCGGGACCGCTTTCTGTAGCGACAAAGGTGATTGGCTAAAGGTCAGCTTTAGATCGTCCAAATTGATTGGCATTTCGTTGTCGCTTGCCGAACACAGCTTTGCCATTGTGATCTTGCAATAGAGGAGATCATTTCCATTCCTTGTTTTTTTAAGTGGAATTTGAAAGATTGAAAGAGCGTAGTGGTTGAAAAACCCTGGCTGAGAAAACTGCCGAATGAATGTACTGTATTCAAACACTGGGATAGGCAGATTGATGAGGTCTGAAATACGGATCTACAAGGGGGTGTGTAAACAAAGTGCGCGCACACGCACAGACACGCATGTCTATCCGAATCCCTGCAGTCAGCATGTACGTTTGTCAGTATTGAGCATCAGCGAGGATGGATGAGTTTTTACTATTAATGTGTGTATAGATTGGCAGACATGTAAAATATGTGCGCAAATATGCATATTGTTCCGAAATGTGTCGCTAGATTGGTGAAAGCTGTTCGGGCGCCCCTTGCTACCTTTAAAGGGGAGCAATTATGCTCCTTTATAACAGGTTCATATAGGTCTCTGAGGTACCCAAAACACGTCTTTGGAGGTTTTTTTTCTGAAAATACCATTCTAACATGCCTCTATAGACCTCCTGCTCCTGACGGCGGCTTTCAGTGTGTGACACTTTGAGCGCTTCGTCTTATCTTACAGGTTGTGTGTTAGTTAGAGACCCAAATGTATGTGCCCCTTTGAGTGTATAGACACACACGGGTACCAATCCCTCCCAATCCCATGATTTGAACAGGCGGGCTTTATAAAAAAATAATAATAATAACAAAAAACTTTTAGCAAATGAAATTAAACAAATTAAACAACAAAACATTTACAGCTGCCACAATTGAAAACTAGAAACTCTTTTCCAATAGAAAATCACTCGGTAGTAGTAATGAATGAAGGCAAATAAACCTCCGGTATCGTTCATTAATGATCATTCATCATCATGATTCTTCACATTTGTTCACATCTGAATTCCAAACTGGCTTTTTTAAAGTGCTGAGTGTTCAGAAACACCGACATTTTGTAAAAACAGGGTTAGAGAAACGAGAAACTTTAAATATTTTCTGAACTTGGAGCGTATGCAGCGCCGGGATGTAAGTGATGGGAAAATGTATCATGCATTGCATTATTTAAATGTAGTTTCATTCATCATTACTGACACTAGTACAAAGTACACAGTAAAAATCAATTACATTATTTCAACATGGGAAACAATATGGTCCATTCCTTTCAACGTCAAGAGGCTGTAACACTAAAATCATCTCAATAAGAAAAGTTGTTGAGCCACTGGAAAAAAATATAGACTCTAGTCGGGTGAATATGAATACAAGTTAGTAAATAAATGAATGAATGAAAGAAGAAGAAGAACCTATTGTCTCATCAAGTCAATCGTTAAATAAACTGGATTTATCTTCACTGTTACAAATCTACCTATATTTCTACATATTCAATTTTTTCTAAATCGACAAAAAATATATATTAAGTACACAGGCTCTGAGGCTACGTTAGCCTCAAATGACAAACTATGACATCTATCTACTGTATCTATATGCTACTGACATTGATTGATCTACAGTATATTCTGGTTATGAATCAATATATTCTACAGTTATCGATCAAAATACAGTATATTATACAGTTATCTATATCTATCTATCTATCTATCTATCTATCTATCTATCTATCTATCTATCTATCTATCTATCTATCTATCTATCTATTTATCTATCTATCTATCTATATTCTCCAGATATAGATCTACATACATTCTAGAGATATGGATCTATATGAACTATTGTGTTTTTTTAATCACATTGAAGTGTTAGTGAGCCTTAGTGCTGCAGCATCCTCTTCATCCAGTATGTTGTTAAACATTGTGAAGTGGAAGTGAATAAGCGAGTTACACAAAAGCAAAGCCTATCAAACTACTAGTTGCCAGGCGATAACTCATGCCTTCTGGAGTCTGAAAATAGAGGGGGAAACTGTTTTTTAGGACTTTTCGGCTGAAAAACACTGCAGTGCAGCAAGCCTTTCTGTGGTGCAGTGAGATCTTAAGTGCTCTGATGACAATCTCGCTTATCACTGCGCCTGCGAATCAGAGAGAATAAAAATACCTGCACGGTTGAATACAGGGTTAGCACCTGATAAAATGTGTGTGAATGTATACATGTAATGTACCTTTGAGAATTAGAATCGTTTTAACAGAGCTCCATTTAACCTCTTTCTTAAACAAGCCACCTCCACTCTTTTATCCTTCTGTTTTTACTTGATTTTGTTATTTTTTTGTGCATTGCAGTTTGCTTGTTGGGGGTCCAGCCTGTAAGGTTGAAAAGTTTCATCAGAATCGATCCACAAATGAGAGAAAAACCAAATGACTTTGAGCCAAGATCTTCAACTGTCTTGGTTAACTGACAAGTCACTATTCGTAAACAAAAATAAACAAGATGAGATTTACTGTACGCTTTATGACATCATCAAACTGTTTACTATAAATGTAAAGGTTCCAATTGAGAATGTCCACTCGGACGGTGTCAGTGTGCGGCGGCGTAGACTCTTTCACTCTGTAGTGTTGCAACTATCTATTTACGTGTATATTTATATAGCTTCTTACCTGGTAGATGTCAGTAGATCTGTTCAAATGATGTTTTTAATCTGTGGTCCCCATTACTTTGCCGGATTTACAAAAAGATACAATAAAAAGTAAGTCTCAAAATTTGACCGCGTCCACCCGGAACCACTGAAATGTGCAACTGAGTGATGTGTTCGAGATCCAGCGAGGCATCGTAACAATAGAAGCTGTGCAATGGTAATCACTCACAGAAGAATCACCCACAACATTTTCAGAATTTCATGGAAAAGTCAATTACTGAAAATGTAATTTCTCAAATTTACAAATAAATTATGTAAATTCGACGGAAATTCGACTGTTATCGTAAATTGACATGAATACATCATAATTGATATATACGAGACACATCACCATCTACCGTCACTGATACTCCGAATGTACTTCAATGCAAAAAGCTAAGATAACAATGATAATATATAGTTCAAAATCTTTTGTAATAAACATGTATAAACATTTCCTACACCTAAACTTAACAAACTTTAATGAAAAGGCAGAATGCATTTGTGATGCATTTCACATAAAACAAAAAACTGTAATACGTACCTAAAACCAATAAGCTGGACCCCGTGTATTGCTGCCTGCAGCTACATTTATTATTATTATTATTATTATTATTATTATTGTTATTAGGGATCCAGCACCAAAGGTGTTGTTTTGTTAATGAAAAACTGACGTCAGTTGTGTGTGGATGTCATGGATCCTCTGCACTAACAGACAAGATAAATAAAATGTTTATTTGGGGCAGTTCCAACATGCTGTAGTCCAATTTGATCCAGATCGGCCCATTATTGTGAAATAATTTTGTAAAAATCTGCATATTTTATAATCGCCGCAGCGCGTGCACATGCACAAGTGACACCATGCACAGGTGACATGATAGCATTGCTGTCGAGTGATTGGTCAACAATCGGGACCTCATCAAGAGACAGAGAAAGAGAAATCATTGCACGCATGTGCAAGTTGGCGGATTACACAGATCACATGACAGCTATAGTGGCAAGTAGACTTTAACTAAAGGAATATAAGATACAAACTCTAAACCATACAAAGTTCCAAAGTGACAAGTATTACAGGTACTCCTCACTTAATGACCGAGTTCTGTTCCTACGATCAGGTCATTAAGCGAATTGCTCGATAATACGAGGACCCGCCTCCTTACTGCTATTTTAGTCTTGGAGATTGAGAACGCTAGTGATGTGATTACTGACAGACTGCGGGAACGAGACTGACATGGAGAATGATGAGAGGAGATGATGAGACGCCGCGCCGCGTACAATCGGACTTGTCAGAGAGCTAGTCCGAACGGTAGGTTACAGGTAGGTAAACAGGTAGGTTGTTAAGTGAGGACTACCTGTATTTTATCGGTATCAACTTTTATTGTGTTTGAAAAACATTTTGTTAAAGTAACACCAGAAGACAATTGCATTAAACAAAGCGTAGTGTATTAAACGTAAAATATATCTACAAACAACATGATATATCTAGCTATCTAATCTACCTTAATTATACTTACTGGTAACAATTACCATAAGTAATTACATAAAACAAGGAACATGTATTTATTGTGTATGTGTTTTGAAATTATTTTTTTGGGGGTTTGAGTTTTTGGGTTCCCTTCCAGATGTCTCACAGAAGCCCGAATTCCAAGGCAGCAATGAATGTGCTGCTTTACTTTAGGCCACTCTCCTCTTAAAAAAAAAAAGACTAAAATGTGCACAGCAAGTGACTTAGATGATGATTTGATAGAAGGAACTAACCTTTATCAGGACATAAACATGTCTGGTGGAATAAAAGACACTGTTTAAGGAAGAGTTTATATTGCAATATCAGAACTGCCAAGGCAACCTTCTGGAAGACATTTACATGAATGTACACCGATCAGCTACAACATTAAAACAACTGACAGGTGAAGTGATAAAATTGATCATCTTGTTCCAGATGAAAGTGCCTACAATGGGCACGTGAGCATCAGAACTGGTCCATGGAGCAATGGTAGAAGCTGGCCTGGTCTGATGAATCATGTTTTCTTCTACATCGTGTGGATGGGCGGGTTAGGGCCCGATCTGATGGAGCATCTGTGGGATGTGCTGGAACAACAAGCGCGATCCATGGGGGGTCCACCTCACAACTACCAGATTTTAAAGGATCTGCTGCTAACGTCTTGGTGCCAGATACCACAGGACACCTTCAGAGGTCTTGTGGAGTCCATGCCTCCACGGGTCAGAGCTGTTTTGGCGGCACGAGGGGGAGCTACGCAATATTAGTGGTTATGAGCGGTGGTTTAAATGTTGTGGCTGATCGGTGTATGCTGAAGCAGTTACTGGCTGTATTGGTGTTGAACATTATGACTTTGCATTACGGAATATAACCATGCCAATTGGTAAAGCCATTCACAGATCACTGGTAAATAATGAGGCATCATTAACAATTACCGGCAATACATGTGCAATTATTAAGGGATCATATTATGCAGTTGTAGATTTGCCTGCATGCAGCACAGTTGGACATTTGCAGTGACTCAGCCAGCAGCTCTGTAGCTAATAACAACAACATTGTATCTGCTAAAAGGCATGTCTGTAATGCCGCACATTCATTCAGTGAACGCCAAACACTACATGAAATCGCTGGTCTAAAAGGACCGGTTATTGTCATTAAAACGACACCAGGCGGTGAGTGAATACTGTACAGCACTCAGTATCAAAGAAATCTGCCTAAGAGAACCATAACACCCCACAGATTTCAAAGGCCACCCTGATAAGTCTCAATCTGCTAAATGTTGCTGTTATAATTAGTCATATACCAAAATGTATCTGATGTTACTGTAGTCAATACATTGGAAAATACAATCTATCAATTCCTTTCTTTAACAACGGCTCAACAAAAACAACCTTGCCTGAAAGTGAACATCATTCATCCCAATAATAGTCACATACATTTGACAAATTTGACAATTGCAACGGGTGACCCTTGTGAAACAAACGCTACAGTGAGTGATGGCAATTGCTTCTTTAGAACGTTATCATTTGCAATGAGTGGAAACGAAAACAATCACAAAAAAATGTGACTCGCTGTTGTTAAGACACACGGAGGAAATCTCGTCCACCTACATTTATGAACTCAGACATGAGTGCTCTTCTGTTATTTGCAAGTGTCACAGATGAAATGTCTCTCCGTTTGCGCTGCTGAGGTGGAAATACAGGCAACAGCACATCTACTTGGTGTAGATATTTTCACACATAGTCGTCAAAAATGGTTCAAGTTCCGTCCATCAACAGCACAAATTCATAAGGAGACTGCAATTTACTTAAAACACATCAATGAATGTCATTATGAAGTGCTCCCATGTGTGAAAGTAAGAGAGGGGGAAGACTGCGTGCACTACATTTATGACTGAACTGATGTGTTGGATTAGACTGGATTGTACAGGTGCACCTAATAAAGTGCACACTACACGGACATTACAGAATAACAGATTTTCGATGAAAAAACCAATGCCACAGAAAAAGAACTACGTACATAAATAACTGGTGCCACAAAAACATACACCGATAATGCATTACACAGTGTTTACTTCTACTTTATCTTTACTTCACAGGCTCTAATTCACAGTCCTATGAAGTTAATCGTAACATCCTGCTCCACTGTGGAAAAGACTGAGTTGCCCTTCGTCCCAACAACCCCAGCTTCAGAACTACAACTGACGTTGACAGCTGTTCCCGCCCTCCCAGCACAAACTACTGTACGTTGCGCATTGTCAGCCAATGACTTCCACATACTTTTCCGTCTCAGCAAAACATTGCAATACTCATAACTGAGGCCCCACTCCTCTCCATACCCACTACAGATACTATTGCTGTCTTTTTTTCAGATTGGTAAAATCCCAGTTAAAGTCATACAGGATGGCGACAGCAACCAAAATGGTAGCAGTTCAAGGAAAGGACATACAATTGCAGGAATGCTGACAGCGGCTGACGGCGCCACGGTATGAAACCCAGTCTCCGGGAAAACCATATTAAATGAGTAAAGGACGGCCAATCCTACACAATGAAAACCCCGGCCAGCCCACGCCAGGGCAACACCGTGTAAGAGGAGGGAGTGCTGGTAGTCCTCGGCCGCTTTAATAGACCAGCATGTGTGCCTGACGCGTGGCGGGAAAACAAGGCACCTTCGACAGGAACGCCCAATTCAACCGCTGTCAAAGCTGTAAGGGCAAACAACTCAGTGCTGCATACCAGACAAACATCAGCGGCACTCTAAGACCAAACAATGAGGGGATGCCTAGCGGTACGGTAACAATGCCAGTGTCTGCAGGAGTACTCGCCGGAAGCCGATGCCATAGAGGAACGTTTCCTGGCGCGCGGCTACTACCACGTCACCTGCATCGAAACCAGCGCGGTCACGGTCATTTTCAAAATTGACATGCATGACACGGCAACAGCAGCTACACCACATAATGCCGAAAAATAAGTTGTTTCTTACATAACAATGGCCTTATTTGTGTTGCGCACCAAGTATTATGCCGCGGCACATTTCCACACACGTCTATATTTTGGCCTCCTCTCGCTCTGTCCGGCTACTGCTCAGTAAAACACTTTTCTTGCACTGGGTGTCATGCTTTTTCCTTCCTTTTTCGACATTCTCTCCTCCCCTTTCACCATGAATCCTACTACAAATTTGGGACACATAACGTCTATACATGACATACTCAGCACCGTGCTCAGAAACAGCATCAACCACACCCTCCCCCCAAAAGACACCAATAAGGACAACAGCCATCATCGTCAGATTTGTTACAACAAAACAACAACAAAAGTGTGTAGCCCACGACACACAATTCACTTCATTATACAGTATATCCTCTACAGATGAAGTCAGAGACTGAGGTAAGTACCTTAGTCTCCTACGATCAAAACTACGACAGGAAGAGGCCACGTGCTGAATTGCTGTTCCAGTTTTCCGGGATTTAATGAACTCTGTTTTGTCGATACATTTTACTGTTACTGATTAAAGTTTTATTCACAATCTTTTGGGAAAAAAACTTTACGGTGAACTGAATAAGAACGTAAATATCATTGGTTTTTCCTAATCCAGTTTTTAACAAAATGGTAATTCATGCATTCGTGACAAATAAATCACTATATCATACCGTGATCAGCAACGGCCATTCCAAGGGTCAAATGTGCCCCTACCAGCATTTATTGTTTTTAATGGAATCCACATAGTCTCTAGGATGATTTTACAAATTCGAACAAAAAAAAAAAGGTCATGAATTTAAAAGATATATAAAAAATACCCCACCAAAAATGTTATTTCATTCATGATGAGTCAAGCAGGACCTTGTGTGGCACTGAGCTGCAGCCAAACATGCCGGCAGGGCCGGTTGCTGAAATGTGTACAACCTGTGAAATTTGAGCAAAGCAAAAGTGTAACTTTTTTTGAGTGGCTTATGAGCTTAAAGGGGGACCTATTATGCTTTTCTTTCATATTTTCTGTCGTATATATAATGTAATAATTTCAGATGCTCATATTAGATGTGGCCAAAGTTTCAAATAATGAGGGAAACTTGTGATAAAATCATCGCTATGAGCAAAAATCTCAGGCTTGAGACTATTCTATGGTCATCTGCTGCAGACACAGGGCGCTCACAGGGACGTGCCCACCCACCCACTCAGTCTGTCTCGAAAGTTGTTCGACCGCTTCACAGACTGTTCAAAAGTTTTATCTCAAAAATAATCTCCTCTAATGTGATCGTCTGCGCAGTCTGTATCGGCAACGGACAAACAGTCTGAATCTGTTTCCCCATCCATGTCAACGTTATAAGCCGGTGGTGTCTCCGCCCCCTCCCTGTCTCCCCGCTTCCCCCGGAGGGACTCGGCACCCCGTGCCGACGGAGCGGGAACAGAGCCCCCGTCCCTGGGGACGCACGGAGCTGAGAACCCCCACGCTCCCCGCCGGGCTCCAAGCCTCTCCAGCAGCGCCACCAAGCCGGCCTCGGATCCGGAGGAGTGTCTCCGCTCCCCACCAAAGAAGTGCTGTGACTGACGCTGTGACTCGGCATTGCAGTGCATTGCACTGCTGCCTCACAACAAGAAGGAGTTTGCATGTTCTCCCCGTGCACACATGGGGTTTCCTCCACCTAACGTCAGTAAGGACCCCCACCAAAAACATGCACACATCATCGTCTGACCAGCGGCACTCGTCACCAGGTCCCCGGGCACATCGATGAATGCTGCCCACTGCTCCTGGCTGCCCCCCCGGAGGAAGGACAAGCCAGGATGGGTTAAATGCAGAGGCCTCATTTCACCGGCCACCATCCAAAAAGCATGTGTGTGTGCACGTGTTGTAGTGTGGTGTGTTGCGTAATAAATAAAGATTCTTCTCTTCTTCACACTCAAAAAATGTTATGGTCCCGCATGAGGCAAAAAAAAACCGATAACTTCATGGTCACAACAAATCGGAAATGTAAAGTGACAAATGATGACAAATATCCCATTTTCTCATGTTCTATTTTTAACTTCAGAAGAAAATGAAAACAATGAAAAACAGCCTGTTATTGGATTTCTGATTTTGTATTTGTAAACAATGAAAAACAGCTCGTTATTGGTTTTCTGCTTTTGGATTTGTTAATAAATAATGAAAAAACAGGTCGTTATTAGTCTTCTGATGTTGGTTTCAAAATCGGACATGAAACGATCGAATGATAGACAGATATATGGGGGCTGCCCCTGGGCAGGCTTCCAGAAGTTGGCCAAGCAGAAGAAAGTGGGCTTTTAGAGAGGTGGGCCTTAAAGACATATACAGCTTATACTTGCTTATACAGCTTGTTTCAGACGGAGGCTGAACTCGGGGGCTGCGTAAAGGAGGAGTATAAGATAAATAATGTTTTTTTTTAACTGTGAATCATGCAAAGCTACTGTAGTGGAGTTCTCTGAAGGGAAATACAGAGCTGGAAATTAGCAAAATAGGTCCCCTTCATAACTGGATCTTCAATTGTCTTAAAAAAAACCCCAAAACTGCCCTTTTGTAATGCAATTGACACACAGAGTAATAACATAACAAAATAAAGGTAGATATTACACACAACTGTTAGTAATGTGGATATTATGACCAAGCAGGTTGATGACAACAACTATAACAGTCTATGATGTTAGGAAAATGTGATCAATGACATTAGAATAACAAAATGCCAGACGATATCGAGTCCCATATCACAAAATCGATATCACGAGGATATGTATCGGCCTATTATCAGTCTTGTCTTTGGCACAACAGAAAGGATGTGTGCGCCCCACTCCCCGCGATCCTGCCGGGGTTCACAGGCGATGCGACGCTGGCTGTGCAGTGACTCCAGTGATGGCTCCCGTGTGGACGCCTGCAGCGCTGCAGGGGCATCTCGCTCTGTCACGTCAGCTGAGCTGCAGCGCGGCATAAGGGTGGCCTCAATGCCACGTCCGCTCCACGCCCTGACGGATGAGCGCGCCGCCACCTCGCCGCTACCCCCGCCGCATATTACTGTGACCATCAATATACATCCAGCACCGCAGCAGCAATGTTATTTTAGTCCCCCGCACTACTATACTGAGGTACGAGCGCCCGGGTTCAAGGATCCTGGTTGGAAGGCAATCAAGTTCACTGTGGACACCAGATATTGAACGGCCTTCAATATGTCAACCCTGTGACATGCAATATATATGACACTAGGGCTATAAATTTAAAAAAAAAAAAATATATATATATATATATATATATATATAATTTTTTTATACATCGATTTTTTTGGGGAGGCGGGCTTTCACAGTTAGTGCGTTTATTCTTTTTTTTTTTGGTCTGTTTGTTATGTTATGTTACTATGTTTTAATATATCATTTCATGTAAAGAGGCTTTTTGTCTTAGAAACCATCTCAGTGCAAATTAACCGTAGAACAACGGCGGCTTGCTCATGGTGAAAATGCCATTTGCTACATTTTGATTAGGATTATTTTGTGATTCTGTTCTCAATAACGACATCATTGTACGGCAACGTAATGTAACTCAGTCTAACTGTCTTTTAAATAGAAAAATCTTTATTTCGGGTTTTTGTGCGATTCATCTCACGAGAAGAATTGAATTGATTGATAGTGGTGAGATGAATTGCAATTTAGCTCTTCCTGGTGAGATGAATCGCAAAAAGATTTATCTCCCTAAAAAGCAGTGCATTGAGTTGAAGTCACACTGTGATGATACTGAGCACTTGTATACACAGTGTATATATACACTGTACAGTATATATACATAACTATATATACACCGCTCAGCCACAACATTAAAACCACCACTAATAACCACTAATATTGCGTAGCTCCCCCTCGTGCCGCCAAAACAGCCCTGACCCGTCGAGTCATGGACTCCACAAGACCTCTGAAGGTGTCCTGTGGTATCACCAAGACATAAGCATCAGACCCTTTAAAACCTGTAAGTTGCAAGGTGGGGCCACCATGGATCGGGCTTGTTGTTCCAGCACATCCCACAGATGCTCCATCGGATTGAGATCTGGGGAATTTGGAGGTCACGTCAACACCTTGAACTCTTTGTCATGTTCCTCAAACCATTCCTGAGCATGTTTTGCAGTGTGGCAGGGCACATTATCCGGCTGAAAGAGGCCGCTGCCATCAGGGAATACTGTTGCCATGAAGGCGTACTTGCTCTGCAACAATGTTTAGGTACTGTAGGCGGTACGTGTCAAAGTAACATCCACATGAATTCCAGGACCCAAGCTTTCCCAGGAGAACATTGCCTTGAGCATCACGCTGCCTCTGCTGTCTTGCCTTCTTCCCATAGTGCATCCTGGTACCAGGTAAACGACGTACACACACCCGGCCTTCCACATGATGTAGAAGGAAACGTGATTCATCAGACCATTCATTTCATGCTGTGGCTCATCGGTGTATACAGTATATACTGTATATATACAGTACATATATATATATATATATATATATATATATATATATACGGTTTATATATATACACCACATAATTGTGGCCCCAATTGGCCCCTTGCTATGGATAAATCTAACCAAATTACAAGAGAAACAAGTTAAGACTTTAGTTTTACAAGATGAGTAGCATTGAGACATTCTGTGCTTTTGATGGCTGAGCCTGCACCAGTTACTTGAGGTATTTCACCGGGAGCCTGTTTATCCACACTGTAAATGACCATTCCCTTCCTTCAATCTATGGCCATTGCTGTCACACACAAAGTAATACAAGCGTAAGACTAATTAGTGCAAAACATCATGAAAAATCTGCTTCACTACAGTCATATTCTATCACTGGCCGGCGACACTTTACTGCCACCACCTCCCCCACTCGCAAATCAGCTTCTGCCAAGCTGGAGGTTTTATTTATTTTTTTCTCCTCACCTCGATAAACTAAAGTACAAAATACAGTTCTATTGCACGCTACGATGAAAAGGAAGCCAACAGGCATGTCCTTAGGCAACCATTCAGAAGGTTCATCTGATGCCTTGGGTCCAGTATTAAACACACCATCCAAATCCAAATCTCATATTTAATCACTGACGGAAATAACCCAGCCAAGCATAATAACATTAAGCATTTCACCTTGATCCATAAATTGTAAGTTCCCTTTGTGGGTACATCCATGTTCATTGTTTGTTTGACGCGGAAAATTACAAAGAAAAAAGGACATTTTTATTTGATTCTATTGTATTCTGACGGTCAACTCCAGGCTTTGACCCCGAATAGCTCCGTGCACAAACAGCCCAGTGTGCGCGTCCCTAATGTGCAGCTTGACCAGGAATTATCAGGGAATGCAACTCAGAGCGGTGAACCCAAAAACGATGCCAAGACTCATAAAGCAGCCGGGGTTCACATAGAATCGCTTACAATGGCATGTTAATCAGATTTGTCTTAAATAAAGGAGAGTAGAAAGTTAAATGAGAGGAGAAAAAAGAGTGCGGTTTGAACTACAGCTTGCGTTGTATTTCATTGGTATAATAAATCACAGCACGTGGAGGTGCTTTAGGCAGGGTGGTATATCTTTTGGTGGTGGCATATACTTTTACCGACAAAAAGACAAGCTCGAATAACTATGAACGTTCAATTCAATTTTACATTTCAGTGCTGAGCCACGCTTTTTTCATTTTATGCCAGAATCATGGAATAACCTTAGAATATATATCATACCTTTTATTGAAGAGACATTTATTGACATTGGAACATTTTAACATAAAAATTCTAAAAGTCAAATTGCCTCAACCTAAGTGATGAAAACGCACCTAATTCACATGTCTCATCATTCATCATCATCATCATCATCATCATCATCATCTATTGGGACATTTCTGATAATAAAATGTAATAAATATTTAAATAAATACATAAAGAAAAAATAATTCCGCTTAAATTTGGATGGAAACACGCGCCTGTGGAATCAACTTCTACAAAATAATCACAATCTGCTCAAATGATTGCAACCCGGCGATTACGGAGAAAATGGTGCTGCATGCAGTGGAATGGAGCATGGTCTGGGTGGAGAAAGGAAAGTGAGAAAATGCAAGAAAACCCTCCTTCCCTTTTTAAGACCGCACTAATCCTCGGGATATTGTGACCCTCTTTTGTGCGAAAAAATTCTCCGTAAAGAAAAGCCGTAAAGAAAAGCTCTGGATTGAAATTGACGGAAGGGCCCACAGAGTTTGAGAGCGGCTCCGTCAGCAGGTGCAATCTTATTTTCACCGAGTCTGTTCTGTGTTTCCTTCAGCATATTAAGGAAGTGACGGGTTAAGAAACATCAACCTGTCAGCACAATATTTTTTTCAGAGGAGAAAAACACAGGGGAAAGTTTTGGGCAGGGAACGAGGAAGCCAACAGTTCAGTTTATCTCTAGTTTTTAATTGGCACATCTGGATGTTAGAGAATAACTACCCCATGTATGACTGTCAGCCAGGTGACAACAAAAGAAAACCATCCTGCGGGAAGTGGAGAGAGGAAGGTGGGATGGGAGAGGGAGAGGGAGAGGGAGAGGGAGAGGGAGAGAGCGAGAGAGAGCAAATATTTCACATCCGTGTGTTTGTTAGTGGAGCTGTGACTGCGACGGTGTTTTCTGATCATCATTGTCGTGAGCATTTTGTTTGAGTGAAGTGCGGCGGACACGCCTGCAAGATACGGCAACGATCCCTGCGTTGCTAATTAATGGTCCCACCCCATCATCCCATTAGGATCCATGATTCCGTTCCACTAATCGGGACTTCATCTGGGCTACCTGGGAATCAACACTTTTTGTAACAACTGAGCTATTTGTACAGCTTTCCAATAAGAGTGATGTCAGCAGTCCCCCCCCCCCAAAAAAAAACCCCCATCTGAATACAGCTACCATGTTCAAACACATCAAGTAGGTGTCCAATAATATGCCAGTATGAAGGGGCTACTTAGGGTGTCCTTGTGCCGAACACCTTACTACCCACCCCCATAATACCATGAATTTAACTGCGTTGCATAACCATGAGATTTGTTCCTCTTCCATTGGCCAGTGTGTTTCATTATAATGATCCATGATTTACTAATATCCATCAGAAAGCCTTCAGGAACAAAAATGGGAAATTGAAAAATTTGGACAGTAGGACCGAACACATGTAGCAACAAATCTCTTGTTTTTTTTTTTTGTTTTTTTTATTCTTTGATGACTGTCACAGCGGTAGATTCACACAGGCTTCTGCAGCAACTGAATTAAAATTCAAAACGCACATCAGCCCGATAAGCCAGGGAATCAAAACAGAACTAAACTGTAAGGTCCACGCGCGGCAGCCGAGCAACGGGCGGCGGTCCCGCATCCCCGCCCAATAAAACATTCTGTTCCGTAGTGATGACGCAGCCATTCCAAAACTATGTGTGAAAGGAGGGGACAAGAGAGACAGTCCTCCGTCCTGACGCTTGATCTGCACGGGGGTCACCTTGGACCCATCGCTGCATAGGCCTACTGAAGTAGAACAAGAAAACAATCCAGAAAACACAGTCGGGGGAAGACGACGACGATGACAATGATGATGATGAAGATGACGATGATGATGATGATGATGATGACGGTAGATCCTCCTATTCCAGCGCAAGAGGGTCAGCCTCTACACATGTGCAACTAGTTGTAATGCACTATCAACAGTCGCCCCACGATTTTATTCCAGCACTGAAAAGGTAAATCAACCAACACATCACTAGTTTCCCTGCAGGGAAAACATCATTCGCCTGCTGCAAAAAACCCTGCTGCAGAAGGAACGTACACCGAGGAACCCCGACTGTCTCATTATTATGGGATGACAGAGCATCTCCCACCACCACCACCACCACCACCACCATCCCCTCTCCTCCCCTGTCCTCATCTGACAACCAAAACCACAATCAAACAAGACATGAATACATGAACAAATGAATAAATAAACAAATGAATGGGTGAATAAATGAACGGGTGAATGAATGGATAAATGAATGCCTAAATAAATGCATGAATGAATACGTCAGTCAGCAGGGGAGCTCCCACCCACCTGGGTGCGTCTATCCGGGGGGTCTGGGACTCACCCTGCAGATCATGGACCATCTGGGTTCTTCTGGCTCCGGGGGGAGCAGCAGAGCGGGCGCACTGGGGTTCCAGATGCCGCGCCGGACGGATCACCGCTCAGTGGAAACCAACGTGTCGCGCTGCGACCGAGAAACGACCACCATCGTTGCGCGACGTGCACGTCGTGGTCCCACGCGGCGCAGTGGCTTGTGCGCGTCACGGAGCGTTTTGCGCAGAGCCGCCGCGGGCGCGCACATGAGCGGAGGACAAGTGTTGCGCTCTGTTATGCAACGGGTCCGAGACAGCGCTTCACCAACTGACTAGGATTGGGTATTTGAAAAAAAAAAAAAAAAAAAAAATGCTGATATGGAAAAGACCACAGCGCTCCTTTCCAAAAAAAAACAAACCAAGACGTAGCCGGTGTGTGCGCTGGTGGTTCTCAACTTGTGGCGCGGGGACCACCAGGAAGTCCTTCAAGTGGTTCCAGGGGGTCCACAAGCCCAAGTGCAATAAATGATGAAGAGGTAATTAACATAATAATTATTATTAATATTAGGGGTCCAGCATTGCTATTGTTAAGTAAAAACAGACATCAGCAGTCCAGGGATCTTATGGATCCCCCGCACTCAGACAAGTTGAATCAAATATGTATTTGGGGCAGTCCCGACATGCCGTGGTCCAAGTTTGATCCAGATCGTTCCATTATTGTGGAATAATGCATGCGCAAATGACGGCTCGCACAGGTCACATGACAGCGTTGCAGTCTGTTAGTCAACAACCGAGTCCTCACCAAGATGGCGGCACCTGCGGTTGGGACTGAACGTTATGGATGTCATGGATCCAATGAACCCACAGACAATACGCATTGGATTTGTATTCGGGGCAGTTCCAAAAGGGCGTCGTTCGAACGTCAGCCAGATAGGTGCGGTATTGTGGATGGAGTTTGTGATCAGCATTCACCACCTCGCCAAGATGGCGCCGCGCACAGTGTGCATGCACAAGTTGACAGAGAACACAGACCCCGCGACAGCACCGCAGTCCACCGGACCACACACACACACACGGGACTGTTTTTGTTATAGTCAATTAGGAAAAAGTAAATACATCTAAAATAATAAAAACACAGTATTTGTTTGATTATTCTGGATTCTCTACAAATTATCTTAAATAAATATCAAACTTAAAATAATTGTCGCACAGTCGTTCTTTTCTCAAACCGTAAGGGAATTCTCGGGGGTAGGCCGTTTTGGTTTTTTTTCTTGCAAAAAACCTGCAAAAAGTTTTCTGCCGATTTACAAAGTGCCATTAAAAAAAAAATGATGTTCCCCAAAATAGATTAATAATCGTGATCACAATATTGACTGAAATAATCGTGATTATCATTTCAGCCATAATCACGCAGCCCCGCGTCAGAATGATAACCGCCGTTAGCTGCGACGGAGGAAACCCACCCACAGCCGCAAACACCATCTCATCATGGAAATAACACTGTAACCAGGCCGGAACGAATGAATCTGCTGTCACAACAAACACTATAGAGAGCTTACGCACACTGGTTCACTGAACTTTAACGAAGGGCCGACTACCATTGACCCTGCGTATTGCTGCCTGCAGATATATTCATATTATTATTATTATTATTATTAATATGAATAGTAGGATAGCTCAAGGACAACTAATTTTTCAGACAATACAAATCTTCTCATATTGGAGTCCCAGAGACAAAATCTCATCACACGGGGTGCGCGGCGTAATGCAAATCAGATTGAGAGAGAAAGAGAGAGAGAGAGAGATGATATTGGGATAGCAGGCCGGGAAGTTGATTAAGTGCTGGAGATTTATTCCGTGACTGTACGTACTACACATGTATAGCCGGGGGTGGGTCGGGATAACTTAGAGGTGGGTACATATTATGAAGCTTTCATTCATTTGCGGAAAAATAATCAGTGAAGAAATGTCAGTACAAGCATAACAAGGTAGTTCTAATGCCAGACCAGAACACAGTTTGCTGCCCCTAAAAGAAAATGAAAGGGGGGTTGAATGAGTCAGTCTATGAGCATAAAGTCTGGTTGTATATTGTCATGCAGTACACTTCGTGCAACGTCTGTGGTCACAGTATGTGGTCCTTCCGCTCGAGAGTGAGTAAGGCATTTCTTTATGGACCTCGCTTTGCGCACATTGTTATTGTGACGCTGAAACAGAAAAGGGCTCTCCCCAAACTGTTGCCCACAAAGGTGAACGCGCACAATTCTGTAGGATGTCCTTGTATGTTGTAGCATTAAGATTTCCCGTCACTGCCAGATGTCGAAGTGTGATTCATTACTCCAGACAACGCGTTTCACCTGCTCCAGAGTCGGATGGCGCCGTACTTTACACCACTCCTGCCGACGCTTGGCATTGCGCGCGGCGATCTGAGGCTCGTGTGCAGCTGCGCGGCCGTAGAAACCCAGGTCATGAAGCTCACGGCGAACAGTCCTTGTGCCGACTGCAACTCGGTAGTGAGCGTTGCGACCGCATGCAGATGATCTTTGCCCGCCGCACGCGACAGCACTCGGCGGCCCCGTCCTCTGACCTTGTGTGGCGTCCCACTTCGCGGATGAGCTGTTGTTGCTGCGAGATGTTCCCACTTCACAGTAACGGTTGACAGCGCTACGTTGAGAGTCACTGAGCTCTTTAGGACGACCCATTCTTCTGCAGATATACGCTGGTTTGTAAGCACCTGTTGGTAATGGCTGTGGCTGAAATAGCCAAACCCACTCATTAGAAGGGGTGTCCACATACCTTTGGCTATGTAGTGTATATTGAAAAATTTAACAGTATTGAAAAAATATATATATTGGCGGATGCCAATGTATTGCATTTTTGCCCTCCATCACCTGATTTTATTATTCAAATATCTATATTTTAAATACTACATAAATACAAAAAATACACAAGACATGATTAGCAGCAATAATTATGTCTACAACCAAATTGAAAATATATCACTAATTAGGCTGTATCGTCTTTTTTCCAAATCAGATGAAGGTGACACTGATGTCAAAAACTATGCTGTGTCATGTCTGGACATCATTGTTACATGCAAGGTATTTCCTTGCCTCAGATATTGCTGGAGCAGTATAGTTGACACACATAATGAAAATCCTAGAATGTCTTGGATAATATCCATGGGGAAATACACAGACACACACACACACACTAAAACCACCTGCCTAATATTGTGTAGCTCCCCCTTGTGCTGCCAAAACAGCCCTGACCGGTAGAGGCATGGACTCCACAAGACCTCTGAAGGTGTCCTGTGGAATCTGGCACCAAGAAGTTAGCAGCAGATCCTTTAAGTCCTGGAAGTCTGGAGGTGGAGCCACCATGGATCGGGCTTGTTGTTCCAGCACATCCCACAGATGCTCCATCAGATTGAGATCTGGGGAACTTGGAGGCCAAGTCAACACCTTGAACTCTTTGTCATGTTCCTCAAACCATTCCTGAGCATTTTTTGCAGTGTGGCAGGGCACATTATCCGGCTGAAAGAGGCCGCTGCCATCAGGGAATACCGTTGCCATGAAGGCGTACTTGCTCTGCAACAATGTTTAGGTACTGTAGGCGGTACGTGTCAAAGTAACATCCACATGAATTCCAGGACCCAAGGTTTCCCAGGAGAACATTGCCTTGAGCATTACGCTGCCTCTGCTGTCTTGCCTTCTTCCCATAGTGCATCCTGGTACCAGGTAAACGACGTACACACACCCGGCCTTCCACATGATGTAGAAGGAAACGTGATTCATCAGACCAGGCCATCTTCTCCCATTGCTCCATGGTCCAGTTCTGAAGCTCACATGCTCATTGTAGGCGCTTTCGACAGTGGACAGGGGTCAGCATGGACACTCTGACCGGTCTGCAGCTACACAGCGCCATACAAAGCAAGCTGTGACGCACTGTGTGTTCTGACACCTTTCAATTATAGCAGCATGAACTTTTTCAGCAATTTGTGCTACAATAGCTCTCCTGTGGGATCGGATCAGACCAGACGGGCTAGACTTCACTCCCCACACGCATCAGTGAGCCCATGACCATGTCGCCGGTTGTCCTTCCGTGGACCACTGCATACTGGGAACACTCCACAAGACCTGCTGTTTTGGAGAAGCTCTGAAGCTCAAAGTGGCTCAGATCCTTACGCTTGCCCATTTTTCCTGCTTCCAACACATCGACTTCAAGAACTGACTGTTTACTTGCTGCCTAATATATCCAACCCTTGACAGGTGCATTTGGAACGAGATGATCAATGTTATTCACTTTTTATATATACATCGGATAGGTTGACAGGTCTCGTATATTTGTGTGGTGTCTATAGCAGATGGTTATCTGACCTGTGTCTCTCAGGCCTGTACCGAGGTCTGCATAAGCGGCAGAAGCGCAGCAGGACCAGATGGGAGTTGAGGCATTTAGGGATCCAGATAAAATAACCATAGTGTTGGATATACTGTATGTGCTTTACTGGACATTGCAGCCGACTGTGGACTCTTTATGATCACGCTCCATTTTAACCCTAAATACAGGGAACGTAGACCTACTTTAGAAAAAAAAAAAGAAAATCGATATAAAATCTAACATTAAATGAAAATGAGTTTGACACAGGTGGAAGTGGAGCAGGAGTCCATGTGTCACTTTTTTTTCTAATTGTGACAGCTCTTCTGCAACACTGCCCCCAATTGAGAGTGGACAGAACTAATCCATGTTAACTGTGCGCTCAACACAAGCACACAAATCGATACCCAGGAAAACGAGTCTAAATGCAAGAAAGTTTAACACTTAGTAGAAATATCCCAGTGCTGTTACCCATCCAGCTGAGATAGTTTCTTCTTGATGCAAAAAATGCTTTTCTTCACAATTCAATGTCCACACTAACAGCTTGGTATTTTCTTTCTTCCTAAAAATGCCACCAAAATGGTCCGTCTTTGAGATCCTACATACACACAGGCTTTCAAGTTTAACACAGCAAGAACACCAGTAGGGATTGTGAATGTCACTTTTATTGTTCCATTTCACACAAAGAAATAGGACATTTCATACTTAGACAAAATCCAATTACAATAGCCTCTGTCTATAAGGTCCTGTTTTTGACCGTAACTTCCTAAACTCTCTGAATAGGTCCCAGAATGATGCTCTGTGACTTCAAAGAGGTATTGCAAATCCAGTTTATTAATAGGAGGTGCCGGCATGAATAATGGATCTAGATAAATGTATATTCGGCGTAAAGTATTGGACGATTGTATTTTTTGGACATTTGTTGCCCCAATATTTTCTTTCCCCACTTATTTGTCCATTATCTAATAAACAGAGCGCCCATTATTTCAGTTAGTGACCACTTCACACTTTACCCTTCACTTCTCATATCAAGGCACTAGCTGTTTGGAAAGGAGCACTCTGTTCTCAAACTGTTCCCGTACATCAGTAAAACAATTAAAAGCCTTTCTCCCCAGGAAAATCTCTAGTGTCCAGTATTAAAATAGTCTAACTGATAGCGTAATGTACCTCCACCGACAGCCCTAATTGCCGTCAGATAAGGAAAACAACAACAATTGGGAAAGAAACTGAAACAGGGCTGACAATTCATCACTGAATACTGAATGTAGCCCAATAAAGCTCGTCATATCTTGAGGCGTCTCAAAAAAAACAAAACATTAAAAAGCGAGAGACGTATCAGAATGTGCCGGTTTTGTAGCCTCAGACATATCAAGACACTGGTGACGGCAGAGTGCAGTTCTGTTTATTGATGGACATGATCTCAGCAGACAGGACGGGGTTGGGATCACATCTCTCCACACGCACGGTAAACACGGTGTTTTTCCAAAGCAATGTGCCGCGGCACACGGGCGCTTGTGTGCCGTGAACGTGAGTAAATCACCGCTCGTCTCCGCAAAATTAACTTGGTGTTGCATGATCAAAATTGCAAGAATAATATTAGCCGTGATAATGAGGACATTTACATATGCATGGGAAGTGTTGGATGATTCACGGGCCGGTGTTGTGCCGTGGCAGAGAAGAGGTTGGCAAACACCGCATTAAGGCGTGAGCCCTCACGAGGTTTGTGATGGATTGAATACGCCAGAGCGATTTTTTTTTTGGGGTGGTTTTTGAGCCCCAATCCTGGGAGCTTCCACTGGGTACAATGTAAGCGCTAAGACGCCTTCGGGAAAGGCTTAAGTTTTCTCGCGGATCTACGCCTCGGCGGTTGTAGGAAGAACTCTCACAAACAAGGTTTTGGTGTCCAGAGTTTTCACCGAGGAGCTGACTGGTAGCTCTGAAAGAATAAGGAGAAAAGAGAGGCGGGTTATCAAGCAAGTGGGTCAAAGTCGCTCATTACTTCCATTATATTTCAGACGAGAAGAACCCCCCCCCCCACCCCGCCTACATATTTATGTCCAAATATAAACTTCATATACTTAGCTCCTCGGCACGACCATCTAGAATTTTAGTGTCTCTCTCCAAGTTTTTAATGTGAATACAGGTCCAGTTTGCTGATATTTTTGGCTAAATAAGGTCAGTCACAGATTTAATGCAGTGGTCTGTCTGGTGGTCTTAACGGAGAGGCGGACGCCCGTCGCTTCCTTGGCAGACCAACACCAAAACGCTGTTTCCCCAACACAACTCCATTTACACTTACTGACCACTGGAATAACTTTAATGGCCTAAAACTGAAAGTGATACATCCCCGTTTATCGACCTAGAGGCACGACACAATCGATATTACAAGCGAGGACGTTTAAGTCGACAGTATCTCCTTCCCTCTTACCCTGACTCAGGTCCTGGTCCAGGTAGAGTTTGAGGCGCCTGCCGCGGAGCCCAAATACCTTGGCCGTTTCAGAGAGCAAGCGAGGGTGGTCCAGCTCATTCTGGCCCACGGGGTTCACCAGGAGGAGGGTGCCCACCTCTCCGGTCTGGCACTCTGGAAAAATGGCGACACGTACAGCTAAATAAATGATTCACTGGTATCTTCACATTTTGACAGCACAATCCAGGCCTTTGGACACATCTTGGGAGGGAGAGAGGTTGCGGGGGTATAGAGAGGCACAATCATAATGACATGTCTGAGTAGCTTTAAGTAGGAAGGTGAGGGGGGGATTCCTACCAGCGGGCTGTCCGTTGCAGAGCTGCAGGTTGACGTAGGGGCAGAGGAGGTTGTCTCCGGCGGGGCCGGGGCCGGGGGCGGTGCCTGAAGATGTCACTGACAGAGTTTTACCACTAAGGGCCCAAAGGTCAGATTTGTTGGTGAGCTCTGCGACAAACACAAAAAACAAACACGCCGAATTGAGCCCCGTCCAATCACTGCCCTCGCCCACGTTGTTGGACCACTCTGATTTGGCAGGGAATACATTTCACTTTGGGAGGATCGCTGCTTCCATTTGATTGACATGCAGCGATGACAGAATTCAGAGAAACGCAGGGATGTGCTTCGCATTTTGTTGGAATGCAATATTGCTTTGTGTCATTTCTGGGTGGATTCTACACAATTGATACAAAGGCAAATTCCCACTCGTTGTTTTTCAGGATAGAGACCTTGAACACCTCAGTAACTGACCTGTTGTTTAAATCACCTCTCTTGTATACAGTACATCTTATATACAGTAGCTTGTCTTATGTGTGCACCCATGTGTGTAACCAACTTATGTTTGGACCATATGGTTTTATGGTTTCTTATCTAACTCCGTATACTGAAAATTTGTAAGGCGCGCGTTTCTATTTTAGGTTCATATTACTGCTTATTATTAGCTATTCTTTTTTCCTGCCTTCAGCAAAATCACGTCGGCACAAACTTGTTTTCTTTTGAGGGCTCTATAAATAATCTTGAACCTGAACGCTCTCATGTGTTTCATGTATTCAGCCAGGGTGCTGCCTGCGTCATATTTCCATTACTGTGCAGATCCATAAGTGAAAGATTACAAAAAATAGCCGCAGAGGACATCCTGCGGTTGACTTGACGAGACGGTCCATCACTTTTTGATAGTTTTTCTCAAAAGCCATTATAGCATTACAGCTAAATGTGAATAAGACAATCTTGTTTGGCAGCGACTATGTTTCAGACTAACCCTCATTAGTTGTATCACAACGGCCTCCGCTCTGCTGCCACCCAGAAGAGAAACAACCACTGAACAAACCAGCGCTTCCTGTGCCACAGCTGGGGCGAATTAAGGTCATAGTTGTTCACCAACACACTTTCGATATTTGTCTGTAACAAATGTGGCTGTGTGATTTGAATACCACGTTAAGTAGAAATGTCAGTTTTGAATGGCAGTGTGAGGAATTACAGATGACATGTAAATATAACAATGAAACTAAGCATTTATTGGTGGAGCGGGTAGGCAAATATATATTTTTTTAAATTAACAAAGTAATCTTGCAGATTACCACTTTCATTATAAGTAGAAAAAACCCCACAAAAAAACATTACTAACCTTTCATATTTGAACTGCTTTGCAGATACATCTATAACAACAGTCATTAGTGTGTTGTGTTTGTACATGTATATTTATATTCTTAGTTGTTTTATTGTTGGACAGTGTCTGTGTGTGTATAGTCTAACGTGTCTAGTGTGCACAGTCTCACCGGTCTTTCCGCTGAAGAAAAAGAGCTGAGTGTCTTTGGTGCCAAACACGCTGCCGCAGACCTTTCGGAACTCGTCCATGCGCAGCGCGTTGTCGCCTTTTGGGTTCTCCAGCAGCACCACGCCCTCTGGTCATCACACCAGTTAAAAATTGTTGTTCAACTCACTGAATTAAAACACTGACACCAATGTGAGATGCAAAATAAATTCACCGCATCGGAAACTGTATTGGAAATGGTAAAAAGTGTTGGGTTTCTCCCACCCTTACCTTGTTCCTTGTTGTTGATTTTGACCTTGAGGTTGACATAAGAACACACTGGTCCGTTCAGAGGGATCGTGGGAGCGGAGGATCCCTTCACGATGGTCAACTCCAGGTCTGAGCCCTTCAGCTGCACACAGACCAAGAACACAAGAGGGGAGTGAGATAAATATATGTGTGATATTTAATTTCTTTAAAGGACCCATCTATGTTTTGATTATTTACATTACCCGGTGACTATTTTCTTGGTGATAGCTCACATATTGTTAAGTTGCTTATTTTCTGCTGTTTATTGCATTTGTTAAAGCAACCGCTCAACCACCTTGAAACAAATTGAATTAATATAAAAATACTGAGAAAATATCGCATGTTACCGTGACCAGCAGGTTCATCACCGTTTGACGGCCAGGTTCCCACCATACCGTGTGACTTTTCCAAACACCCAAAAATGTGAGTAATCATTAGGAAAATGTTCAGGGGTGATTTGAAATGTGTTTAACTGCAAACATGATACATTGTATAACGAGCAGACACCAAGAAACTTATACAATGTTTTGTTAGGCCTCCAGCTGTTTGACTCACATCAATGTTATTTATCCTTATTACTTAGGACTTTCTAGGGGACATTTTCCACTGTTGATACCATTCGCTGTTTCTCAGTGGTTACTGAGACGTTATAAGACTAATGCAAACTTTTTTTCCCCCCCAATCTTAGACACTTCAAATGCGTTGATAAAATAAAAGTGACAGAGAAAGTGCATGCCTAATAGGCACAGTGGGTTTTTTTTTGGTTTCATTGAAATACAATAAATATATATAATAACACTCCATAATAAAAACACTCTGTATTTGTTTTTTTTGGCGAGACGGTGAACCATTCATACCGGATCGCGGAGAACGTGTCGCAAGTTAACCGCACAACAGTGATGGGCACCGGGCAAGCGCGGGTGAGGAAATATGTGCATAGAATAAAGGAAAATTAAAAAAAATAATAACAATTTTGAGATTCTCAGTGTGAGAAACACGAGGTGTGGCATGTGAGCGTTTGAACTGCTTCCTGGGGTATTTATATCGTTAATATGTAAGTTTGAATACTCGCAAGCTAGCCAATCGGAGGAGCTCCCGGGCGATTTCCCTGGGCGTACCTGGGTTTTCTCCTCGATGACGACGCTGGCGTTGTTGGGGACGGGGTAAGGCAGGAGCGGGGCCTTGGTGGTGGCCAGGATGAACTCGGTGTGGGCCTGGATCACAGACTCCAGGTAGTCTCCAGTCGGCTGGCAGCGGTGGTACACCGTGATCTCATCCGACGGCACCAAGTGTCCCTGGATCAGGACGGATCGAGGGAGGTACTTTACAAAGCCATCACCAATGAAACGTTTCTGAGGAACCCGAAATGCAGGGTGTCCCTTCATTACATATTCATTACATTTATCTTTACTGCACGGGAGATAAAGTCAGCTGGAGCTAAATGCAAGGGAAGAAGGGAAGAATACATTTAGAGTGACAAAGAAAAAGGTGGGGAGAAGATAAACAAAACAACCCATCTATTTTGTCCGTTTGTTCTGCTCGTGCCTTGCAAACTTGACAACATTCAAACTTATTGATTGCATTCTAATCTACAGTGCACGCACCGCACACCCACACACCCGCACACAACATCTGCAGTGTGTGGTTCAAGGGCAGAGGAATAGTGTTAGTTAGATACAGAGAAGCAGTCAATCAAGGAAGAAGGTTTTATAGGTTTTTCCTGCCAAGTCAAGGTACTAACTCCACCCTCAAGAGGATAGTCCGCACGTGCGTGCGTGCGTGTCAGAGATAGGTATAGAGAACATAAGTTCAAGGCCAATATAAAAACATGAAACCTAGACGCATTCTGTGTTGACCCCACATATTGCAAGACAAAAATAAAACACACGACCCAGTATTTTCCCCCGACAAACCATGACAAAACATCTTGAAGAATTGTTCAAATTTAATTTCAAACCCCAGGGTGGAAAATTCTTCACAGATCTCAGTTTGAAATAACAGGAGGAATTTAGGCTGGCTGCTAGCCAGCGTACGCCACCACCATAAGAGGACGGAAAAACTGTTTGTTTCTGGTGAAAACAAAAGGCCGATGGCTAATCCGCCTTTAGTCCCCATACCACTTCAAAGCCCCAACATTAGAATCTGAAAGGGGCCAGTCTGTAATTAAGCTTCTTTTAAGCCTGCCTTATGATGGAGAAACTTCTCACTGTGATGCTGCAATGGAAAGATTTCCAAACTGCCCTGACAAAAATGAGCATGGTGCACAAGTGTGGAGTGGATGGAGGAGGGAGACAAACAAGTGGGAGGAAATAAAATAGAAACACACTGAGTTATACTTAGTAAATTCTATGCTACATCTATATTAATCCAAAGCAGGGATGAGACTGACTGTGCTGTAGGTATTCTGGGAGGATCCAAGTATTTAAGGTTCATGATGAATGCAACAAAAATAGGGCACCTCTTTGAATAGTTAAAAGTCGTTCCGTGGAGATACCATAGTATCATAAATGAAGGGTATAAATCTGGGTTAAAAAAACCTAAATCTATCTTTCTTTACGTATGGTACTTTAAGATCCTGCACACTCCAAGATGATCCAGCGCGTGTCAATGCTAATTAATCTATGGTAGGGCTGGGTAAAAAAATATAAATAATCAAAAAAATAGAAAAATGGTCATGTTCAGAACGAGTGCCATTACCTCGCTATTTCTCATATACTGTTTGTCAAGTTTTTTGTTTTTTTTACTGCATCAGGTTTCAGGTTGTGTCTGGAGAGCATCTCACCTTCTTACGTAGTTTCTGGATGCGATTGATGACCTCCCTGGCGACGCCCTCATCCACCATGGACTGGTCTGGGCTGACATCCAACAGCACTAGGACCTGGAAAAGAGAAGGAGAGAAAGAAAGAGCGATGTAGAACATGAGGCTATGTTCGAGATACGTTCATATGTTTTGTATATTATACAAAACACTGACGCCCCCCTTTGAATTGAGGCCAAACCACAGATTGAAAGTGCAATACGGTGGGTTAAGATTGTAGAAAGTAATTGCATTGGAGCATGTAAAGAGAATGGTGAGATAAGTGAGGTAGGTCAACAGCTCATATACTCAAATGATAAGCAAACTGAAATATTAGTGCAACACTACAAACGGGTTAACCTCCCGAGGACAGAATAAAAAAATTTAAAAAAGAAAACAATCAGAATAATGGTAAATGTGATTAATTATTTTATGTTTACCCTGCATTTACGTAGTTGGTGTGCACCACTAGCAACGGATGACCAAAATCTTTACATCTCTAATTTGACTTACCGGGAGGGGGACACACACGAAACTAAGAGCATTAATGGAGGGAGAAAAAAGGAGACGGCTTAACAGAGTGTGAGGAAGGAGGGAAGATATTCAGACTGGAACAGTGAGAGAATGAAAGAGGGAGCTCAGTAAACTGGCACAAAGGTACAGCCGGGTGGTGTGTGCACGGTTGAGGGAGCGCTGATTAGAGAGGGCCTGTGGGGAAGGCATACGTGCTGGTTCCCACTTAGCTGTCAATTTTATTATTATTATTATTTTTTTTTAACTTGTATATGAAAATAAAAGAGACATGAATGCCTTAACTGGTTACAATGCAGTGTACAAGAACATAAATCATTTGTATTTATTTATTTATTTTTAAACAACATTTTCATTATGTAGGATTGTACACTAAAGGTCAATGCTATAAAATCGATAATGATACAAATAATTAGGACTCTCTCGCAGCGAGACAAGATTCAGTCCAAGTGACTCAGTCTCACTTGGAATTAGGCTCGGTAGTTTATTATAGCAGTGTGTGCTGAAGAGACCACCACCCGCCCGAGTCTCAATCAGGCTCGATCGCCCCCCACCACCGTTGGGGCCAACAGCCCTAAACTTTGCATGGGTCTCATGGGGGGCCCGGGCCACCAATCATGGCAGCAGGATAGAACCAAACAGAATAGGATAAAATAAGGCATGTGCATACCTGAGCGTCAGAGTGAGCCTCGTACTGTGCAGTTGAGCCCGAAGTCTGGTCGAAGGTGTACATCAGCCTCAGGTCCTCCTCATGGAGCTGGTGGCCGTCCACCATGATGGAGCCTGGGCAGGATGCAGAACGGGTGCATCACATAAATAACACATTATAATGTCTCTCTATAAATAGAACCATCTATCCATACAGCGAGAAGTGGATAAATAGATATTTCAAGGTGTTGTTTATTTGATGTACCTGTTCTGCATACTGTTCAGGCTCAACACACTCTGAACATGACTAGTTGTCTGTCTGTCCATCTATCGATCGATCAATCGAAATAGATATATCGAGATTTTAGCACACACAACATATTATATATTCTCATTGTAGCGGCTGAAAATGCATGAAAATCCCTGTGGTGGTATCAAAGCTTGGCCACTGTCCACAGTTATCCTGAGAAGTTTAATTTCTCAAGATTAAAATCAAACTTCCAAAAATTCCCTGAAAATAATACGAATGAGGTGCTTTGTATTTTGCAAGAGTTTAAAACTGCACACTGAAGTTCATGACATTGCAATCTTTCTCAAAGCATCCATTTCACCTCGCTGTGCATCTAAGCTGCTAAACTATACAGGTTTAATAACAAAGCCAATCGAGCCAGGTTTATCTCTGCCTTTTTGCCAGAAGCTACAATTACACGTGTCTGTGTTCTGAGTAAAAACCATGACCATGTTCTGCTCTTCCCTTCACTCTTCCACACCCGGAGGGAGGGTGAAAAAGTCACTCCGCTTCTCTGTAATCCTGGATTTCCACGCTTTGATTTCCTGCGGCCCACCCCGCCTCATCTCCTCGCAACCCCCCAGCTCGCTTAACCCCTCCCCCTCCCTCCTTGTCTGGATTCTGGATCGAGGTACAGACGAGCAGGTATTTGAAAATACCTCAATGAACGAACACGGTCGCGTTCATTGTGCCTTAATTAACAGCACCATCTGCGGCTATATTACTGTGATTATTGAATGGATCGATAAATTGGATCTTTTGGTATGAAAAGTGATGCCAATTGACTTAAAGTAGACGCTTATTTTATTAAAACTCCACTTTCTGATTGCAATTAATTTATTGGAACCTGGTGTTTTTATTTTTCCGTTTTTACTGTCCAACTGTTATTTCTCCCCTCCATCGCTGTTATACAGCTTATCCTCTATACTCTCACTAAACTGTCTTGCCACATCCTATAAATGTCCATCCTCCAGCCACCTTCCTCGGATTTCCAATCAGATGGACCTCAAAAGATCCAAGTGATTAAAAATTTGAGGTTCCCACAGCCCTGCTGACCTCTAGAGGAGCCCTCCACTGAGGCCCTGACCCTCTCTTCAGGTCTCTCCTTAATAGGAGAGCGGACAACTCTATTCTGACACTCCTTGTGGTCTATCGTTTTACCATTGGAGACAAAATGACTTCCACAATGAAGGAAAGTGCGGCAAAAAAACAAAAAAACAAAAAAAAAAACCCCGCCTCTGGCAGGCCTTAATTGAAAGGCCTTATTTTCATTGACTTGGCTGGAGAAAACAAAGGGAAACTAGTACTTTTTGACAAAAGGTTGTATGAAAGGATCAATGTTTTGGAGTTAAAGGAGAAAAGCCATGAGAATAAGTCCACCAAGACAAATGTTTCATAGAAGTTCCATTCCTCACGTATTTTTTGCTGCTGTGAGTGACGCATGACAATATATTGACACACACACAAACCTGTCTTCTTGAAGGCTTCTAGCTGGTCACTGCTCAGCTCCTTGATAGAGGCAGTAATGGCTTTAAAGGCCCCCTTCAGCCTTTTGCCGAGAACCATGTGATCAGGTTCGGCCCTCAGGCGAATACCATACTTGTCCTTGTCGGTCGACAGGGTCAGCTGTCGCACGTTCAGCTCCTGGAAGCAATACCACAGAGAGCGAGACAATACATTACCTACCCTCTCCTCCAATTGTCTTCATGATTGTCTATTCTGAGCTATTGGTCCGATAATTCAAGCTTAGCGATTCTTGTTTTTCAGTGTTATGGTATTGGTCATAAATTTAAAACGGCATTAGGTGAAATTCAAGGAAATAGTGATTCATGCGAACATTTAAACAAACTCCCAATTCTGGTCTGTGCCCCATTCCAATAAATGATTGTCAGACCACCTGGTGGATGAAAAGTAACAAAAAGCACAGGGTGCTGAGAATGAACCAACTGGGAATTGAAATGGAAACTAAAGATACCATTTAGCCAATAGACAGTATTTAGCTTAGTTTATCAGAGTGAGTATTCCAATTCATTTCATTAGCAGACATATGTTGCTTATTGTAGCTTTAAGGCATTGACTAACCATGAAATGTTTCCTAAACTAACAGGTCTAAGATAATTACTTGATAGTGGGCAGTTTTGATCTGTCATACATTGCATTGCATCTCCAGATCCACAATTAGATATTAAGGTTACGTTTTAATTTGATTTTTGATTCAAACGTGTATTTTTTTCTAGCACTCCAGACAGCCTTGCCATTGTTAAAACCCTTTCACACATAGTTCCCAGTAAATTACTGGGATAACCTTTGACATTGCTAGTTAGTTTCACTATTCACACATGCAGCTACATTCAGGAACATTTCTGTCGTGCACCTTTTCACACATGCCATGATAATGCCGGCATAGATGGGGCAAGGGACAGTCCAGCAGAAGTCACCCGGTGGGGTTCCAGTCCGCACCCTGTGCGCTGGAGAGCGACAGATGGACACGCACGCAGTTCATTCACTTGCGCGCACATAGAATGTATGTGGACCTAGCACGCAAATAAAAAATAAATATGTCTATGAAATAAATCTTCAAAAAAATAAATGAGGCAACAAATATATGACTAAATGTAAATATATAAATTAGTATATACAAGCCCAACAGCCCGGGCGGAGGCGCACCAAAATCGTGATTCCAGAGCACCTTCTTCCATTGCTACGTGCCCCTCACGTGGACAGGGGTCAGCATGGGCACTCTGTCTGCAGCTACACATCAAGCTGCAATGTGCACTGTGTATTCTGACACCATTCATTTTTTCTCTTCTGTAGTATCGAACCAGACGGGCAAGACTTTGCTCCTTACACGCATCAATGATCCATGGGCTCCTATAACCCTTTTGGCATTTCACCAGTTGTCCTTCCTTGGACCACTTTTGGTAAGTACTAACCACTGCATACTATAAACATCCCACAAGACCTGCTGTTTTGGAGATGCTCTGAGCCAGTCATCTAGCCATCACAATTTGAGATGAGCAATGTTAATCATTTCATCTGTCAGTGGTTTTAATGTTGGGGCTGATCGGTATGTATGCACACACACACACACACACACACACACACACACACACACACACACACACACACACACACACACACACACACACACACACACACACACACACACACACACACACACACACACACACACACACACACACACACACACACACACACACACACACACCATTTAGTAGACAATTTTGTCCAAAGGGACTTACAATAACTACATTTTGTTGGTAGTATCAAACTGCATGTGTCAACTGTACATGTCACAGCCAGCTTAACCTTCTCTTTGAATAAGTAACATTAGTAGAGTTACAGATTTTTTTTTTTAAGTAAAAGGGAGAAGAGACCCTAATGAGATAGACAAGCCAGTCCAAGTGGGGCCCGCGTGTAGTCTGAAAAGATTAGTCTGCGAAAGATGAAAAGACGTGAAAGCGCGTTCCACCATTTTGGCACCAGGGAGTCTTGACTGCATGTTATTTATTCATTCCAACCCTTTCAGTGAGCAAGCCATTCCGCCCGCCATTATCGATTCTGTCGATTACCCCTGCCATCCCTGGCAATGTGTTTCTACGAGGGACTTGAAATGGAAGTGAAATATGGGATTGGGTCATGTCTGAGGAAAGCGCACATTTAAAGCATTCTGACATGGTCTTGGCTGGCATGGCCTCTCTCAATCAATCACACTGAGGGGAACCGAACCACCACAGGGACGCTCCGTAGAATCCATCGACAGACAACACTGGTCTGCCACTCTTACAGATTCAGTAATTAACTACAGGTCAGGTGAGGACTGTGATAAAAGTCAGGGTTGGAAATATTCCCTCCCTTTTGGCTTTGCTCTCATCAAGGGTTTTACAAGATTTTATAGTGTATGTAGAAGCAAATGGTTGACTGGAAAAATGTTTGATCAGTGGAGGTAACGGTTATTATGTACAAAAGGGTCAAAGAATATATGGACATAAATCTGTTTTATTATTGTTGCTGCTGCTGCTGCTGTTGTTGTCAAGCGTGGGTGTAGTACCAACTATTGAACTTATTGATCTCAGAAATCTTTTATCATGTCTCTTAGGCTAAAGCATTCATCACTAACAAGTGAAACGGTGCAAACAACACAACCTCGCCAATTACCGAAAGGCACGTAAAAATATGCAAACCCTGTAAATCGTCACTGTCAAAGCCTGTTAAAAACTAGATACTGCAGGAGTGATTTCCGTAGTAACAAAATAAAGGGTATTCCGTGATTGACAACGGAAAGCTTCAAACAATCTAGACATACCAAAGAAAAAACCTTGAACAGATTTTTTACGAGGGTAGATTCAAAGTTTTAATTGTTGCCTAAAGCATCTGAACTTTTACCAATCTGTCAGATTAGCAATTATTATGTGCATAAAGAAGAAAAATTGATTTTCAAAAAGGTTTATCTGATAATGGCAATGCAATTTGCACTGGCCTGTTTTTTCCAACATTTTGCTGGCCAGCAAGTAATTAAAACTGTTCGACACCATGCTTACAAGTTGCAAATTTAAAAACACCGCAGCGATCCTTAACCCCGGACCAGTGATCCTCTGGAATTGAAGAAGTGTCAAGGGGTGGGCATCATTAGTATTTTACAGATTCCAACGCCATTTTTCTTACCGATCCTTATCAATAACATCATTATAAAACATTGGTTGTAATGAGAGTTATTCAAAAATACTGTGACATGGTCTTATCTCTGCCAAATTGTGACCTAAAGGGGATTCTCCTAAAGTGGACACAACACACAAGAGCCACAACTGCATCTTTAGTTGTGCTTGAAAGCACACCAAAACAGTCCCAAAGGCTGCTACATGGCTATTTAGGAAGCATCCAGCTGGCAAACCTCAGTAAGGAGTAATTAGTTTTGTGGCTTATAAATTCCAGAAACAGTCATTTACAGGATGTCTGTGGGTAACAGAGAGTTATATTTAATACTTAAGACAATTAAGACAAATTTCATTTACCAACACGCTAACTATTAGGTAGTTACAGTGTAGGTTATGAACTAGATTCTATGAACTGTGTTATAATAAGCTTCTTTCATGTCAGACAGCATGATAAGTGAGGATGATTTAAGATATTGTATTTTAAAACTTTTTAAGCACCCCGATTTAGAATTTGTTCTCAATTGGAACGAGGGCTCCAGCCAAAAATCTGTGAAGTGCAGCTTAACATTTGTATTGATCGCACCAGAAATCGCGCCTGTAATTTAGCAGGTCTGATAAAAAATAAAAAAGTATAAAAATATATTTTTTAAAAACACCAACTGGGTTAGGGTTAGACATTTGCCTTTGAACAAATAAACATACCCTATTTTCTGTAGATTCTTTTGTCAGCATATGGCAGGATTTTATGTACATCTTGCACATGTGCCGTGGCTGTCTCTGTACGTGCGAGACCGCGCCCTGTACTACTCCCACATTCCTTACGTGCGAACAAGAGAAATCGTGACGACATCACAACCTTAAAACATAGCCTAATTCAAAATGAAGAGAACTACTGATCATTTTGTCCTCAAGAAAAATGCTGCGGTGCCCATTACACCTGTCCCTGTCACCTGAAAGACCCAGCCCAGACCCGACATCATCACCGGAGGTAACCGTTCCGCCTGTCTCCCCTGTCCTGAGATGGCTAATCCTGACGTGAAAATCTTTGGATGCACCTAAATGAAAACGTTAGGCACACCAGTGCCGCTGATGTAAAAAGTTAGCTTGGTGGTTCTTGAAACCCTGTCCCGGAAGGGCCATGTATAAAATACTTAACAGGACCTGTCCCAGTCAAAATATACAATGCAGTTCAAATCGCATCCAAATGACAAATGCCATGCCCAAGTTAAAGTGCCTCGTTTACGGACAGTACAGAGTCAAGGTCGCTCCCTCGGCTGAAGGTCCTCTGCTGCTTTCAACTCTGATCAACAATAAGCCGTGTTTACCGGGGGAAGCTAAAAGTCAGCTTAAAGGTTAAATGTTTTCCTCTCACCAGAAATGACACATTTTGAGAGATAAGAAGTTGTTGGAACTGATAAAGCTGGGACTTTAGGTGCTGGGTGAAGGAGAGAGAGAGAAAAGTGGGTGTAGATTATAATGATTTGGATTTTAGTCACTAATGCAGACCTTGCCAGAACAACAGTATTAATTGATTTCTTAAAAAGTGGTGAAGACAAGGGAAGCTTGTGTTTACGTGCATGCTGAAAGTGCACTTTCTGATTCTTAAGGAGTTATGGCTTGAAAACAGTATTCATACTTGATGAAAAAATGATGAATGGTGAATTCTAGCTGATGGAATAAACACGTTGCAATGGTTAATTGCACAGTGCTTTAATTGTAAGCTATAGCTCTCCTTCCTTAATAATATTAAACAAACAATGAGGCATTCCAAAGGAATCAGGTCTCTTTTCAGGTCGCTTTTTTCATCTTTAATTTGATCTTTTTTGGTTCCCTTAACATCTAGGGGTTGGCAATATTGTGAATAAAATCTAAATGGTCATAATGACACAGAATAAACTGTGGGCCGAGTAGCGATTCCCATGAGGTTGTGACAAAATACTACATCCTTACCTCTAGGATGTATTTCTGCAGAGACTGGATGTCTTTCAGGGCTTCTGGGTCCTGGTGGATGAGCACGACTTCCTTCAATGGATACTGAAACACGCACACACGCAGATTAATTATATAAATTAAAGGAAGCCCCACAATACAGAATTCAACCCACACACTGAAGCAGGTTCTCCAGGGTTTGTGCCAGAGGAGAAGTAAAGGTGACTCCTTACCTTAACAGGCAGTGTCTTTCTGTCTCGAATCACTCTGCCCAGCTCAATCACAGACTGCATTTGGGAGACAGCATTCTCAATGCGCTTGTCAATCAAACTCTCCCTGTCATACAGAAAGTCAACCACAGGGAAAAAAGTTAATGGCTGACTGCCTCCGTCTATTTTATCTCAGAAAAGCATTTAAACACTGTTTTATAATTAAAATGATATTCATAATTTTCACTATGTAATGCTACCATAATCTCCAAGTTTATAGAGGAATCGGGTGAGGGGGAAATCCAGATATGAATAAAGGAAATGGATAACATAACATTAGAGGCATTGACATATATCCTTAAACCTTGGAACATAATATTCCTGAGGAAGGCTGGGTGGATGTACAATCTCGGGGCACATACAGGCTCCAGAAATTGTGATTCTGGGTCAAAATGTTCTTCTTTCAAAGAGGATGAATAAGATAGGTAAATGGGCTACATACTACAAAGTAACATGCAACAAAAAGGTAACTGTGATATATATATATATATATATATATATATATATATATATATATATATATATATATATATATATATATATATATATATATATATATATATATATATATATATAAATAAATAAAAACAGTTTTACTGGAGAATGCACTGGGGAATTACAGACTTTTAACTTCAGATATCTGATTAGAGCTGCAGTGCCTCAGAACAACCGATAATGGCACATTTAACAACGCCAACAACACTCAATATGTGCAGAAGTCAGTGTGTGCACATCAGGGTGTGCCGATGGGCACATCAGGGTAATGCACGTCCTTCGCGTGTGCGTGGAACCCATTTTTTCAGCGCACACAAGCTGTGCACACCAGGCAGCGAAATGAAAAAGACACCAGGGACAGGCAATAAATTAATACGCTGATTGAGACTCGGCTCTTCCCGCTGCCTGATTAGTGGCTAACCTCTGGGAGAGCGAATCAGTCCCTGTCGAAGTGGGGGGGGGGGGGGGGGCATGCGGGGAACATGGCTAGAAACTACGGTAGCGCAGCCACTTCTTTTTTCTGTCGGCGTCAATAGAAACTTTTAAACATCAAGTGTTGGCCACTGCAGAGTGTTTATTCAATCCATTCATTTTACTGAACACTAAAGACTTTTTGTGGTTATGACGATTCACATATACATTTTCCTCAATTAGATGTTATTAAAATTAGATGTTATTAAAAAGGCAGAAGATTAAGTCACTTTCTGTTCCTTCCTTGTACAGTGCGGATACCAATATCAGTATATTACATACACACATATGCATACTGATCCAAAAAAAATGATTAGGATTGTAATCTAGAAGAATGCAAATTGCACAGAAGGAAGATTCATGGACCAGGGAACCGTGACTAACCCTACTGACAGCTTATGTGTAGAGGGCTCATGAAGACCAAAGGAAGCCAGACAACGCACCTTCATATTTTACGAACTCCTGCAAAACGTTAGGTTAAAGTGCGGCCAATTCTCAGAATCACCATTGCAGGTGAGGTAAATGTTAAAGACTGTTCATCACTGTTCACGTGCTCCCAGTCAGCGAGATCTACAGTTACTACGACCTGACTGAGCCAGTGGAGGGCGGTCCTACCTGAGTTGGGGGAGCATGAGGTAATGGATGCTCCCGGCATCCTTCTCTTCGACAGAGGCCGGGTCGATGAGGTGGCGCAGGTTTTGGTACATCATCTCTGTGATGAAGGGAGTGAATGGAGCCTAGGGGAGAGAACGAGACACAAAAGGACGATTGATTTACTGTTGTTCAGCTATCCTCACTTCTGTTCGATAAATGGACAAATCAGGAGGACGTAAAAATTCAATCACTTGACATTATTTAAAGGAACTATTCGGGCATACTCTAAATTATTTTAACCGAAACCTTATTTTCTGATCGTTGGTAGTCAACCCACGTGATTGGCATCAGAATCATTTAAATTGATCCAGTGCGCGGTCACAATGGTTGCCTCATCGTGCGGCAGTCAGAAAAAACATACAGTTTAGGTAAAGGTATAACTCATCACTATCAGTTTTAATTTTCTTTGTTCAGTTCTCAAATTATCTCTCATTGATCTGGTTCTGGCTAAGAAGCTGTGAGCATGTCTCACACCTCACATGCAAGCATCTTCAAGGCAATGGATTAAAAATAAAACCCCTACTGCTCATGTATTATTCACACACACACACACACACACACACACACACACACACACACACACACACACACACACACACACACACACACACACACACACACACACACACACACACACACACACACACACACACACACACACACCACTTGCTCTCACCTCTCAAAATTCACACACACCAGCATGACTCACCATCAGCCTGCACATGGAGAAGAGGACACTGAAGAGGGTTTCTAGCGCCCACAGGCAGTCCTCTGTTCCACTCTCTCCCTGCGAAGTTCACACATGCATGAGCACAAGCCAACAAGACGCACAGCTCCTTGTAATCGCATGAGGATCAAAGCGCCTAAATACATAATGGCGCACCAAAGGCTTGCTAAGGAATTCCGGAGAATTAACCACTTAACTGTTATCGGCCTGAGTGGAACAAATGTGAAGAACGACAAAATAAAAAACATTCTGCGCTGTAGCGACAGCAACGATGCAAACTGATCTGTTCAACAACTCTGTGAATGAAATACAAGCAAACCAGTGCAACCTGTTCGTCATATTTAGGACCTTCTAGAGCAGTTTTACACTCGGAAATTGGTGGGTTGAGCTCAAGGGTATTTTTTATGTCACTAAATTCTCGCGACAGCAATTAGAGATGCATTATGCATTACAATTCACATTTAGACATTTCACTGCATATATGTATGAATGTATGTATATGTATGTGACGAATAAACCTATTGAATCTTGACCAATAATCACCAGATTGAGGCTAAATAAGAATCTTTCTGAAGCTCTTCAAAAACGTTCGGTTTATTCTTTATTTTTACATGTATTGTACATATTGCACATAATATTACCAAAATTCTCTATTTGTAATACTTTATTTCTATATATCAGAACAAATAGGCAATGAATGAATAAAGTACGTATCTATTAAATATATCTGTCTTAGAAATGTCCCGTGACTGTGTGGGCATATCAAGTGATTCCACTTTTAGTCGCGACCCCAAAGTTCAGGATGCCTGGCTTATTGTTTGAATAATACAGAAAAAAAACAAAAAAAACTTCAATAGCAGCTGGGATCTCACCTTGAGGCGACGGCGGTTGGTCCTGACATACCAGTTGGTAAGCATGTCCACAAACTTGACAAGGCGCGGCACCACGGTGTACAGGTGGTATGCTGCAACGACACCTTTCAATCAGTTTCATGAAGGACGCCGGACAGATGGGACAAAGCCAGCAAGTGTGGAGCAACATTAAGCCATTTGAGACGATTGCTGAATGAAGTGAGGCGTAGGGCTGTCACAAACGGGACATTTTTTGGTTGACAATTAATTATCATTGAAATAACTGTGATGAACAATTAGTCATTTTTGCCCAATTAATGCCACTATCTTAGTATAAGAATTATAATGGTTTAATAACACACACCCATCTTGTGAAGATCTGTTTATTGCATTAAACAGTGGAACAAAAAAAAAGCAGTTAATTTAACTTTGTATTGTATTATTGTATTATAACATTTCTTAAATTGGCTTGAAATTCCCCTTAAATATGGATGCATTTATGATTGGAGAATGATTTTAATCACAATTAACTCAAATGATTACGATGATTTTTGAATAATTGTGACTAATGAAGAGCGCTGAGAACTTCACTGATTTGAGCATCTCACCTTCCATCTCCGCCTTGAAGAATTGGATGAGGGACTGTGTGAAGGACTGAATCCACTTGTCCATGATGTTGTTGCTCCGCTTCACCGTGTTTTCATTGTAAAGGAACAAAATGCCTTCCTCCTAATGGGCAAATATGGACACAGGCGAGGAGGCAACAAAACTGTTTTAAACATGCATATAAACACGAGGAAATTAACATAACATCGTCAACATACTTGGTATGCCAACATATTTGGTATGCGAGTCAAAAGGGCAATGTCTTTTCTCTAGTTAACTACGGTTTCTGACATACAAACTCTTGATTTAGCGTATGAAATACTATGCTAGTAGACCATTTTGGACTCTAGTGTTGAGATTATCTGTTTTTACAAATTCAGATTCAATTCATCGCCATTGTTAACTGCTCATTTATGAATGACAAGGGTAAGATGACAAAACATTGCTGATGGTACAATACTGACTGGTACAGAACAAATTCTCACCATCGGTGTAATTGCAATATAAAGTGCAACCAAAGCAAACTTTTTCTTCAAGTTTCTCATAAACGTGTCAAAAAATCATGGTAAAAAAATCTGTCAAACCATCAAGAAATCCAAATTTAATTGAATTGCGATGAAGAGGCAATACAAAAAAAAAAACAAGACCCAAATACCCTTCAAATAGGCCTAGAGAAATTATATATTTTAAAATATTTATTTCACTCTAATTTAGTTTAGTTTAGTTAGTTTAAAACAAATCTTCAGTCAGCTCATGATAACCTGGGATGAACCTTAGGATGTTGAAATGTGTGCACGTGTACCTTATGCAGCCTCTGCACATTTTGCACCAGGAAGCGGTAGGCGTTGTACCAGGGCAGGAAAACATCCTTCAGCACGTCTCGGACACCCTCTTCCTTAAAGCGAAGGTTCTCAGCTCGCACCACGGGAGAGTTGATCAGGTACAGTCTGCATCCATGGAGGGCAGAGATGTGAGTGACAGAGTTTCAAAACTATCTTACCTAATTATGATATTACGCCCATTTCCCACTTACTCATATCTTAATTCATTTGGTCAAGAATATGCTCAGGGTTTAAAACGTGTTGTTTTCAGCCTGTAAAAGGTTCAAAAGCTTGTCAAAATGTTAAAAAGAAGCTACTTTTAAGGCACGGCTTGAATCAATAATGCAAAAACTGTGATAAGATGTAGTTATCACGGCTATTTTAAACTATAAAATGTATTAATCACTAAATGTATTCTTCTAATCATTATTAATAATATAACAACTTAAGCTGAGTAAAAAAGAGAAGAAAAAAGAAAGCAGTACTCATACAACTCAGTAGTTTCAATTTCTGAATACATTTGAAAATTGTTATTTCCTTGTTTGGACGTTATGCAACCAGTTATCAGTTTAAATTAAAAACCAACACATTTCTGTACGAGACTGAATTTGTTCTGTGAAAATTTTTTTGTAATGCCCATCAGATGGTATACTGAAATATTGAGTGCAATTCTCATTATGTATAAAATGTCAATTTATCAATATAGAATAATTTCGTGAGCCATCTCATCAATATGGCATTGAATCTTTATTGAATCCAATTGTGACCCCAATACCCAACAAGATGTCCATTTTGGTCCATATTTCTCTTCAAAGGGTCTGTTATAATTATCCTACATGTTGAATAAACGGATAGAAAAGTGTTTTACAGGGTCGTTTTTATACATTTGTACCAAGCTACAAATAGCTGCTTGTTTTAAAAATAATGAACATCAGTGAACATGCATAAGCTGCTACAGTTCTATATACACAGATCAATTATTTACTACACATTGAGAAAAGCAGGTCATATACTGTAAGATCTCTCACACACACAAATAAACGTTTAAAGACAAACTAAATTCTAAACGCCAGTGGTTCCATTCTCTTGTTTGAAATGTTAACTTGAACCACAATGAAATGCGTGTGAATGGCTTTGCCCTGTACGTAGGCTACGAAGGGTAAAAACACACTTCAGTGTGTCTATATTCATATTGGTGATCCGTATAGTGATTTATTCATTAGGCCATATGGCTACGCCACCCCTATGGCTCAGGGCATTCGAGTAAATGTAGGATAGAAACATGTGATCAAGCGTGTGTTTGCAGAGTGTGTGTTTGCGTAATTTCAAGACATGGAAGGCTATCTGGTACACGAACACATGTGAACACATTTATACAGTCGCATTTATACAGTCAGACCCACATCATTGATGTTGGCTTAGGTGTGCAAACAGGCGACCACACAATACTTTTGCACAACTACAGATTATTTGTTATGCGCTGAGACAGGCACATACACACAATTCGCAAGAGCTGACACACAAGCACAGCTCTGACCTGAGGGCATCGGCCCCGTAGTTCTTCACTATCAGTCCTGGATCTGGGTAGTTCTTCTTGCGCTTGCTCATCTTCTGTCCATCGCTGCAGGGATAACACAGACAAAAGCATAAAAACCGCTAGCGCACACACACAGACATTCATGCATACAAGGACGTGTAAGAAATCATGCAGTTGGTATTCAAATGAGCCAAGTCCTTCCAGGTCAGCAGGCCTGTTAGTGGACTGCCTAGAACAGTGCCTGGGCCCGCGGGCAGAGAGGAAGCCCCATTTGAGAACGCTGAGGGCTAAATTTCACATTACACATTCAGTACTGAGTGATATGCATTTACACTGCTACATATACATGCTATATCAAGGAGAACGCCAACCGCTAACCCCTCTAATCGTTCACTTCGAAAAGGGAGATAACGTGTAGGTAATTGTGGGGAACAAAATGAATGAATCTAAAAGGTGGCGTAAGAAAGAAAATGGAAGGATTATGAGGTTGTGGGTGGCAGAAAAGAGACCAAGTTCTATGGAAAGCATTTGTAAACATTCAAGAAGGAACTGAGGAAAGAGGATGGAGAGAGTGAGTAGACTGATAAATGAGGGCACCAGTAAGGCAATGGACTGACCTAGCAAGCACCAGTCCGTTGACAATGACGTTTTTGAAGGGTGGCTTGCCAAAGAGAGCTGTGGACAACACCAGCAGGGTATAGAACCTGATAAACACACAGGGGAACAATGCAGGAGGTCAAAAGAGCATCTAATATTTAGTTTTTTATTATATTATCATATATAACAATTAATATCAATATATAATATACTTGTTTAATATATATAATTTTACTTGCACTACGCGGTAGACATCTACTGCTCTAACACCTGAATTTTCCCATGGGGAGTAAAAAATTTATCTCACCTTATCTTAATATGCCAAACATCTTTAAGGACAGCTTGCTAGAAGCCACCAGGCTTACACTGTTTTAAACCCTGTTCAGCCACAACATTAAAACCACTGACAGGTGAAGTGAATAACATTGCTCATCTCGTTCCAATGTCACCTGTCAAGAGGTGGGATATATTAGGCAGCAAGTGAACAGTCAGTTCTTGAAGTTGATGTGATGGGTCAAAGCATCTCCAAAATGGCAGGTCTTGTGGGGTGTTCCCAGCGGAGTGGTTAGTACCTACCAAAAGTGGTCAAAGGAAGGACAACCCGTGAACTTGCGATAGGGTCATGGCTCATTAATGCGCGTGGTCAGCGAAGGCTAGCCCGCCTGGTCGATCACACAGAATACAGAAGCTACTGTAGCACAAATTGCTGAAAAAGATAATGCTGGCTACGATAGAAGGGTGTCAGAACACTCAGTTCATCACAGCTTGCTGTGTATGGGGCTGTGTAGCTGCAGACCAGTCAGAGCGCCCATGCTGACTGCTGCCCACTGCCGAAAGCACCTACAATGGGCACCGCGAGAGTCAGAACTGGAACATGGAGCAATGGAAGAAGGTGGCCTGGTCTGATGACCGACATTTTCTTCTACATCATGTGGATGGCTTGGTGTGTGACGCTTGTGGCAGGGGCTGCAGACTATAACAAACTACAAGAGCAGCAGTGTCGACGACTCCCTAGCCAACGAACTGAACTCCTTTTATGCGCGGTTTGAGTCTGGCAACAGCACCGCTAGCCCACCAGCTAATTTAAGTTACACCGCTGGGGATGAGCACGCACTCTCAGTGTCAGAGCATGATGTTAGGAGGGCTCTGATGCGGGTGAACACCAGGAAAGCTGTAGGCCCAGATGGCATATCTGGGAGAGTACTGAAGACCTGTGCTAACCAGCTAGCCCTGGTGTTCACTACAATATTCAACATCTCCCTGGCTGAATCAGTGGTCCTGTCCTGCTTCAAGAGGTCCACCGTCATTCCTGTCCCGAAGATCGCCTCTCCAGCCTGCCTGAATGACTGTCCGCTGACTCTCACCTAGGTGGTCATGAAGTGTTTCGAGAGGCTGATTAAGGATTATATCTGCGCCTCCCTCCCCCGCACCTTGGACCCATTGCAGTTTGCGTACCAGCAGAACAGATCCACGGATGACGCAGTCTCCCAGGTACTGCACACCATGCTCACGCACCTGGATGGCCGGAAGGGGGCCTATGTGAGATTGCTGTTCATCGACTATAGTTCAGCTTTCAATACCATAGTCCCCATCAGACTGACTGTCAAGCTGAAGGAGCTTGGACTGAATACTCCGCTGTGTGCCTGGATCCTGGACTTCCTCTCAGCCCGGCCCCAGGTGGTTAGGGTGGGGAAGCACATGTCCAGCTCCCTCACTCTGAACACAGGATCCCACCAGGGCTGCATCCTCAGCCCCCTACTGTACTGTGTGTACTGTACTGTACACACATAACTGTGTGGCCAGGTCCAGCTCCAACACCATCATCAAGTTTGCTGACGACACCGTTGTTGTGGGCCTGATCACCGACGGCGATGAGAAGGCCTACCGCAAGGAGGTGGCTGACCTGACACTCTGGTGCCAGGACAACAGCCTCCAGCTGAACGTCAGCAAAACTAAGGAGCTGATTGTGGACTTTAGGCGAGGATTACAACTGAGGATGCATGTGCCCTTGGTGATTAATGGGACTTGTGTCAACAGGGTGAGCAGCTTCAAGTACCTGGGAGTCCACATCACAGAGGATTTAACATGGACTTTACAAATAGACACTCTGGTGAGAAAGAAGAGGGAGTGTCTTTACCACCTCGGGCAGCTGAGGAAATTCCGGGTCTCAGTGAGGATCCTCAAGTCCTTCTACTGTGGAGCAGTGGAGAGCATCCTGACATTTAACATCACTACCTGGTTTGGGAACTGTACTGCACAGGACAGGCGGGCCCGGCAGAGGGTGGTGCGTTCAGCTGACCATACCACTGGAACTACACTCCCCTCCCTGCAGGACTTATACACCAGGAGGTGTAGTAACAGAGCCTGCAGGATCATGAAGGATCCTCACCACCCCAACAATGGACTGTTCCAGCTGCTGCGGTCCGGCAAGCGCCTCCGCAGTCACACAGCAAGAACAGAGAGACTGAGACAAGAGTTTTTTCCCGCAAACCATAAGAACTTTCAATGCTGACCTCACCAGGGGTCCTCACTGAGCAACACACATAGGCTCCACTACCTTACTGTACTGTATGTAGCATACTGTGTCACTGTTCAGGGTTTTTCGGTGTTACCGTATTGCTGCGCCGTACTGTTGTATATTGTGCTGTATATCTCACAAACACTACCTCATTTTATTCACATGCCACTTTAATGCACATATCTATATACATAATTAGTCTATCCCAAATACATAAGTCTATCCCATATACATAAGTCTATTCCCTTTATCTATTCTATATTACATTACATTTCATTTAGCAGACGCTTTTTTCCAAAGCGACTTACAATTGTTCAATCACCGACGGACGCAGCCATCAGGAGCAATTAGGGGTTAAGTGTCTTGTTCAAGGACACTACAGCATGCTAGCAGGAGGAGCCTGGGATCGAACCAGCAACCTTTAGATTACTAGACCACCAGCTACCATCCCATATATATATCTATATATCTATATATCTAGATATATTTTGATTTTATTCTATAGTATTCGACTTACTGCATTACGTTTTAGGAATCAGTTAGTTGGTCAAGTTGAAATTCTTAGGTAGCTACTGTGTTCAGTCTAGGACATAGTGTGTAATCACCGGGTGCGTTGCATTGACATTTCACTGCATTTCACTGCATATATGTATGAAAGTATGTATGTGACAAATAAACCTCTTGAATCTTGAAATGTGCTGGAACAATAAGCCCGATCCATGGTGGCTCCAACGCGCAACTTACAGGATTTAAAGGGTCTGCTGCTTATGTCTTGGTGCAAGATACCACAGAACAGCTCCAGAGGTCTTGTGGAGTCCATGCCTTGAAGGGTCAGGGCTCTTTTGGCGGCACGAGGGGGAGCTACACAATATTATGCAGGTGGTTTTAATGTTGTGGCTGATCGGTGTATATCTACCATTTGATCCATCGGGTCTCAACAGTCTCTAGTAACCATTTGTGGGCCAATCAGCAATCAACAGATCATGTTGTACTCTTCCAAGCCTGCAGGGAGCACGGCTGTCTGACCTTCTAGTCGTCATAATCATCCATCCACCCACCCACCCACCCACCCACCCATCTATCCATCCCTTACCATCCTCTGGTCTGGTCGATGCCTTCGGCGATGAAGTCCGCAGGGAAAGAATCCTCAAACTCCTTCCGGTTCTCAAAGGGGTAGTGGGCCTGGGCGTAGGGCATGCTGCCACTCTCGAACCAGCAGTCGAACACCTCAGTGATCCTCCGCAGCACGCCCTTCCCACACCGAGACGGAATGGTCAGACTGTCAATACTGGGGAGAAAGGGATGGAGGAGGAAGAAAATAATGAGTTAAAGGGCAGGGATACAAAGATTAGACCCAAATAAGATGAAGACTAAGTTAATCAAAAAATTATGCCCTGATTTTGTTAGTTCCTTTTTCATTTCCAGTTTTATTGCCACGTTTGGCAATACTTGTGTATTGTGAAACTATGGAGTTTTTTAGGAGGATTTTAAAACAAAAACATGAATCTCCCTCCACGAAGCATCCTTCTCCCAATGTAACTCTCATCTCTCCTACACACGTGTCCAAACCATCTCAATCTCGCCTCTCTCACTTTTCCACCAAACTGTCCAACCTGAGCTGTCCCTCTAATGTACTCTTTCTTAATCCTGTCCATCCTTGTCACTCCCAATGAAAATCTCAACATCCTCAACTCTGCCACCTCCAGTTCAGCCACCTGCCTTTTTGTCAGTGCCACCGCCTCTAATCCCTACAACATGGCTGGTCTCACTACCGTCCTGTAGACCTTACCCTTCACTCTTGCTGGAACCCTTCTGTCACAGATCACGCCAGACACTCTTTTTCACCCACTCCACCATGCATGTACTCTCTTCTTCACCTCTCTCCGGCACTCTCCGCTGATTTAGATGGTCGACTCCAAGTACTTAAACTCATCCGCCTTCTCCACCTCCACTCCTTGCATTCTCAGCTTTTCGCCGCTCTCCCTCCCATTCAGGCACATGTATTCTGTCTTACTCCTGCTGACTTTCATTCCCCTTCTCTAATGAATGCCTCCACTTCTCCAGGCTCTCCTCAACCTGCTCCCTACTGTCGCTACGGATCACAATGTCATCCGCGAACATCATAGTCCACGATGACTCCTGCCTGATTTCAACTGTTAACCTGTCCATCACCATTGCAAACGAGAAAGGGCTCAGAGTTGATGATCCTTGATACAATCCCACCTCCACTTTGAATGCCTTTGTCACGCCTACTGCACACCTTACTACTGTCTGACCGCCCTCATACATATCCTGTACCACTCTTACGTACTTCTCTACCACCCCTGACTTCCTCATGCAATATCACACTTCCTCTCTTGGCGCCCTATCATACGCTTTCTCTAAATCCATAAAGACGCAGTGCAACTCCATCTGGCCTTGCCTGTACTTTTCCATCAGCATTCTTAAAACAAACATTGCATTTGTAGTACTCTTTCCTGGCATGAAACCATACTGCTGCTCACTGACCCCCACCTCTCCTCTTAACCTAGCCTCTACTACCCTTTCCCATAGCTTCATGCTGTGGCTGATCAACTTTATTCCCCTGTAGTTACTACAGCTCTGTACATCTGTTATTCTTGAAGATGGGTACCAGTACAAAACATTACATGGATCACAATGGTCATATTAGATGGACAGAGACCACATGCACAACAAACACAGAAACGCGTTCGCAGTGGTATACCTCGGCCTGATAATCCCAGTGGATCAGTGGCTCACCTCTCTCTGTGGAGATCAGATACTTTGACTCCGGTCAGCTCCTCCAGTTCTGCCACAGAACCAACACACACCACCTAACACAAGAACCGTACACCAGCAAAAACACATTTTTGTGATACAGCGTAATTGACATATTAAAAATACATGGTATTTTAATAGAATACTGTTATTAGAACAGTTTGCATTAGGTCAGAGAGCAAGAGAGAGAGAGAGCGAGAGCGAGAGCGAGAGCGAGAGCGAGAGAGAGAGAGAGAGAGAGACTACGCGAAACCAAAGTGGAGGACCTCGAGGATTATATTGATTATTATTATAACGAGTATGTGATGGAAGAGGACCAAGACTGGAACAAGGCAGACAAAGGAAGAAGGCAGACTCAACAACCGACACAGACGTTCTAATCCCCAGCGCTGTAGAGACTAGTGTCTTGGATGAGATTAACAAGAAGCTGGACATATTTGGTCCACTTCTCCGAGACATTTCTGAGATCAAAGCTAGCCATGATTTCCTGCACCGCACAGTCAGCACGATGCAAAAAGACAACGCGGATATAAAAACCTCTGCAAAGTGTCTCACAACTGATATGGAGGTTGTAAAAATTTTTTATAAAATAAAATAATGAAAGAGACTATCTTGAATATCCAATCCAGAAGTGTATCCCATCCTGAAGGAGAACCGGCAGAAGGGTAAACGAGTTTCACCAGTTGCTGATAAACTTCATATAGACGGTTTGCTATTCCGAGACTCCTCCACCACGCCCTGGTTATTCTGATAATTATTAATTAATATTGCTCACTTTCATCATCTCACCATCCTAACGCCTCCCTCCCTACTTCTCTCATCACTCTCACTCTATCCACTATCTCACTATATGCATGTCTAACTCTGCAATGTACCATGTTTATCTTTGTCTATTTGTCATTTGTTTGTGTTCATATCTATCCCTACACACTTCCTGCAGTACGAGGATAGTAAAAAGGAATGTAAAGGAGGACATCTCAGACTTAGACTATTACAGACTATTACATTTCACTGCATATATGTATGAAAGTATGTATATGTAAGTGACGAATAAAAGATCTTGAATCTTATCTATGGGAAAACATGGGCACGGTAGTAGCGATTACCTTGGATGTACTGTGCTGCTGCATGGGAAAACTACAAATCCACATCCATCACTCCCTAACCAACCTCAACGACACCCATTAAGTTTGTTGTTAGAATGTGAGAGGTTTGGGCTCACCAGCTCAATGTAGCAATATCCCCTCAAATGATACCAGCGGGAACCCTCCCGGCAGCTGGCGTTTTAACACCAGAAATATCAGCATCCTTACTCTGGGAAACAACTATGGCAGTCCTGAGAGGTAGTATAATTGCATTCTCCACTCATAAGAAAAAGAAAGGACAAGAATGCCAAAATAAACTAGAACAATGAATAAAAGACTTGCACTCCCAACAAGCCCACTCACCCACTGAGCAAATCCGAAATGAGATAAGGACAATCACATCCTAATGCAACGAACAAGAGTGAACTATTTTGAATTCAATGACAAATGAGGTTAATTTCTTGCCAATAAATTGAAATGTGAAAGAAAAAAAAACACTTATTACACCATCAAAGATCCACAAGGTAGGATAACATACACATTGATGCAAGGCATCAATAACATATTCAGAGACTTTTGTAATAAGCTATATCACTGAGATAATGAATCAAATATATCAACCATTGACTCATTCCTCGATGATATCGACCTCCCTAAACTTTCCACAGAGCAGGCTACCACATTAGATCAACCACTGACTCGAGAAGAACTCAAGAAAGCTCTATTCATGATGACCAACAATAAATCAGTATTAGCATCAATAAAAAAGGTCTATTTTATTTCGACAGAGGTAAAAAAAAAAAAAATTGTGATTATCATTATATCACCAAGCACAAATTAAAATTGTGCTTCGAGGGAATTATTTTCACCGGACATTATGACCAGAGAGATGTCGGACTTAAACAAATTTTCCCAGTCAAGAACCAGTAATTACCGGATAACGGAAACTCTGGTAGGTGTTGCTAAAACCTGCCCCCCTTTCAAAATACTATTCAAATGGGTATATTTTTGGTTCTACTTCACATTAATTAGGAAAGTCTGCAAGAGTAGGCATTAAACCTCAAAATGTAATTATATTTTGCCATTAGTCCACTGCTTTGTGCTGTCACCCCAGCACAATACAGAAATGTGAGCCTACTTAAACATACTTTTACTGTAAGTTTACCTAAAAAAAAAAAAAAAGTATGTATAGAGTGTGTTATCTGGCCTCCTCAGAGAGTTAACCTGCAGACTCTGTTCTAGTTTTTAACACTGTGCCAGGTAACATGGCCCAGATACAGCCCGACACAGCAACCACAGATTTGGAGATGAGAGAATGATAAGGAAATTGACTCAGAATTCCAGGGATAGAGAGATTGAATCAAAACGAAAAAATACATCAGGAGCAAAATAAAAAAAGAGCAAAGAAAGATATCAAATGCAAATGCATCTTAATTGTGAACACAGTTTCTCAGTTTTAGCTTAGGGCGCGTCAGTGGATGCTCAGGGGTGTGTCAGAGAGGCACCAGGGAGAGAGAGCGACTGTGTTCTGGAAACAGTCAACGCTATTTCCAGCAAGCAGGTCGCTGACTGTCCCTCTTTCCGCCACACGAGCAACACTTCATTTATCAAACGCTTAAAGAACCCAATTCCAACATCGCTATTCAGTTGAGATGGTTCATCTAATTTCCCTGCCAGGCTTGGCAGTGAACAGTCACAGCTAAAATGAACCCTACTACAATTTGGCTTTCCAATCAAGCATTTGTCCATTGTTTCCTTTTTACTCATCACCTTCTTCACATTTATGCCTTCTGGTTACTGCCAAATGTATTCAGTCCTCACCTCAAAACCAGTGATGACCTTTGAAGTCGCCTTAACCGGCATCAAGAGAGACCAAATACATTCTGCTATGTGCATTTGTTGGCTACCTATGAATCATTCATGTGCTGAGCTTACAGATGTGCTCTGTAATTACCTTAGGGATCTCACACTGATTGTTGAGTCTTGCTAGTTTCTTAATCTCTGTTTAAGAATTAGTCGTTATTTCATCATATTTGCCGGAAAGTTCAAACTAGCATACAACCATGTCCACACATGGCAACTTACAGGAAAACTGGAAAAAAAGGAAAATTCAACACGAGTGGTTGGCATCAGAATCTTTCAAATTGATCCAGTATTGAGAGAAGAGCTTTCGAGGAGACATTAAAAAAATAAGCTTTGGGTTGAACAAAAAAAAAAAAAAATTGTTTTCCTTTAAATGGTTGTCAAAACACAACTAAAGGTTAATAAAGAATTTTTTCAAAACAATTTAACACTCCCTCACAAAACATTATATTACTTTGAAGTATTGTTCAAATCAAAATTAATTATTTATTTTTATCCTTGTAGTTTTGTAGGCGCCGTTTGATTGTGTCTTGCCTCATTGTTGTCTCTGTAACCACAATTATGAAGTTTGATGAAGATTCTAAATAAAATGAAACCAAAACCTCAACACCTTTTATTTCCAAATCTATGCAGTGAGTGTAAACATGTGTGTATATTTGCATATTACTGACCTCCTCAAAGTCATCACTGACCCAAAGTGGGATGGGCGTGCCCCAGTAACGGTTCCTGGAAATTGCCCAATCGCGTGCATCCCTAAGCCAGTTCCCAAAACGCTTCTCTCCTACAAACTCTGGAACCCTGGAAAAGCAAGACAAGTAAGGAGAACACTATTTTAATGACTTTCTTTAACCTATAACCCTTGCAGAGTAGGTTCCACAGCAAGGATGATGAGGCCTGAATAGACGGTTAAGGGGTATCAGGGGATAATTCGATGCAATATAACTAAGCGCATAACATAATGATTGGTGACATGCTCTCAAGATAATTCTGTCGTTAACAGATCACAGATATCACTGTCACTAATGCATCTGACTGCTGAGATGCACTTCCCGTTTCTCGACAGAACCCAAGAGGACACCATTATTATACATTGTACTCTTACTGCGTTTGCCTCTATTCATTACATCCTCCTTTTCTGTGCTAAAAATAAACTGCACAACGCCCTTTTTAGAAAGCTCAACTATAGTAAAAGGTTAACTTTCCCTCCAAGGCATCTTCCTCCACTTTACCCCATTTTAACACGCTCTCCCGCTCCTGCTTCCAGACTCGGTTCGCCCCTTCCTCCTTTATACAATCTCTTCCCTTCCGCTCTCCAGGCCCTGTCTCATTCCATGCCAGGCCATGTTGCAAGGGAACATTGCAGAGGGTATAAATCAGCATCAGGATCCACGTGGCAAGCAACGAGTTAATCAATTCCCATTTGTAGGAGGCATCTCTATTTAGCCCCCCTATATATCAATTAAGCTTTTTTTCTGTTCACAATCCGCTCCTCGTCTCCACCCTTACCCTTTTCCTCCTCTCCACGAATGCTAAAAGTAGGACCTAGCGGGCTGAGACCGAGTGCCGTTTAGCGAGCGATGACCTGTCTTAAAAGTCAAAGATAATGGTTGCTTGGTGAGGGCGACAGACAAAGATTGTGTCCAACGAGGAGCGCAAAGGAGGAGACTGCAGGAATACGCAAGGAGTTAATTTAAAAGGGATCTGTGGAGAGGGGATGATTGGATGAGAAGCACAGGGTTGAGAAAAGAGGTAGGTGAGGTAAGGAAGCGGAGAGAATAAGGTGTGGACAGTGGGAGACAATAAACAAAGAGACTGGGGTTTAGAGGCTGAGAACAGAGCTGCACAGCAATAAGGCTTCTAATATTGATCCTTCTGGGTCAATTCAGTACACAGGGGAGCTTTACTCAAACAGTCGCCACACTCTGTGTCTTATAGGGAAAATCCAAACTGAAATCAGACCCAGACAAATGCCTTGAGAGATCCGTCTAGACAAAGAGATCTCCAATCAAGCCCCATGGATTTCCATGGAGTGTGGAAGTGCTCATTCTATTCACACGACATGACTACTTGATGAAATATAGAAGTGCAGTAGGGCTCCAGGGTCGCACATGGGACAAAATCTGTCAAGGGCTACTTAACATTTTCATTGGTCACACCAGTGCGCCTGAAATTTAGCAGGTCTGATAGAAAAAAAAAAAAATGTATTAAAAATATTTTTTTACCAGTACCAACTGGGCGTGCAAACATTTGCCTTTGAACAAATATTATAAACATAGCCTATTTTCTGTAAATTATTTTGACAGCGTATAGCGGGATTTTATGTATGAGTGACCAGGCCCTGTAGCTACTCCTCCCACATTACTCGCGCGAACGAGATAAATCGTGTTAAAACATAGTCAAATTCAAAATAAAGAGGACTATTGATTATTCTTCCCATCAAGAAGAATGCTGTGGTGCAAGTTAGACCTATCCCCGGCCCTGAAAGACCCAGCCCAGACCAGACATCGTTGTTGGAGGTAACCATTCCACCTGCCTTCCCGGTCCTATGACGTCTAATCCTGACCTAACATCAGCGGAGATGGCCTCATCTGACTCCGAGACAGAGCCAGAGCCCACCACACACAAAAAGGCCAAAACATATGCCTTTTGCCAAGAACAGCTTGTCCAATTTCAGTGGCTTGGATATGATAAAACGGCCAACATTATGCATTGCATTTATTGAAAAAGTGCGGCCAAAGCATGGTTGGGAACGGCGCTTTTGCTGTTGGAGCATCGACGTTCCGAATTGAAAAAAGCACAGTGTCTCCCAGAACCACATCCTGTGCCGTGACAGGGACGTGCCCGGCAGAGCAGCCCCTTCCCCGCAGCGTTTCAGTGGCAGGCAGCGGCAAAACGAAGCAGTCAGGAGTCAGCTGAGCGGCATATTCTGTAAGGACCCGAGAGCAGCGCACACTTTTGTGACAGTTATTTAAGTTTGACTTATTTGAGATTGTCAAGCACTTTAAGTTTATTTCTTAAACTGAGGTAATTGCTAAAAGATTTCCCTGCACCTTTGTTCTTGTTTACAATAATTTACATGATGTGTTAAGAAAATACCAATGTGTATGGGAACTGACAAAAAAGGTAACGCTTAAAATGTATTATTGCGGCGCCAAAAAGAACAGTGACATTTTTTGGGTGCTCCTATATCATGTGCTGGTGCACCTCAATGAAGAGTAAGGCGCACCAGTCTGGAGCCCTGTGCACCAAAGTAGAATTTCCCAAATGAAAACCTGTGACAGAGTCATCAATGTTTTATTAGTGCAGGTTAAGACTGCTCCTAGATATGTTAGCTACTAGGATGGGTAAATGCAGAGAAATTGCAAATTTCCCCATTGTGGTACTGATAAGGGTATATAAAATAAAAATAAAAAATGGCTGACCTGGACAGCTAACATGTCGGCATAGATTTTTAGTCAAGACAACCCAATGCACTGTGAAAAATAATCACATGCAAGAACCCATTATATAGACATCATTATTACCTTTATTTTACCTTCTAATCTTAAGATAAACCACCTTTAATAGCACTGAGCTGTGGATGCCTATCAGCATCCAACTCAACAGCTAACCATCCGGAACCCTTAAAATTTGTGATCACAATGGTGACTTGAATCAACAGTATTTTCTATTTGAAACAAAACCATTAATTGGGCTTTGAAAATAAAGCCAAGTTGAATATACTGAAGGCATCAAGATCAGTGAACATCTACCTACATAGAGAGCAGGAAGGTTTCAAGTTCAAGTGGTTTGCGTGTGTGTTTGTATGTGTGAGAAAGTGGGTATACATGTAACGTTTGAATGCATCTGAGCGTGGCAGCTAAATCTGCCATGAATGTTTGAATAATGAAGCAGTGTGATCCTTCCCTTCGTCCTTAATATAGCAAATGAATCAATCATGCAATGTCAACAAAACTGTTTACCAAGTCTACACATATCTAGTCCCTTTATGCGGCACTTAAATGAATTTGAAAATATGCATGGCATCCACATAAATATGTATGTGTTTGTGCCGACTTATAAGGCTAGCGCCCCTTACTTCAGTGATTTAGCCTCAAGAGGTGGGACGTATGTCAGCCTCTGTGTGTACGTCCTCACCTACCTAGCAGCCAGTCATATATCTAAGCTTGACAGTCCCATTACCAGAGGCAGCAAGTGTGACTCAGAAAAGAGCAATGGGATCAACACAAGTAATATTACTTTGCAGTGCTATTACACAATGCTTTCTTTTTTGATACCTTTAAGCATCATCCAAATGCTAATGCACAACAAAATTAATCAATATAAGCATGGTGAAATTGCTTTGGTTAACCTAGTAGGTGACATTAAAAGGCAAACAATAACGTTAATAGTATCTCATTAGAGAAGAATTATTGTGTCGAAACCAAGCAGCAACTACACCTCAATAAACATTCTTGCAACATTTTGGAATAGAGAAGGTTTTCCCAAAATGTTTGTCTACGTCACACAACATTCAGCAATGGAGATAGTATGATCGGTTTTGTTTCTCACAACGCTGTCCTTATGACAAAAGGATAAAAACGAATAGATGAGAAATCTCAAGCACGTCCAAAAGTGGCTGTGAAAGTTTATTGTACCAAACAATTCCCACAGTGTTCTCCCATCCTTATCAGAATTTTATGTGCCCAAATGTATTGTTTTTTCCCCCCGATTTCTTTTACAGGTACTCCTCATTTTCCGACCGAGTTCCATTCCTAAGACTAGGTCGTTAAGTGAATTGGTTGATAAGCCAGGACCGGCATTATTCACAGTAAGGGGGCGTGGCCAGTGCAAGACTGAGAACGGTGAAGAGATGAGATGTATACAGTGTATATAGTGTATATAGTATATAAAGTGTATAAATTATGCATAGTGTATATAGTCTATATCGTGTATAAAGTATATATATACAAATTACAACGCACAATACCGACTGGTCAGAGAGCTGGTTCTAAGTCCGAACGGTCGTCAAACAGGTAGGTAGTTAAGTGACGAGTACCTGTATTTAACAAATGCAGGACCTGGTCGTCGTCACTTAAGTTTGACTACATTTTTTTTAAATGGCACAAGTTTTAGAAAACAAATTGTATCTATTGTTTTCGTCACGTTTTCTGAATAAGCCTTACCAGTAGCATTTGCCATTATTCTCCAACAGTTTCTCCACCATGTGCTCCACTCTGATAAACCAGCTGGGGACAGCTTTGTAGATGAGGGGGGTGTCAGACCTGAGGACAATATATAAGGAACACGTAAGACATAAGAAAGACACTAATATAACCCTCCCACACAATTATCAAACCAATACAATCAAAGCAAATATAGTCTGAAACTCTTCATTATGGAAACAATATTTAGCCATGTTGTTCAACACGTGCGACATCTTAAACAGCTTTGTTATTGGAATAAATATACATTTGTAGTTGTTTTTTTTCCTATTTCCAATCTGCATCAAATAAATCTAAATCACTGAAGTAAGAGTCATCTAAAATGCCAGAAACAGTATTTGACATGCCCTTGATTTGACCTTAACACTTTAAAGTATCCATCAATTCAGTTAATTGGTTGTCCTAGTGACCGTTTAAAGGGGTATGTTTATTTTCCATTCCAAAACTCTACAGTGTATTTCCCAATAAATTCTACCATGAGTGCAGCCTTGCAAAAACATCAATAATGAATGATGTGCTTTTACACTCAATGCAACAATCTACTGTAGGAATGAAGGGCAGAAGAAAGCAGTTTTCCTGTTGGTTAAACTTGAATGGGATAATAGTATCAAAATATGTACTCAAAAAATAGGTTTATTTGGGGGTTTTCCCCTTACCTAGGACCTATTAAAATGTTCTCATTTAGAAACGCAGATATATTCACCAAAACCATTTACAAGTTACAATTGAGAGAGTAAGAACCATGCTGATTTGAGCATTTTAGCAATTAAAGTTGATTAATGTCCATGCTGAAAATAGGAAAATCATAATTCATTTGCAATATAAAACATTAGATCATACTGTATGCTACAATGACTCAGTTATTGTTCTACAATCTGAAAGCCTTTTGTACTCTGATTCAGAGCTACATAAATCAACGCAACTTGACTCAAAGTATCTTCTCGCAAGCCAAGACTGACAAATTGCATTTCTGTAAACATTAACTACAATTTTAGCCAAGTGAGAAATTACTATGCAGGAACCAGGGTACTCAAACGTGCCAGCCAGCTTGGCCAGAACCTCTTCTACCTCTCTTTGCAGCTGAAGAAGGTTCAACAGGTATGGAGAACCCACATTATCCTATTGCCAAAGAAATGACATTCCAGCTACATGCCGTTGTCACTGACTTCACAAATCACAATTTTTTTTTATTATTATTATTTTTTATATATATATATATATATATATATATATATATATATATATATATATATATATATATATATATATATATATATATATATATATATATATGGCAGAAAGAGTTCCTGGTCGGCTAGTGACATCTGGCTTCAAGGTTTGTAGGGGCTTTGCATGTTTGGATGTCTTTTCCCCAATTGCAGTTGACTTGTGACACAAGAAGTATCAAGATATAAAGAATCACACTTTGATTTGGCAAAGGACATTTTCATGTACAAGGTTATTGTGCTGTTATGATAGGTTTTGTTACAATGGCTAGTTCCAGATAATTTTTTTTAAATGGATTTGAAAATCTATATGCTAAAAGGTGCACTGTATTTTCATTTCCCCAATCTGGCAGTCTGTGACGTACATACTATGAATTAAAGGTTTGTCAAAGGAAGGACAACTCTTGAATTTTCCAACATATGGCAAACAGACTCAACAAGCTGGTGAAAAGGGACAGCTCTGTTGTAGGGTTGGAACGCTGCATACAGGTGGCAGTGGTAAAGAGGCCATAGCTAAAGTCCATCTTGGATTACTCCCCCCATCCCCCGTATGATGAGCTGAAGCCGTGGAGGAGTAGCTTAAGATCCATGCCCAGGTGCAATGCAGAACGCACCAGAATTTGTTCTGTTCTGAGTTACCCTCTGGGGGCTAAGTATTATCTCATCTATTGCCTCAACGTGTTAAAAATAAATTGAAAATAAATGTACTTCTGATGAGGTCAAAAATTACCCTATTCAGATTATGATTTGTTATTTCTGGCAAGGGGTGGGGGTTCATCCCCCAGGATTGACTGGAGTACTTACTATTTTAAGTACTTTTATTTCCTGAAATGACATGTTTTAACTGAAAGGCTGAAAGTTTGAGCTATTCTCCAGGAGTGTTAATTTGGGACTCAAAACCATATCTACAAATATTTACTTAAGTTAATTAATCCTTTGCAGGTCAAGTTATAAGAGGAGGTGTGCTTAAAATGAGTCTAAGGCCAAAGCATTAGGGAAAAAAAGCAGTGAATGTGCCAATAAAGTATGTATGGAATAAGTCTATGCGAAACAAAACTTTTTTTGTGTCAGATATTTATTCGAAATGTACGGACGCCTGCAGCCATCTATTCCTGCAGTGGGAAACTATTTGTGCTTGAACTGCCTTGGAGAGCACCCTATTCTAACAGGAGATGACTTGCTGGTCTCCATGACCAGACTCTCACCACCTCCTTATAATTACTGTTACATATAGGATATACATAACGTATTGTGCTGTTATCTAAAAACAATTATGTAAAGGCACATGGACGGCTTTAATTTTGGATTTAATCAAGCCGACAACAGATTAAGTTTGAAGGAAACACAAAACAATCTAGTCTAAGTAAAGTGTCTTACCTCCAACAGAAGGGGTAGTTGTGCTTGCATGAGCTAGCAATGACCAGGCGGCCCGTCTCCTTCAGCAACTTGATGATGTTCTTGTCAGCATCCTACAAATTTAACAAAAAAATATATATATTTATGAAAATTTACAATGATGTTGAAATGAAGTGCCATTATTTAAATGTGTACTTGGTCCATCTTGAAATTTTACACTGAATCACAAAAAAGTCTTGTGAAAAGAAAAATACAAATATGAAAATGAATAAATTAATACACTTTACCAAATGTTCTAGTACATTGAGGGAACACATTTTTAAATTGTATTTCAAACACATGGTTTATACTTAAAATTAAAAACCAGAAAAACATGGCATGCTGAACAACGCACGTTAGATATTTACAAATGTACGTAAGTAACAAATTACGTGGAGGACTAATAAATATAATTTCATCTGTAAATTAATCTTACATCCAACTTCATACGGTCTTGTTTAGCTTATGTAACCCATAGTGTATATACCATTATTGCCTGACTACGTATGAGTATCCATTCAATATTAGTCAACACAAATAATTACCCATCTAATTTATCTAGAAATATTCTATACAATTGAGTAAATTTGAAATAAACAACTTAAATGTGCCATCTTGAAAGCTTTTATCACACACACACACACACACACACACACACACACACACACACACACACACACACACACACACCTCTCTAATATCATATCATACAGTGTGCCTGGTACTGGTTTGTTGGACTTTACCTCTGTGTAGATGCTAGAGACATGGATACATTTGCTTTGTCCCGAACCTAGCAGTGTCCCTCAACATTTGTTACTTCTTGTCTCATTAGAACTCAGCCAGTGGCTGGTTGGTTGGTTTAGAGTGTGAACCCATTTGATCATGGGGTGGAACAAGAGGAAGAAGGGCTTACTTAATAATACTGTCCCTCACAGTAATTTCCACATATCTGTGATTTGTCATCTTGTTGCCACAACACGTACTTTATTAGCCATAGTTACCTGTTGCAGACCTACAAACAGGAGGCAGAGCCAGACATTTTGGTCCGCTTCAGTTAGCCCCATCACACCCTATTGCCTGATATGCATGTTTAGCAGACTAAAGCTGGCTTAATACAGTCAAAAATACTTTATCTATGAAATCATTGTTGTATTCTACAATAAAAATAAAAAAGTCGCTATTGTAACCGTTTCAAGAGCAAATGGACAACTCAGTGAACTGATAACGTGTTAAACTGTTTCTCAGACTGCCTGTAATGAAACTTTAAATGAGAAAGTAGAAGGAGCTAGGCGACATCAAGGGAGGAAAGACTGAGTTAGGAAGGAGTGAACTCAACCAGCTAGGGCAGCAAAAACACATCCAATAGGATAGACTCAAACATTTAGTTCAACGGAAATAAATCAAAAATGCTTTATTGTATGCAATCATCACATCAAGCTTTATTAGATAGTTAAGGTAAACATCATTGTATTGTAAATAAATGTCAGTTCAAACACAAGATTTGGGTTTGTCAGGGAAAGGCTAGAGACAAGTGGATGTTTTGCTTGGTTTGAAATGTGTTCCTCTTTTAGCAACACAGGGTTGTTTCACTGCGAAGACAGTGATATCATTATAATTGATTACAAAGTTAATTAGGATCCATAGGAGAGATATGCAAGAATGGGTAGCTGTGCAACCAAAGGGCAGGGCAAAATGGTAAAGAAAGCAGTGAAAGAGTGCTGTTAAAAGTAATGGGAATATCGGTGAACAGGGAAATTACCGTACATTGTGACAGGAGGGAGATGGTTATGGAGAAAGAATAAACATGATCCAAAACGTTGGATCAGAAGTTTTACTTTCTAATTTAAAGTTCATGGTGGGTACTGCGAAAAAAAAGGGACAGCAGACAGACATTCTTGGTATATGGGTGGGGGTGGCATTATTACTAGTCAAGGTAAGATGAGAAGGATGACGAAAGAGTGACATTTGGAAAATTAAGCCTGGTCCATCGCTTTGCGATGTCGAGACGGTCTTCTCTACAACTGCTTTGGATCTGAAGCACTGCTCTGCCTTCAGAAGCCTTTAGAGCCCCAATGGAGGGTCAGCTGCGATTCCAAGCCTCTGTTCCTCCCCTTCCAGCAGTTTTCTGTAGGTGGCAATCTCTGCATCTAGCTTTAGCTTAATGTGCAGCAGATCCTGGTAGTCCTGCAGGTACTTGGTCATCTCCAGTTTGGTCTCACAGAGCTGGGCTTCCAACTGGATAATGATGCCCTCGAGGTTTCCCACCTTGTCCATGTGGGCCATCCCAATGTCCTCCAGGTGCTGCTCAAGGGCTGCATTCTGAGCCCTCAGCCCATCAATCTGATTCTGCAGGTCAGTTACTTGGTTTTGAAAAGTAGTAATCTCGCCCTTCATGGTCTTCATCTGGTTTTCATGCTTGCTGGCATGCTCTTTGAGGGTGTGAAACTTGCTCTTGTACCACTTTTCTGCCTCCTGAACATTGCGGGCGGCAACTGATTCTATCTCGGCTCGCATGTTGCGCAAGTAGGCAGCTAGGTCAGGCCGGTCACCATCAAGCTCGGACGCAATTTTTGAGTCCTCTATCTGCTTCATGAGGTCAGCCACTTCTTCATCGTGAAGTTTCTTTAGGAACTCAAGCTCAGCCACCAACTGTTCGACACATTTCTCCAGTTCAGCTTTCTGCAGTGTGGCATTGTCGACATCTTGACGGAACTCCCTCAGGATCATCTCTGCTTCTTCTTTGAGTGCCAGTTCTTCCTCCAGCTTAAGCCTCCACACTTCAACCTCCTCTTCAATATACCCTCGCTCAATATCAGCCGCTCCCTTTTCATTGGTCAGAGACTCAATGAGCTCCCGCACCTCCTTGAATTTGAGCTCATACTCTTCTGCAATCCCTGTGGGGCCACCTTTGTAGCGGCTCTGCAGGCCTGCCAACTCAGCTTGTAGGGCAGAGTTCCTCTGTTCTAGTGCCTGGACCTTCTCAATGTATCCAGCAAACCTAATGTTCAGCTCCTGCATCTCCTCCTTCTCGTTTGCATGTTGCTGGTGTATCTCTGTGCCCAGCTCGATGGCTTGGCTCTGGAAACCAGAGCGTCCGCGGCTGTCGTACGAGGATCCCCGGCAACGCGATGGGGACGGGCTCTGGACCCTCACCCTGCTACTGGAGCCACTGACCTGCAGACTCTTCTGGGAGTAAGATGCTGCCCTCATGGTGTATGCCAATAAATACTGGACCTGAACTGCTTTAGCACTGCTTGGTCCGCTCTTGTTGATTTCTCTCCGCTTGTCCCACCCTGCAACTGACGGACTCTCGGATCAGCCACACTAAGGTTTTATAGCGCCACAAAGAATGTCTCAAACAGCCTTGAAACTCACGCTTGGTTTTGATATATTTCAAATGAGGATTATGACAGACATTAGAAGCACTGTACCACTATGTTCTTTATTAGCTAGCGCTGCATTGCTAGCGGCCAAACGGGTGGAGTTCACGCCCTCGTATTTACACCTTGGCATGAAATAGTGATCTGAGAATGTATGACTGCTATTTTTCACTCACCAGTCACATTGGGCAGATGTGAGGTTGGGTGTGTGAGGAAAGAAGAGGGCATCACGTGCATTGTTCAGCAATGACGATGTGCTTTGACAGCAAGTTTTCCTCTACAACTTCCCAATGCAACTGTGACATCCCTTACCTCACTCTTCTGCTTGCAGGGTTCAAAGTAAAAAAACAAAATGAAAAATAAAAAATCCTGAGCCTGAAATGTTCTTGACCAAAATACCGTTCTGGACTGCAATACTGCGACTTTAAACTGACAAGTTAACAATTAGCAACTTTGAAGTGCTTCCTTCTGAAAAACAGATAATTAAATAATGGAAAATAAATAATGAAGAACGAAAAAAATACAAGTGAGTCAAGACCATTAAGACTCCAGGAAATCTTTTGGATCCAGCATAAGGGCTGATGTGTCGGCAATATTTACTTTCCTGCTTGCTAGATGTTGTGTTGAAACTTTGGCCAGATCATCATCATAAAAGCGAACGAGGACATTGAGAACTTTGTTCAGGCTAGTGGCTTCATCAACATTCAGTGAAAACATTCATTTTTTCAGCTTCTCAGATAAACATTGCCTGAACTCTGGGGCAATGCCATGGGTATTTAAATAGCTGGCATGTTGATTTGAAACACAGTTGTGTCAAGGCAGTGTTGTCTTCAGATATCTTTTTACAGTACACGGACTGATCAGTGGCTGAGCAATTGTGAAGGATAGATAAGGACAGATAATGTTCTGAAATGAACGTGCACACACGTATTTTCTGATCGCAAACACGGCCGATCATGGATGCCGAAGTGGCAGCAGTAACTGCCACCCTCGGTAACTTGGTGGTATGTCAGAGTACGCAGGCAGCAGCTTTTTTGACTGGGATGAAATTGATGACAAATGAGCACTTTCTTGCTGCTGGTGCCGTAGCCTCCTCGAGCACATTGTGCAGAAACAAATCTCGGCTCCCTTAATTTGTGGCACCAAGTGCCAAACGGTGTCCCGCCTCCACCAGTTTCATCTATACATGCCCAGCGCCATTTGTTCCTAACCGCTTTCACAACTTTTTTGAGCAGTGCTGCAGGTAGCGTGTTAACACCGCATCAGTGGTCTTGCAATAGTAGCTCTTTTATCTTTGGATAAAAGAATAACTGGATTACTCTCATACCATTTGTTGGTGAAATACTACTTTGCTTCGCTGAACATGGATGTATAAACCGCATCCAAAACAAAACCCCACTTGGACTGAGTTTTTTATTTTTTCCCCCCTTGTGAATAGTTTGAATCTAAAACGGCCATTAGCAGGAAATCTGGCACAGTGCCGGAGAACTTTAAGCCCTGTGCTCAGTGAAGTTATGTATGAGGACAATGATTCTATCTTGTCTCACATAACCCAATATAAAAAGAATCAACCACCAAGACAAGAGACACAGACAATACAGAGACATGTTCAAAGAACAAGGGAATCAAATAAAAAATAATTTGGAAATAGGAAGAGGGGTAAATAGCATGGATTCCACCCTGCGCAAAATGGCGATCAAATGTTGGAGTTCACCTGGTAGACAGTATATTGATCATGCATTTGTGTCAACACATCCAACAGAGCCTCTTTCCAAGGGCAGAATATCAGAAATGTCTACAAGTTTAATGGTCTTGTAAACGTCTGTCATGCACTTACCTTGACATACTGTCCAACAAATTCAGTGACCTCAGGGGTAAAGCAGCCTGAGGCATCCACAGGGCAGACTGGGACTTGGTCCTTCTGGATAATGTTGTACTCCATGCAGACTCTAAAATCATCCTATAAAAAAAAAAAGACAAACTTAAAACTAAACTTTCAATCTTCAATGTAAGACCTAAGTTTGTAAATGATAAATTGCATTAATTCTTTATCTGGCAGTGTGCCTATTCCATGTGGTTTTAAGACATAAAATGGGTTATATCTTTGTAAGAAAAATAAACTATATATTATATTTATGATATTTTGAAGGAGATCAGTGTAATACGTTTGCCATGACCTCATTATGGAAAAATGCATGAGCAGCAGTATATAAAAATCATCAATGAAAATATGATTACCATTTCATGTACAGACCCGCTGACAGGGAACATTTAACCCATTTACATGCAAATGAAGTGAAGCGAGGATTAAAGCAGTGCATGAAAGAAAGAAAGAAAGACACACTGGCCATTTTTTAGTATTCGATAGATACCGAGTCATTTGACAAAGTCATTACATCCACTACACTAAGTACACAGGAAAAGGCTAATAATGTCAAATGCCAAACCAATTCATGTCGTAGCAATGAAGAGCATTGGTAATTGTTACTTTTGTTTATTATTCACTTGAGCACTTAAAGAGGTACCAAAGACTGGCATGAAAAGCTGATAAAGTAGGAACATAATTTTCAACAGTCAGTTGTTTTGGTATATGATGATAATACAAAAGCCAGGGGAGGGGGGGAGCCAGTATTCATCTCTTTATTCCATTACAGCTTATTACTTTGGATCCTTCTATTTTGCCAGTGAAAAGATAAGGAGGTAAGGGGCAACAGTGGGATAAAGTGAGGACAAAGACTGAAAAAGGCCCAACTCACAGCTCCAAAGTAAGGTGCCTGATGGACCACTCCTGTACCCTCCTCCTCCCTGACGTAGTTATCGGTCACTACCTGGAACGCACCGGTCTCCCCACACTAGTGTGAAGAGGAAGAGAAGAATGAGGTGAATGGTTCAGACAGCAAGATACAGTGATAAAACAAAAGTAAACACTTGAGAGGTAAAATGGAGGCCAGAGATGGATGATAATAGTTTGTAATTTAATAGGTCATTAAGAGTGAAACCTGTAGTTCTGGCATCACACTGTGCAAACAGCCACAGGCAAGAACAGAGTCTACAAACCTTGGCAAAGTACTGGAAAAGAGGCTTGTATTTCTTCCCTTTCAGCATCTTGCCAGGGAATCTGCAAGACAAAAATAAAGTAAAGGATAGGATTCTCTTTTTCGCTATTATTTAGTATAGTTATTCGCTAACTATTAAAATGTTTTGCTTGAACAAGATTGGTGGTGGTCAACCTGTGGCTCATAGACCCCCCCGGTGTGGCCTGCCAACATCGAGAGAGAACTATATATACATATATCCATATCTAAATACACACATTACTTGTTTACAGTTAACCCTTTATTCATGATTTGTCAAACAGATTAAGTACATATTAAAGTGTGATACTGAGCATTGCTGATTCACAAGACAGAAATTGAGCGTTGCTCAATATCACATTAATTTAATTCATCTGGATGAGATGATTGCGATAGCAAGGCTTTAATGTTTATAAAATGTTTATAAACATGGTACCACTTGCATCATGGAATAAGCCATGTGTTTTTACAGCAAATGAATTTCCCTAACCTTCTAGTTGGACAGAAAGACGGTGCTGGCCAAATAGGAAAGATTGACCTACTTAAAAATATTCTGCATTCCATTTCCCGCTTCATTTTCTCATGTTTTTTTTTTTTTTTTTTTTTTAACTTCATGGCAGTGAACTGCACCCCACCTTACTCTTCCCATTTTTGGATCTGCACTCTCCCTTTGATGCACCATCAATCACTGAGCTGGGAAATAGATTTAGATTTCCTGTGACTGGAAGAACAATCAGTTTGAATATATCCACACACACACACACACACACACACACACACACACACACACACACACACACACACACACACACACACACACACACACACACACACACACACACACACACACACACACACACACACACACACACACACACACCAAATCTTATTTAATAAGAAAAAGCATAAAAAAAAAAAAAAAAACAGCTGTGCTAATCACTATCCTCTTGCTATAAGACCAGCTTGAAAGTACCTGAAAAAGGGGAATCAAATTGGAATAAAACAAATATATAACTATTGACCATGCCAAAAGAGTTGAAAAGACAAGTTTTGAGTGAGGAAAGGAAGGTTTCAATTCTGGCTTTACTGGCAGAGCGATACAGTGAACATCAGGTCACTTGCATCCTTAAAATTTCAAAGACGGCAGTTCATAAGAACAAGGTCGAGCAGCAGACATTGGGGACAACAAAGTGACAGACCGGCAGAGGGCGAAAACGACTCTCCACTGACCGGGATGACCGCCAACTCATTCGAAATGTCACTCAACATCGGTAGGATGACATCAAGTGACTTACAAACGCAATGGCAAACGGCAGGGTGTAGTTGTAGGTGAAGTGCACGGCGAGGACTGTTCAAAACAGGCTCCTCGGGACAGGGCTGAGGTCGTACAAAGCTAGAACAAAGCCCTTCATCAATGAGAAGCAGAGAAGGGCCAGGCTGCGGTTTGCAAAAGACCATACGGATTGGACCGTAGAGGACTGGAGTAAGGTCATCTCTGATGAATCCAATTTTCAGCTTTGCCCAAAACCTGGTCGTCTAATGGTTAGACGGAGACCTGGAGAGGCCTACATGCCACAGTGCCTCGCACCCACTGTGAAATTTGGTGGAGGATCTGTGATGATCCGGGGGGGTGCATCAGCAAGGCTGGAATCGGGCAGACTTGTCTTTGTGAAGGACGCAGGTATCAAGCCACGTGCACGGTTGTCCTGGAAGAACACTTGCTTCCTTCTGCCCTGACAATGTTTCCCAACTCTGAGGATTGTCCCCCCCCCCCAGCAGGACAATGCTCGGTGCCACACAGCCAGGTCAATCGAGGTGTGGATGGAGGACCACCAGATCAAGACCCTGTCAGGGCCAGCCCAATCTCCCGACCGGAACTCCATTGAAAACCTCTGGAACGTGATCAAAGAGGAAGATGGATGGTCACAAGCCATCAGACAAAGCCGAGATGCTTTTTGGCCAGGACAACAGCAACGCGAAAGACTGGTGGAGAGCGTGCCAAGACGCATGAAAGCCACTAAAAATAAGGGTTATTCCACCAAATATTGATTTCTGAACTCTTTGTATGTTAAAATATTAGTATAGTGTAAAAATTTATATTAACTTGTTTTCTTTCTCGAGGTCTGAAAACACTGCCACTTGTTATTTTGACCAGTTGTCATTTCCTGCAAATAAATGCTCTAAATTACAATATTTGTATTTGTGATTTGGAAGAAATGTTGTCTGTAGCTTATAGAATACAACTAAATTGTTCATTTTACTCAAACACATACCTACACATAGAAAAACCAGAGAAACTGATAATATTGCAGTGTTTTTTTTTTCTAAACAGCAGGGCCTGGATTTAAAACCTCAACTTTATTACAAAATTTGACGTTAAACACTCACCCGTTTTTTTTTTTCTATTTGTGTAATTTAAATTTACACAGAATACTAATTTCCCACTACCTTGTCACCTCTTAACATTATTCTGCACTAAAGATCTGTTGCAATCTGACAATACATTATAAATCTTACAATGTATAGGATTGTGATATTGAAGGTGCCAGTTTGCAGGATTTGATTATATCTGAGACTTTGTTGCATGGATAATAGATATGGCTCTATCCAGAACCTGATAAAAGCACCATTGTGTAATGTTCACAATGGTGGTCAAAGTACTTAAGGCTGGGATGGAAGCCTGTAGCTCTCTCGCTGGCGCGTCCCTTCAGGAGCCCGTATAGGGCCACCCATCACTCACTTGTCCAAAAGAGTGTATTCGCTCTCAGCCTTGAACAGAGCCCCGAGCCTGGCCTCCATCATGATGTAAGTCTTGTCTGTGGTGTTATCTGGAATTCAGAAAATAGACAGAGGTTCAAGTTCAAGCTCAAGAGATTATTTGTCACATACATATACATACGGTCATACATATATGCAGCGAAATGTCATGACACCCGGTGATTACGCACAATAAGCTCTAAGAATACTAAAAAATACCAAAATGTGCGTAATCGACACAAGGTGAGATACATGTAAGCGAATAAAACAGGGCCCCTCCATCCAACTCAATGCCAGGCTCTTATACTGAGAGTTTTCATTTTACAGCTTCCACACTATTACATTCCTGTGGATATGTATACAATTCTTCAATGACGCTAGTACACTGGCAAAAGTGTACATGTAGTTGTTGATTCTTTGTGCCCATATTAGGGCTGAAGGGCAGGGCTTCCAGTGAACGAGGGACTGGTAAATCCCTTTGAAACAGACGCTGTGATAAAGGGTTATGATTTAGGTACTGAGTGCATCTAGACCTGAACCCAATCATAGCACAACTGTACTACAGGCATGTGCAGAAGGAGGCCTACAGATCACAGTGGACCCCTTAGCTGCATTCTTACTCTTCAACTCACACCACTATGAGACTCTATGAAACTCACGCCAAGTAGGAGAATACTGCAAGCTCGATTAAAGAGTTGGTCATTTTATTCTTAATATCTGTCGTATCAAATGGCTCAAGAATATTATATATTTAATAATAAATTATTTAATCTACATTTTGTTTGATCATCATCACCCATGATTCTAAACCACTAAAAGAGCACCCGGTTTGTTAAGTATGTATGTCCAAAGTTCCTTCCCACTAGTGACTGAGTAGAGTAGCAGACCAGAAGAGCTACTTGGAGATCAACTAACACAGCCTTTGTGAATATCAGAACAGACCACACAGTTTAAGTGAGCGTAAGAGAGAGTTTGGGGTGGTCCAGCATTGATAAAAGATGCCTCCTCTACTCAAGGGTGTGGTAAATGAATGCGCAGCTCATAGCTGCTGCTTTCTAGCTGAGCTGCTCATGAAGTTAGATAGAAAGCCTGAAAGAAAGAGTTGAAAGGAAAACAGACAAAGAGCAAATCAAACTATCAGGGTACAGAATCGGGTGGGCACAAAGCTAAAGAAATGTTAGACACTGGGATGAGGACAGTTGGATAGAAACAGATGAGAGAGAATACAAACAGCAGTCATTGGTATTCCAGAGCGGTCTCCCATGCAGCATGGTGCAGGCTGTACAGTTAAGCAAGCTGCCTCAACTGTATTTCAACACTGCACCCTGCAGGACGATACAGGCCATGAACACAGACATGACTCAAGGCAAATCTAGGTCATCCTGGTAAAAATCCACCAGATTCTCACAAAAGGAACCAAAGGCTACACGAGGACACAAACCACTAGCTACCTCTCTAGAGTATATTTTGATATATATATTTGAGCAAGGACAGGCCTTTTTTTAAACTGACCTCATTTGAAATTCATCCATCACTCTTGTGAACCACTTGCATATCCATGAACATATGGAAAGTGTGCATGCACATACAATACTGTCTATCACCCACAGTGGACACACATTATGAGACGCCGCTACAGTATAAAGTAAAATAAAGATTCCATTATAACAGATTTGACAGGGGCAAAAGGAGATATAAACCTATCCAAATACAGGGTTTAAACAACTAAGCAGTTGTGATCCTATCCTAACCTTATATATGTATATATGTTTGCCTGTTCGTGTGTGTGCGCTCAAATTTGTGTCGCACACCATTCCTCCGATCACCTCCAAAATTTGTCAAAACACTCTTCAGGGGTCTGGCCTTTGCATAGGGTGGTTTTCATTTCATTTAAATAAACACTCACTTTTAGTTTTTGTTATCATTACTTATTCATGAATGCGGAATTTAATACTAATGTCACAAAGAAGAAGGAAGAAAGGGGGAGCAAAGGCAGGAAGGAAGGAGGAAGAAGGAGGGAGTGAGGAAGGAAGGGAATGCATAATCCCAGTGGCATTTTCAGCAAAATACTTCAAAAACATGTTTTCAGGACCTCAGAGACCAATATTACCATGCACAAAAGGAGCATAATAGGTATTAAAAAAAAAAAAAAAAAAAAAAATGTATATATATATATATATATATATATATATATATATATATATATAAATAAAATTAATATATTTTCTTTTTCTTGGTTGAAGGTCCAGATTTTGATTTTTGTTCTGAACATTGTTCAGAACAGAATGAAGACATGGGGACGATATATCGCATGGTCTTTGTTGGGAAAGTTAAAAACCTGTTCCATTTTTCCCGATCCATGGTTAATAGGAAAGTTTCATTGTCATCCAAGGTTTGGTAATGCCCGAAAGGAACACACAAACCTGGGATGACTATGAAACTTTCCTGTTGGAATCATCCATACAAACAACCAGTATTACTAGTGATAAAATCACGGTTCATTGGAAAAAAGCCAAGGGTCCAGGACTGCATGCATAACAGCTTCGGGAGATGAGTCAGCTACAAGTCCCAAATAGCACTGCTCTACGGATACGATTGTTTTTGATCATCCAATCTTGCTTGGATCCACAGTCGCTGCTCCTATTCTCATGCATTTAACATTTTTAATGAATCATTAACATAAAAAATAATAACCTTTAACATCTGTGGGGCGAGTGACAGTCCTACATTCTGATAGCATTAGCTACACATTATGGTAGGTACGGTACACGGTCAAAAGCTTCATTGTATCACGTTCAATTGCTCACATGTAAACAAACCAAATTTCACGAAAATCGGTTCAGAAGTCTGAATCTCTCAAAACACATTGTATTTGTTGACCAGCGGATCTTGACCGCTCTGATACAGCGGACGCGCAGATGCATACTGGCGACACACAGCATGCATCTGTCTTGTCCGTCTTCTTTTCACTGCAACTCTGCACCAAGAGTTAGGGAATTATTACTTTAAAAAGAAACAGCGGCAGTAAAACTGTGTTTCACTGTGATGGTTGCATTTTGCATTTAATCCACCGTTCGCATGCGTGCCGAACCGTGGAGAGTGATCTGTACGGATCCACTACATTCCGTTACGACACTAGATAAAACCATTGATGGAGATATGAACGCTACCAAAAAGTGAGGCCAAACTATATTGATCGCCCCCTGGTGGCTAGCTGCAGAATAGGTGTTTCTACAGGAGTCTGTTCACACTGATTTAGGCTTTAAAATTGTAATAAATTGTGTAAGAAAGTGGAAAATAAAAAACAATGGGCTGATTAGGCCTAAATACATTTATTTATTTGAAAGTCCGGCCCCAGTGTCTGTGTCGAAAAATCCTGGCCCTTGCACAAATGTAGTTGATGGGTTGGGTCTAAGTCTAAGGGATAAGTCTCCTGGGCTACTCTAGGACCCCTGATCCTAAAACAATAGGGCAAAAAATGCTTCCAGCACTTTAATACTCAGTCCCGGTTCTTACAAAAACAATGCTAATTTTACAGTTATTAAGAAGAACATAAAATATAATACATTTTTATTTCATGTGGAAACTGTATTTTGTTTCCATATAAGCATATTTTAGCTGAATTGGTAGTTATATTAATTACTAAATGATTTACTCATTAATTCCATTCTTCTTCGGTATTTTTCTGTAAGATCATTCAAGCCATGAAAGTCATGAATTTAATTGTCCCCAAGACTTGGTACACAGGAACACAGGGTATTTGCAGGTATAGGGCAGTTTTAAGACCTTTAAGACAAATTTTAGCTAAATTTAAGACAGATTTTTTTTTAATTGGCTCTCTCATTCAATAAGGTATAAAGAAATCGGTATGAGGATGGAATAGGGTTATGAAGTAGAGGATTCCATGAACTGTTATTGGTACAGTTTCCTTTATGAGCTTTAAACTATTTAATGACAATTAACGGCCTAATACTTGCGAAACTGAATTTAAAAAGATTCTAAGGGCCTGCAGACACTCGTGACATAATTTCAGGGGCAGAACACTGTGACCGCCGATGCCAAGCCATGGCTCTGACCTTTGACCTTGACGTAGGTGAACTCTGGGTTGACACAGAGAGCCAGATTGCTGGGCAGCGTCCAAGGGGTAGTGGTCCAGGCAATCAGTGCCACGCCCTCGTCCTCCACCAACGGAAAGTTGACAATCACAGATGGGTCCTGAACGTCCTGCAGACCAAAGAAAGAAAAAAAAGCGAATATATTCAGTCTGATTATACACCTACATTAATAATTGCCGGTTTGTTTTTTTGTATGTTTTTACATGTGGGGAACAACAATTTCAACATGATTGTTTTTTTATTACACAAGTTGCTCTCACTAAAGGACAGCTTTGCTATTTTACAATCCAGGCTTCCGGGATGAAAAACAGCAAACCTATCCTTATCCTAAACCTTATCCATGTGCTCTTCAGCTCTTTTAATTGAGCACTCCTCATTGTGAATGTACATTTTTCCTCAAAATACTTTTTAGGTGACAACCAATTGCATAGCAAGAGCCTATCAGAAATACGAGACAAAATTCTAACACAGACCTTGATTGTTCGATTAAAAACTATTCCTAAGGGTAATTCAAGTACAAAGACAAAATGACTTATGATTGATTATGCTGTTGGTCATTTAAGAGTAATCTATGAAATGATGTTCTTAATGCTTAAATGAGAGTAAAACAAGGTGATTAGGTCAAAACATTAAATGCTCATTACAAATTACCTCAGCTTAAGACAGAAATCTAGAAATTGCTTAATATGTTTACCAATGATTGAAACATTTTTAGAACAAAGACACTCACTTTTTGGCCAAGTCATAAATGAAAGACTTCTAAACTCCATCCATTATTATCTTTTAAAGCAATCTTCTGTTGATCGACTTGTCGATGACCTGATGAACCATTTCGCCCTCAGTTTGAGCTCTTCTCCATAAGGAAACAACCTGCCTGCGCGCTAGCGAGGAGGAGCTTTGTGCGGGTCTCACCTTGTAGTTCTGGTTAGCCTCAAAGTTGGAGAGGGGGGTGTTGCAGGCAGTAGAGAAAGGCATGACCTTCACACCCCTGTACACCAGACCCTTATCATACAACTGCTTGAACACCCACCTGGGAGAAGAAACAAGAAATGTGTTGTTGGCGCGATATACAAAAGACATCCATAGGGAGGAAAAACAAAACACCAAAATATCAGATGAGGGCAAGAATGTCCAGAGTAGGACGCTTATACCTAGAGACTGGGAGAATTTATTCTAGTTAAGTGGAACCATAAACTAGATTGATCATAGAGATTGATCAGATATAAGATGTAAGACAATTCTCAGCCACTTTTAATACAAAGGTTGGTTGTTGGTAGAAAACAGATCGTTTGAGACAAAAATCTCATACGGCTCAATAGAAAAACAATGAAATGCTGAACCCCCAGGGCCAAAAGTGTGCACAAGCAGATATATCATTTACATGAAGGCCATAAAAAAACAAAGACTGAAGGTTACATACCAAACAGTTTCCATGAACCAGGGGTAGAGAGTCTTGTAGTCATTTTTGAAGTCAATCCACCTGCCCATCCTCCTCACCGAAGCCTACAAATAAATGCGCGCGCACACACACAAATAATCAGAAAAGAGGCTCTAACAATGATAAGTAAAAAGCCCAACGCGAACACTACTGGGCAACAACGAGGCATTTTCCACATCTTCTCCTTGCTCACCTCCCACTCTTCAGCGTATCTCATGACGATATTCCTGCACTGTTTGTTGTACTCAGCGATGCCCATCTTGGCGACGTCGTCCGGCCCTTTGATCCCCAGCGTTTTATCAATCTCATACTCCTGTAGGAAGACACGATGGGCAAGACAAAACACAAACAATGTCAGAGGCACAATACTAGTAAGATTAGGAACAAATAGGACATGCATTCCAATACGCAAGTAAAAAATTACACTCATTCATGCTGTGGTACTCAAACACATTAAAACTCAACACAATCTGACGTCTACCGAGTGGAGGTTTCTTACCACAGGCAGACCGTGACAGTCCCAGCCGAAACGTCTGTCCACGTGGAAGCCACTCTGATGGGCAAAACGGGTGACAATGTCTTTGATAGTGCCAGCCAGGATGTGTCCATAGTGGGGCAGACCAGTGGCAAAGGGTGGCCCGTCATAGAAGGTGTACCTGTGTGGCAGACAGAAGGCCTTCAGACAACATCCTGTTTCGCTAACAATTTATGGTCAAAGGCAATATTATCTCAAATATCAGGGCTTATAGTAGCTATATGGTGACATTGGTTTCCGTGACCACCTCCTCTAATCTGAACTTTAGTCTGAGAAGGGAGCACTTTGATGTAGCATTGATCCTGAAAGACTTCAAATGGAAAGAAAAATAGAGGTTGCCTGGATTTCAAGATTCAAGAGGTTTATTCGTCACATACATACGTTCATACATATATGCAGTGAAATGTCTTTGCAACGCACCAGGAGATTATGCACAATAAATGGTAAATTGTAAACGGACTGCATTTTACATAGCGCTTTTCCAGTCCGGCGACCACTCAGCGCACTTTACAGTATACGCCTCCCATTCACCCACACACATTCATACATCGATGGCAGCAACGACCATGCAAGGTGCACACCAGCGCATCGACAGCACTTCGGGGTTCAGGAGTAAAATGACTTAAAACGTCTGGCATTTTGAACGGGCACGCATGACTTTTGCCACCAGTTTCATCTTCCATTGTGGAACACAGGACTGAATCGTTGACATTTTGTTCCGCTGTGCCATTAAAATGTTCTAGAGAGTCGTCAATTTTGAACGGGCATGTACTAATCTTTTGAAAAGGAGGAGGAGGTTGGAGGAGCCAAAACTTCAGGGGTTAAAAAGGCTCTTGCGGGCAATAAGGGTTTCTTCCCACACAGGATTGATTGGCTAGATTATAGGAGGCGGTGCTCCCTCTAGTGGTTAGAAATTATACATTGAAAGTTCCAACGTGTTCCAACTGTAACGATGGCAAAAATACTTTGGACAAGAAAAAGCAAGCACAGCCAATGTCTGCAAAAAAACAGATGAGATGCAACAAATAAGCAAGGCTGTAGGTGAAGGGGGTTGACGTGAAGTATGAATCATTGTTTATTAACACACATTTCAAAAAAAATAAATAATAATAATAATAATAATCATCAACATGTTCAATAAACAAGATGCTCCACTCAAAATAGCCCCTCCGCATTTTGGCAGATGTAACGCTGCAAGAGTTTGTAGTTTCGGATAACAAAAGTTGTCTTAAAGATAACCAAAAGGAGTTTTAACAACATGTCCCTCCAGTTAACACCGGGGATGCGCGGACACCGATGCCATTGTTGAAAGGCACTGCGCTTTTACTCGTAAAAATGACAGTTTCATGTTATACCTGAATTTGTCCGACCAAAGCGGTAAATTAACTAAGAGCGACTCGCAGCGTCTTCGAAATGAGTGAACTCATCATTGTTAGAACTGAAAATGTTGGTATTCATATCGGTGGCTGGTGTCAGCAAGTGCCCAAAATTAAGTCGTCGGTCAGTATTTTTCCCCTCTACTTCCCTTGACAATGAAATATATTCACGGTACATAGTCGATACAGGAAAAACCAAGATCGTGCAAGTGTTGGGAGGACTTTAAGGGAGATTTTACAGGAGAAGTAAGACTGGTAAAAAATAAAATAAAATAAAATACAATTGGACTGAGCGATGACAGCGAACACACCAACAGCGTCTTGGTGACTTACTTGGGTCTATTCTTGGACTGCTTGAGGCATTCCCGGAAGCAGTCTCCCTCCTTCCAAATTCGCAGGACCTTCTCCTCCTCGAAGGGAAAGTCGATGGACTCGGGAACTGGCTCCACCATGGCGTCTATTCGGGATAATGGATGTGTTTTCTTGCGCTGTTACTGTACTAAAGGCGCATTAGCAACGACTCCTACAATTACTGCCAACGTACACCATTGAACATGATTAGTGAGCGATCACAGAAGCAGGAATCTGACACGACCAGTCTATCGGGACTCGTCTGGGAGGGGGTGGAACACATTGTTCTAGCACATTTGGACAAATGTCCCACATGGCCACGATGACACAGCCGCGCCGCCATTTGCACAATTCTGTCCCAATTTTTGAATTGAGCCCAGAGGCGTGTTGCCGCTGCACAGGGACGACGCCTCCCTGTTGTTAGCTACGCGGCTAAGCTAACCGGCGAACTGTGGCGCTGGACGCCTCCGAGGCTCGCGAACCCCAGCGTGTGAACACGTCCGTGGAACGCCGGGCTCGCACACTCGGGCGCGGCGACGGAGGCGTTCGGGAACGCCGCCTCGGTCAGTCAGAAACCCGGCCCTTCCGACGGCTGCCATCTATATACTCACATGTGCTCTGTCGCCGGCTGGCACGCAGGGGGACGCGTCAGGAAATGATGCAACGAAGCGCAAGCGGAAGCGGCTGAACGGGACTCCCGGTGCGGCGATGCGGGGAAGGTGGGGAACGACGGGGGCTTTTAAATCGGGACCGGCCTCGAAGACAGTATAACCCACGGGCTCCATTGTAGGTGGACAAACGGATTCAAAACTGGCTAACGTGCGGTTACCGAGCGCTGTGGCGCTAATCTATTCGTTAAAATGTGTTTTATTGGGGGACAAACACACGTCCGGCAGCACCGAGCGCAGACCGTAATTCCCGTATACCGTGAAGGCAGCGTTACAGTAGTTACTTTTGCACTAGAGCTACTTTCTTTGGCCGCGTTACAGCAACTGGAGTATTGGCGTGCAATGCCTGAAATTCAGTTTGCTCATATATGTTTGGATCCTTTAATAGATGAGAATTGTAAATATCTTAAACCCATACAATAGGCATGCCATTCAATGGTAGAAAGTTCTGGAGCGACTAATTTGGGACAGATACAATATAAAACAATATATACTGTATATACACACACACACAATATAAAACTATGTATATATAAATACACGTAAAAAAACTAAAGTTCTGAATAGTTTTAGGTTAACACTTCAGCCTGTGAAAAGGACCTTTTTATTTATTTTGAGCCCAAAAATAGAGGGGTTAGGCATCTAGGCCGACTAAAGCGGCACCATGACGGCTCTTTCCATGTGGAGGAAGTTAATGCACTGAGACGCCAAGCGCTGCACACTCTAAAACGAGGTCACTGAGAATACTTAAATTTGGCTGTTTCATGGACAACCTACACCAGTAAACTACTTTCTTAGGATATTAGTGTTGTAATAGGAATATTTCATTTATGTATTACTGATTTATGACACGTTGCATAACATTGCTGTGGAAACCCAACTTCAACCCAGGACCACATTTCGTGAATGACTGACTGATTATTTTTTTTGACTGATTTCGTGAATTAGCCACTGAAGAGGTAGAATCCAGAAGCGTTTTGCTAACAAAGCATAGTTTTATTGTGACTGACTCCATGAAACGTTAACAGATGACGGGGTGACTGGTCATCGAGTAATCTATTTCGGAGCTGGAGCAGGCGCAGGAGCTGCCGCTGCCGCCGCCGCCGCCGCTGCCGCCGCCTTCCTCACGGCCTTCAAGCCTTTCTTGTTGTGCTTCTTGGCGAAGCGCATGTTCCTCAGGAACTTAGGATCTACCTGCAGCAACCAAAAAGGAAACAAGATTTTATGACTCAATGTGATGTGAACATTTTATAAAAAAATAAAAATAAAATAAGTGTTTGAATGGGAACAAAAACAAAATGTTATTTGCATACTATTGAGATATAGCCTATTGTTAAGTACATAAACATACAAGGCTGCAATAGTGCTACTTTTAAATCAATCTTTTTTTTCTTAAACTATTCTCGACAAGGTTGCTCGTGTCAAACCTCACTTCAAAAAGGTGAATTCATGTTTATATTTCGGATGATTATCTACTGAGATAACACTCCGTCAGGCAAATAATGCAAATAATAACTACATGTGGCAAGCAGCAAAGAATAGATCCGGCAAATTTGACAACCTTCACACACATAGACTGAATACACAGACAGCGCAGATGCAAGAGGCATCCTGTTCGGGTGTTCGTGTAGCCATAACTGACTGGACCATCACAGGTGGGACACGTTAATGCTAACAGATTTCGGTAAAACAGACAGCTCATACTTAAAAAAAACAACAAAAAAACAACTATTTCAGCTTCAATGTCCAGCTAAGCATCTTAAAGGTTTCATGAGGCACAACCCTGAATGAGAATGCATTTACGATTATACCAAGTTCGGACCACGTGATTCGGGCCCGATTTTCCACTCGCCGAGCAGGGCAAATCATAGCGCGCCCATAAGCGCAAGGCGATCTGACTGCTCACCAATGGCTCGCAGACGCCGGCGAAATATCAAGCAGGAGTGACGCAATGAGCTACAGCCAATGAGAGCAGACAGTGTGAGTGCACAGAGCAGTAGCCAGAAACACCTATTTATTTTTCTTCCCTAGGTTTTTAATATATTTTTTTATTTAAATTCTGCTTTTATTCTTTTTATTTTTTTTATTTTTACAGTGACCAAGAATCGAATAGGAAAAAAAAAAAATCCTGCCCCATGCATTGTAATGCGTCATTTCCGGTGTTTGTGACAAAACATACTTTAGAGACCTGACAAGACTCGGAGATTCCTCCTGTCGAAAGATGTTGTAAGGCGTGACGTGACCCCTGTCACCGATCAGTCATGTAGTTTGAAACCACAACAATTTTGAGATTCCCGATCACAAGACAGAAAGTTGTGTAGTGTCAACAGTACAGCGACCTGATGTCTTTGAAAGTCGTGAAGTGTGTCCACGGCTACTACCTGCATATTTGATGTTTAATTCCATTCAGCAGAATAGACAGATGTATTGTGAAATAAATTCTATGCAAAGGTGTCTTAAGTCGATCACCATCCCATCCTCAGCAACTGGTGACGATAGACTTGAACATTGTTTGTACAATACATAGTGACTTAACTGAAATCTACACAGAATGTATGAATGGGCCAAACTAAATATTTATATTATTACATTATGTCTACACTATGTCATTATTGCACCTATTCCCTAGACTGATCCCTCGCATTCCAGCTGCAACACCTTCCATCCTTAACTTGTCATCAACAACTCAATTACAAGTGGTAGGCAACTCGTGTAAATGGTCAGGAAATCGGCTTGCGCCAACTAATCACCAAAACAGCCATCATCCGGAACGAACACTTACATTTTCAAAATCCCTCGCAAACCCCGTCAAAGCATGGCATCTAACAAACACTAGAATACCGAGATGAGGAGACTGATGATAATCCTGTACTACAATTACATCCAAAACAATAGGGATCGCCTCCATTTCAAATGCCTGACACCTTTTTGAGTTGTCTACATTCGCTCCTGAACAACGAATTAGCAGTGACAGCCGATTTCTTTGTGAAACAAAACATCTCACAACATAGTGTGTGCAAGCCTTACCCCCTTTAGAGACTCGTATCTTTGGGACCTGGGCTTCTTGATGCCATTCCTATGGGCTTTGCGTGCTGCAGGAGGAAAACACAGTTTTGTTTTTCAATTGCCCGGTTAATCATTGACACAACACATGGAATTGAGCCGTCTACGTTTGGGAACTTTCAGCATCACCCTTGCAACGCTGCCGCCGATATACTTACACTGGTTGTGGGTAGTGTGGTTTTTTGACTTTGCCATTTCAACTCTGGTGATCTGCGGAACAGACATGTAAATGGTCACCCGCTGAACATGTTGTTGAATAGGCCTGGCGTGTATTAGCAGAGGGGCTGATGATTAGCCGTTGCTAGCTAGCCGGAAACTGGCTAACGAGCATTACAACAAACACAGCTTTGTGATTTAAAACGTTGACTTTAAAAAACAAACAAACTGATGAATTGCTATGGACAATACAACAAGCGGCACAGCTGGCAAACAACTGTATTTGTTATGACTCTATACTACACGGCTGTACTGTTCCGTAGGGTAGATCCGACTAGAAAACGCCAACTTCTCATCTAATTTTTCTGAATTAGGGGAGCCAAAGTAAATAAAATACTGGAATGAATACATCGCGCGGGGCGTATTCTAGCGCACGTTTCCGACGTTTGCGGCTGAGCGTGGAAAATATGGAGGGATGAGTCTCGATTATCTAAGTATGTTGTGCAGCGAAAATGTATACCTGCCACACGTACGCGCCGACAACCGGAAGAGAAAGGGATGGGACCCGGAAGCTCAAATGCGGGCCGCGGATCCAAGATGGAGCCGCCACATGAACGTCCAGCTATCAGGGGCGACGCTGGCACCTGGTGGTCATGTTTAATAGGACACGAGAGATTGCGTTGAACCGATGTCCCCACGTGTCCGTAAAATATGATGTTCAGTTGAACAACTATGTGTGTGGTCAGGCAGATATGTTGGACTTTTTATTTTTTATTTTTTATTTTTTAATCTTACTTCCCTCCTTTATCTTTTTATTTTATCTGTGAATTCATTCAAGGAAGTTATAGAGGTTGAGGTTCGGCTCAACCCACCAGGGGGCCCCACTGAGACACACACACACACACACACACACACACACACACACACACACACACACACACACACACACACACACACACACACACACACACACACACACACACACACACACACACACACAGGCCTCACTGCCTTACTGTACTGTACGATGCATACTGTATGACTGTACTGCATACTGTCCTGCATACAGTATAACTGTACTACATACTGTACTGCATACTGTATCGCTGTACAGCATACTGTATCACTGTACAGGGTCACTGCATACTGTACTGCATACTGTATCACAATGCATTAAGATGCATACTGTATCACTATACTGTAGGATGCATACTGAACTGCATACGACATCACTGTGCTGTGTACTGTACCGCATACTGTATCACTGTACTGGGTCACTGCATACTGTATCGCTGTATTGGGTCACTGCATACTGTACTACATACGATATCACTGTACTGTATGATACATACTGTACTGCATACCGTATCACTGTACAGGGTCACTGCATACTGTACTGCATACTGTATCACTGTACTTGGCCACTGCATACTGTATTACTGTACTGCTGTTCTGTTTGGTGTTGCTGTATTGCTGTGTCGTTCTGTTGTATACTGTACTGTATATCTCCATACACACTACCTCACTTTACTCACATGCCACTTTACTGCACATATCTGTATATACCATAATAGTCTTTTCCTTTTATTTCTATTTGTATTCCTACTTTGTATATTACCCTTCTTACAATTATTTTAATCTATTTAGTAATTAAATTGCGTAATTACTAATTAAATTGTGTTTTAGGAATCAGTTAGTTTAGTTAGTAAGTTGATTAGTTAGTTATTGTGCCACTTAGTTATTGACCAGTTAGTACTTATCGTGCATAATCTCCGGGTGCGTTGCAATGTCATTTCATTACATATACCGTATGTTTCTCTATGTATATGTATGTGATAAATAAACATCTTGAATCTTGAAAAGGTAGTCAGAGACATTGCTTTGACTGAAAGGTTATGGATTTAATTTGCATATTTTTCTTGTTCAAGAGTTTGAGATGCAATCAGTGTTGGAGAACAGGAATCATAGTCTATACTTAATAAAAGTAACAATTCAGTAACAAAATAGCCCCCCCCCCCCCCCATTAATAATGAGGGGTTCCTATTTTGTTACTATTAATTATTTGTTACTATTATGACTATTCAAGTGAAAGTATATCCGAACTTGAAATGTCATGCTCTTCTCCTAACCCTAACCCATTGTTCCACTCTTGCAAAAAAATCTTCAAAAGAACTACCCCGGCTGCTTTGTATTTTTTGTAGTCAAAGTAATTCCCAGTGTTTATCCCTGACAATCATAGAAGTATTTCCCTGTTGTCTAGTTACCAACTTTCCTGTTCCCGTGCCCTGCCTGACCCACCTGCCCTGTCTACCTGACTGACCTTCCCCGCCTGACCGACCTAGCTGCCATTGCCCGACCTTCCACGCCTGCCTGCCTGCCTGCCTGCCTGCCTGACCTTCCCCGACTGCTGTGCTTGCCATCCTCTCACCCCCTTGATCCCTTCAATAAAGGGTTCAGAGTTCTTCTTTACCACTATTCCTGTCTGTGTCTTGCGCTTGGGTTCACTAACCTCAGCCGTAACCTGAAATTAAGATACAATAAGACTATCAATCCCCAGGGGGAAATCCAGATAAAAAATGGGGTCATGTAGTAGTAATTGTAGTAAGTGTCATGTATTACTGAAAGTATTGTCAAAAAAATTGGTGTACAGACACATTCCCATTCTTAATTTATTGAGCAGGTGTTGATGATCCCCCTATGTTGACGGTCGCCCTAATGTTGCCTCCTATTGTCGTCATTGTTGAGAAATGTAAAAATGGTGGATGGGCCGCTCAGGGCTCGCGGCTGGATGGGCCGTCTGGTCAGCTATGGTAGGGCCTTGCTCCTGTGCGGAGCGCGAGTGTCAGTCTGTCGGCCCAGGACCTCGCGTTTGAGACAAAACTCACCATGTTATGCTTCATGTTTCTTCCGTTAACAGCTGTCATACAGTTTCCAGTTTAATTCACTCTCAAGATTCAAGATTCAAGATTCAAGAGGTTTATTCGTCACATACATATACATACTTTCATACATATATGCAGTGAAATGTCAATGCAACGCACCCGGTGATTACACACAATATGTACTCGACTGAACACAGTAGCTACCTAAGAATTTCTACTTGACCAACTAACTGATTCCTAAAACACAATGCAGTAAGTCGAATACTATAGAAATGTAGGGAATAACAGTAAATGCTGCTGGGATGCAGAAGACATGTTCTTAGGATGAGTACCTGGTGGCATTCACCCCTCACCCTGTAAAACCCGAATGATGCTTTTCTATACATCGCAGCTACTGCATTTCAGCCATTTTTCATCGTCCTCACTTTAAACCGAGCCCGGAACGCTGCAGTGACGGACAGGTCCACAGACTTTACCTCAATCCCATCTCAATCTCTATTACTCTCTATGTCTTTCTTGCTCTTATCACCCACTCTCTTTCTCTCTCTCGCTCTCTCTTTAACACACATGGGTATATATCCCCCCCTCTCTTTATCGAACCCTCACATCATCATCCTCCCTCTAATTCGGACCATGTGTTCCCCTCGCGGACTCTCCATTAACCCACTTCCTGTCCTAATCTTCCCTGCATCATTTTTCTCTTTTGTTGTAATACCTCTCTTCCGCTCCTCTCCCCTCCTCTGCTCCCCTCTCCTCCCCTCTACTCTCCTCCTTCTCCTCTCCTCTCTTCCCTTCTCTTCTCTTCTCTTACAGTATCTCCTCTCCTCCCCTCCCCTCCCCTCCCCCCTCTCCTCTTCTCATTCCAGGCTTAACTTGAGTGAATCCCAGCTCAAGCAGCAGAAATCATGCGGTATCCTATATTTAGACCCAATTCACCATACAAGCTACACCATTCCCTTCTGCACCTCTTCCCTCGCTCTCACTTTTCAAATTACAGATCGAGAGGAAGTCGACCCTCTCTTCACAAATGCCGTAAAAGTTCGAGGTACATTTTACATGACTACTCAGTTGGTCTTCCCTGGCATCTCTCCCTCTCTCTCTCGTGCTCTGAAGTGGACGCACACACACACATGCACACACAAAGACACACACACACACACACACACACACACACACGCACGTGCACACACACACACACACACACACACAGGCGCCCACATGCACACATGCTTTCGCGAGTGTGTTGGTTATTAAAAAACACAATGAGCTATAGACATCAAATTGTTTATAAATATTTCAATATGTTCTACATCTCAGAGATCGTTGTTTTTTTTTTTGAGAGATTATATTTTGTTCCACTAATTAAGTTACCCCCTCCCCTCTTCCTCCGTTAACTGTTATTAACTTTTATTTCGCTGTTTAGGGGGGAAAAGGGGGCCCCTTATTACCAGTGATTACGCTAGGTGGTTGCGGTAACATATATCATCAGTCATTAAAAGCTCTGCACACACAGCCTGGCGTGATAAATATTACGAGTATTATTATTATTTTTAGAACTCCTCCACCACACACTAGGTGCATGTGCAGGGGCAGCGGGCCGAATGGGACCACCACTACTGCTGCCTTATGTAACAAAGCCCCATCTCATGCTACTGCCACCGATGGAACACTTCCTCTCTCGCTTTTCTCTTTCGCTTTTCTCTGGTTTCTATTTTTTTTTTGTTTTGTTTTGCACACCCCTCAACACGCTCCACCTTTCATTTCCTTTTCATCTTCCAGAGGAAATCTCATCTCTCCTTTGGGCAAGTGAGAGTGGATCCCCCCCGAGGACACGCTGCTCCTCGCCCGCTGAATAAAGCTGACGGTGAGAGTCACGTACAAAACGAGGCGGAGTATCCACAACTAGGAGGGTTAATGGAAAGTAAGAAGAGGAGAATTAAATGGGTGGCGGAGAGTGGAGATATATCATTTCAGTGTGTCATTTCTATTGTTTTGTTTTCAAAACAACAATAAACAAAACAACAATGGATGGATGATGGAAAAAGTCTGCTACAAGCCAGCCAGAGGGTTTGTACAATGTAGGGTGATGGGTGTGCAGATATAAGTGTGTGTGTGTGTGTGTGTGTGTGTGTGTGTGTGTGTGTGTGTGTGTGTGTGTGTGTGTGTGTGTGTGTGTGTGTGTATGTGTGTGTGTGTGTGTGTGTACTTACCTTAATATAGATTAAATATACAGTATATCACCATATAAATATCAACATACAGTCCATACATATAGACTTGCTATGAATGGGACAATATCCACCCTCTGCAATCTTCATTGGATCTTCATTGGTTCACACCAGAAATGACAGTCACATTGTGAATGTTTTTATTTTATTTTATTTCACATATTATCTCACATGCATTTGATCTTTGGAATAAATCTCTCTGCCTCAAACATCTGAGCAAACCACTCGCTATCGTTAATGTCTTTAATGAAGTCTTGGAAAAATGAATATGGAAGTCATGTTTCTGTAATCAAAGTTATTTTCAATTTTCATTCATTCAAATCCTTTTTAACCCCTGAATTAAATAATCCACTTGATCCACTCACCACCTTGTCTCAAAGCTAACATCAACAATTACGCCATGGAGTGGTACTCTTCCCTATGTGTGTGTGTGTGTGTGTGTGTGTGTGTGTGTGTGTGTGTGTGTGTCTGTCCCAGATGAACATTGTGTCCTGAGTGGTGCAGCACATGCAGAAAGGTATTGTGGCCACTACTCCCTCTCTCTCTCTCTGTCCCTCTGTCTCTCTGTCTCTCTGTCTCTCTCTCTCTCTCTCTCTGTTTTTCTCTCTCTCTCTCTCTTATGTGTCATCTTATTATCCTGTCTTCTCCTTTCTGCACGGCGTCCATTCATTACTGTGAATGCGGAAGGGACGGGGCCATCAGTATTCCAGAATGAAACGCGGAATGTACCAATGGTACGGCGAAGTAGGGTTGGGAGGTGGAGCGTACTTTTATTCGGGTGGGGGTGTTTGTGTATGTGTGTGTGTGTGTGTGTGTGTGTGTGTGTGTGTGTGTGTGTGTGTGTGTGTGTGGAGGGGGGAGGTCCTCGTCGAGTTTGAGTTATGTGATTGGTCGTTGGGAGAAAATGAATGAAACGCAGACAGTCGACTTGAATGAATGCCAGATGTCAGTGAACATCATGGGCCCGGTGAGCCAATGGGGCGAGAGGAGGGGAAGGGGGGAGTGAGAGGAGAGAGACAGTGAGCGAAAGAGACGAGGGGGGGATTAAAGCGGTATGCCTTCTCCACCCTCAACAAATTTAGATTTGGAAAGTCACTCATTCAATGGATCAAAAATCCTGTACAACTAACCACCTGCTTCTGTCATCACAACGGTTACGCTTCGCAGCGTTTCACTTTAAAACGCGGCACAGGACCAGGACGTGCACTCTCCCCTTCAAGATGCGGCATCTTTATTGAACTCCGGCCATCCGTCAGAACAGTAATATCATTGGCATACAAGCAGGAAACTCTGGTTCACAAAATCAGTTTATATGCAGATGGCCCTTTGTTGTATTTACGGGAACGATATCATCTCTACCGGAAGTGTTCAATCTTAAATCAAAATTTTCAGCTATCTCAGACTATTCAATAAACTGGACAAAAAAACCACGGTCCTACCACTCAGTGGGGAAAACTGGAATACTGTAACCCAGAAACGTCCCTTAACCATCACAACGAATTGATATCTCCACCAGTCTGTCAGATCTGTTTACCCTTAACTTTAATCCATTGCTCAACTCCATCAAAGAAGACCCTTTAGACCAGAAGTCTCGTGCACTTACCTGTGGACACATCACACACACACACACACACACACACACACACACACACACACACACACACACACACACACACACACACACACACACACACACAAACATAGACTCATTACAGGTTACCAGCATCTGCCTCGACCACTCTCCTGATTACATCCTCCTCTCTTAATCTCCTTCACTGCCATAGCTATCAGGAAGCAGGAAGCAGCCACGTGCCATAATTGCTATTCCGATTTTCGTCTACTTAATTAATCATGTTCTGTCGAATTTGTGTTGTCGTCTGATGTTTCTGTGTTTATGTTTTGTCAAGTACATTGTGGCAGTTTCGCCTACCATGCGCCACCCCAAGTGGCGTTTTCAGGGACCTCCGGCACAGAGAAACAAATGACGGGGTTGTAGGCACCAGTTTATTGTAGAGAGTGGGCCAGTTGGAATTAACAAGCAATTGGCGGCCCGCCGCCTATAGGCAGTGGGCTGCCTAGAGCCGGCCGTGCGGGGCTTTTTTTAGATCGGGGGCTGAAGCCCTGCACACCCACCCCTAATGACGCCACTGGTATCATCTCATTATTGTAACCTGTTCACCTTCATGGAAGAGCAGGGACTCCTGGATTCTCTCAATGAACTCCATCTATTTTGTCTCCAATTCCTTACTTACTTACCAAGATTTCAAAGGGCTGTCATAGAATTTAGGGAGCAATGGGATCATCATGGCCTTTCCACCTCTCCTTCACCTGTGGCAGAGAGGTGTTCTCAGCAATGCAGTAGTTAATAATACATCTATTAATGGCAGATTTCGTGGTGACAATGATTTTTGTGTAGAAGGGGATGGACTACTTCCTGAGCTGGACAACAAATAGTTTTGCTGTTCCATCAAATGTCATCTTAATAAATCCGATAACTAGGAATATTATTTTGACTTTTGAGCCTTTGGAAAATGATGGAAACCGTGGGATTGATTTGTTTTCCAGTCTTTGACATTTTATGGACCATTATTAAAATATGCATGTCTTAAAATGTTCACAGTGTCAAGTTGCTCAATATAATGAAAGTACGATTAAATTGAGTTTCAAATGCTGGTTGTGGTTTTCTAAATCTCTGTAAACTAATTGAAATGACAAAAGAACTCGGACATCAGTTAAAAAGACAACTTAAACTACTGATTCAAGTGCCTTATAACATGCAAACTTCTGGGATTTTTAAAGGATGGCTTCATCTATAGTTTTGCTATTAATGACGTTTTTATTCAATGAGTTGGCAATTTTAGTAACATAATGAAATCGAACGTCTACATTGGTTTTCTTTACTCTTTGTGAACTGAATGAGAAGAAACTCATCAGTTAAAACTAATGATGCAAGCTGCTGATTAAAGTGCTTCATCATAAGCAACCCCCTGCACTATTAATCTTTGAAAATGAAGGCAACAAATTCAAATTCAAACAGGTCACTGAACAACCCTATACAAATGATCAATAATAGGGGTTTAATTTATATATATATATATATATATATATAAAAAAAATAAATAATAATATATATATATATATATATATATAGATACAGTGGTACATTGACTCACAAGTTTAATTCGTTCCGTGACAGAGCTCGTATTTCAATCTACACGTATAGCAAATCCCCATTGAAATTAATTGAAATGCCATTAATCCGTTTCAGCCTCCAAAAAACCACCCCAATTTTTTTTTGTTACATGTTTTCAAATAAGAAAAGTGTATTTATAAATAACAAATATATGTATGTATTCAAACATAATAAAACATAATAAAAGACAATGTCGAAGAGAATCGCTCATGTTTTTCTATGATTTCATGCTTTAATTAAATTGACATCATCCGCTTCTTCTTCTCAGCACTTACTTTCTTCGGACTCATGGTTAGAACTTTTCTTTTAGACAAAATAACTGCACAAAAAGCACAAAACACAAAAGAGATGCTTCCACAGTCAGCTAACCACGTGAAGTGTGCGAGTGAGACGCGGGATGCTGGCCGGATTCGCTCGCCACGGCAACTAGCGGCGGCGTACCTGAAGCTCGCTCCTTGTAACTCACATTTTTGCTCGCAAATCAAAACAAAAAAATGATGGAACGACGGCTCGTAACTCGGAAAACTCTTATGTCAGTGCTTTGACTGGTAAAGGCAACTTGAAACAGTTGATGCAAGTATTGGCCAGTGGAAACCTTGTCTCAGGCGAGAACCCCATGGGAGGGATCTCACTGGCTCCAGTTGGAAAGGCCAGGATCCTCTCAAGCTTTTAGATGATCCCTCTGCATCTACCAAAACGAAAAACACCAACATTTGCCAACAGCAATTTGATTTTCCTTTTAACATATACCATTGTCAGTATTAGAAAATGAAAAGGTATTTCTAATAATAAATAGGATTGTGGCGGACCAAGGGGCGTGGTCAAGCACCGGCTGCAGACGACAGCACGGTTCCCTTTCCCGCGGCCACCAAGCTGCCTCGAGTCAGGGAGCTTTGTTAATGTTTGTCGAGGGGGATCGGCGCACAAGCTCGTCAGCCAACCAGGGGCCAGCTCGTAGCGCCATTCCTCCTGCAAGCAAAATTATTTATACCTGTGGCCAGCGACCCTTTTGTTCACGATACAATAAAAACTCTCGCGATGTTGGCAAACCATAAAAGAAAGGACTCCGTCTTCCTTCCTAAACACCTACCTGTGGGCAGAGACTCCCACAAGGATTATTAGACTTGATCTAAAAATCATTGTTTTACATGATAACTTGAAACATGCTGTAGGGGCAATTCTGACAGCATGGTATCGCTTACCTTCAATATCCTGCAAGTGCTATTGTCCTTCCTCTCTTCAGCTTCTCTTTTGTCACCTTCTTGTTCCTAGCGGCGAATACGGAAGAGATCCTCCATTATCTCAGCTGTGAGTCTACGCGGCCCATGGCAGAGCAAAGGGCGGGAGCTCTCTGGGTGCAGTTGGGTCATGTCTCACAAGCCGAGTGTTTTCATTCCATCCCTGAATTTGCATTCAAGAAAAAACAGGAAGCGCGATTATTGCGCAATCCTTGGCACACACATCAATCTGCCGACAGAGTAACTTGATGCACTCAGATTAAATTCCAGAAAATGTCCCAATTCAACATGCTGCTATGACAATAAACATAGACTGAACCTGATTGAAGCTGCTTTCACACATGCTCTCCGAGAAATGTCCAGATAATTTCAGGGTTACAGTGCTTGTGTTAGAGCAGCTTGATGAACAAACCTTTCAAGAGGGTCATGGACCCTGTGGAACCATGAAACCTTGAAACACGAGGATGTCCTGAACAAGCAAATCTCAGTCCTCTGTGCTCCTCAATAGCCTGAAGCCTGGTTTATAGAAGTAGTGTGTTTGCCATAAATGACGTCATTTTTAGTTTTTGGAACTCAAGTACATGCACTTCAGGTAATTCAAGATGGATGCGTTCTGAAGGAAGGTTGTGCGAAGAGGTCGACAGGTACAATCTGTACGATCCATCTATGCGTGATCACAAAAATAACCAGATGGCGTTGAATTCATGGAAGGAGATAGCACCGTCTCCATCGAATGATTTGAACTATTATAATACCCAACCTCTTCGTAACGTTTACACCGACAAAATGCACAAACTCACGACTAAACCATGCACTGACTACAATAAATATACATATATTCAACACTTTCTATTTCAATTTTACTGCTAGTTTCTTGTTATCCAGATCGTTCCCTCGGGGACTTCTTTATAATGCTTACAGCAGTTATTTCAGCGTTTCATGGTTCCAGTAGGATTAGGAAAAAAACAGTAGAAGCAGTATGGAGTATCCATCTAGCCCTTCGGCGGTTGGGAGTGTAGATGCTCCTCCGGTTCGGAGATGGGCTTGGGGAGGTGCTGAAGAGCCCGTCCCCACAGAATGGTGCCCACACTCAAATTTCATGGTCCCGCATGCAGGAAAAATGTAAATACCTTGTGATTTCGATTTTGGATTCTGATATGAAATGATCGAATGATACACGGATAGTCCTGTCTATTTACGCGCGAATGTCCAGAACTGCAACGTGCATTGCATTGCGCCGGCAAAGAGGCGAAAATAAGCGTGTCTACCCGGGCGCCTATTTCCATCACAGCCGGTCGCCGCTGGAGCAGATAAAGTATTGCAGTCATTTGTAACCTTTCACACTAATGACAAATGCCAGATGTCAGCGGGTGTTACCGGGTTTTTGGTGCAGTGGAAAAAGTGTATAACAAAGCCTCGAGACAGCCTGCCTTTGCCAAGTAGTCCAGTAGTGGATCTGTAGAGTGTGTCAGCCCCCACCCCCTATTCAGATTAATTGAATAGGACAACAATAAAAGAAGGGTAGTTAAGATTAAAATAAGTATGGATGCTCAAACCAGAAAATCATAAAATACTACAAAAAAGCAGACTGAATAGATGGGCTTTTAGTTTGCGTTTAAAAATATCAGTAGTTTCAGCTCCTCTCAGATCCTCTGGAAGGCTGTTTCAGCGGCTTGGAGCATAATAGCTGAAGCCAGCATCGACAAAATGTTTTTGTTCCAAAAAGCTTCTGACATTCTGAGAGGAAGTCTGGTGCGAGGTGTGTAGTTCCTTATAAACCAATAAAATATTTTAAAAACAAGACGAAAACTAACAGGTAACCAGTGTAAAGGCTTTAAAATGGACGTAATGTGTGCCCTCTGTTTGGTCTTGGTCTGCACTCCTACAGCAGAACTTTGAATTAATTGTAGCTGATTTATTGTATTCTTCGATAGACCACATGTCACGCCCACAGCCCTCCTAGCCCCGCTAGGTGCCGTTTGTCTCTTTTATCTTGGACAGGTCGCCCGGGACTAACCCCTTCCTGGTCCCCTCTGCCATGCCTTCCTCCTGCACCGTCCCACATACCTGAGGTTTATCACACCTGAGGTTTATCACTCATCAAGTCCGCAGTATTAAGTTCCCGGCCTTCCATTCACATGCCAGATCGTCAGCTTATCTAACTCAGTTAGTGCCTCTCATGGCGCCTGCTAAAGTTCTGAGGATTTGTTTATGCAGTCACTGTGCATCGGCCGGTTATCTCCCAATCAGGGGCCTTTCTGTGTGGAGTTTGCATGTTCTCCCCGTGCTCACATGGGGTTTTCTCCATGAGACATCAGTAAGGACCCCCACCAAAAACATGCCCAACATCATTGTCTGACCAGCGATGCACATATGTGACCAGGTCCCCGGGCGCGTCGCTGTATGCTGCCCACTGCTCCTGGCTGCCCCCTCCCCCCCGGAGGAGGGACAAGTCAGGATGGGTTAAATGCAGAGAACTCATTTCACCGGCCACCATCCAAAGCATGTGTGTGTGTGTCTATGTTTGCGTGAATGCATGTGTTGTTGTGGTGTGCTGTGTGACGATTGAAGATTCTTCTCTTCCGTGCCAACCTGCCTTTCTCCCTTCCACGTCCAAGCCGTCCCAATCCTGCCTCGTCGAGCCTGGCTTCCTGTCCCCCCCGTCCGCAACCTGGATCGGTGCCTCCTGATGACACTGCCCAGGCGTAGCATGTACAAATTAAAAAGTAACCCTCCTAAAATCGAGCCCTGTGGGACCCCACAGGTAACCTCATAGTGTTTGGAGGATTGGTCATCTTAACATACAAAAAATGTTCTTCTGCAAACATATGATGGTTAACCAGTTAAACAATTCCAGACAGGCCAGCATGCTCATTTAATCTATCTAAAAGAATCTGGTGGTCACAGTTTGAAAGGCAGCACTCAAGTAGGTAGGCAGGTCCAGTAGAACCAGAACTGAAGGTTCTGTTGCTGTCAAGATTTGCTCTGATATCGTGCAATACTTGTAGCAGGGCTGTCTCTGCGCTGTGATGTGTCCTAAAACCAGTTTGAAATATTTATAATTGAATGTTTAGGTATATAAAGGTACTTAGCTGTTGAAGCTAGTTTCTCTAAAAATTTTGCTCAAAAATGGGAGATTTGAAATCGGTCTAAAATTGCTGGGTGTCAAAATATCCAGGTTCCCTTTCTTTTAAAGCAACTTTACTCAAGCAGTTTTAAAATCAGAGGGGACGAAACCAAGCTGTAGTGAGTGATTTACTATGGCAAGGGTGTCTTCAGATACAGAATTAAAAATTAGTTTTGAAAGTGAGGTTGAAGGGAACACGTGGAGGGCTTCAGTTCTGTTACTATTGTCCTGAGAGTTTGATCAACCAGACTCTTAACTTCACTCTGTACACAGGATATAGGTAAAAACACAGTGTGCTTGTTCTGCTGGAAGATACCACATCTGATAATGATTATTTTCTCCATAAAGTAGCCAGCAAACTACTCACATTTCAAACCTGGAAGCTCAATGCTGTAGTTAGTTGTAGGATTTATCTTCACATCTTCATAACAGTCAATTCCCCAAACGTCGTAAAGTTGATAAAATAAATAAATAAATGACCGCAATATCAAGTGAAAAATTCAATTTGCCCTGCCTTCCACCTAACATGTACAAAAGCGCAGGGTCTTCCAGGAGTTGTCTTAGGAATTCTCTTCTTGGTCCACGGCCTCTTCTTCACTGCCCATCCTCGATGTTTGGCTCCAGTAAATATCGTATTTTTTGCCTGGTAAACTTGCTGGTCAAACTCTCCGTTGATAATGCTCATATAAAACGTGGCTGCTCGACCTCCCCGAGGCGCAGATGAGACGGGCCAGTGGTGCACCCGGCACCCGCACCTCAGCCAGCGCAAGCTGGTCCTCACTTTTATTGCGCCACGGGATTTGTTTCACCTTCTGACTCGCGCGTGTGAGCCGATCTGCCAGGCCGAGCACATCTGGTACCTACACCGGTAGCAGGGGGCCACCTCTGTGCCCTCTCTCCTTTATAGAGAGGCGTGGACTGAGTTCTCACTGAAGCGGTGAGGTCTGTGCAAGGGGCGCTGTAACCTTGGTGTACGACATATTTGCATTTGTGACATAGACTGTTATTGAAACGTGACCGATGAGGTTCAAATTTGTCTGGTAAAATAAATTGGAGTTTTACAGAGTTTTGACAGTGGTGTAAAAGTGGTGTAAAAGTGCAATTGCACTCAAATACTGTAGGGCTCCCAAATATCAAATACCAAATGACATAGTGCTACTTTAATTGACACCCTGTAGTTTGGATGGTAGGATATTCTCTTGAAGTCAGGTGGAGCTCCGTCCGACACTGCAGATCTATTTGAATAGAAGACAAAACCCGTGTTAAACCTGGAATATGTATACATATACTTCCATCTGTAAGGGTCAAAGCCAAAAGAGAGGGAGCTGCTGGACGACATCTGGGGTGACATGATGTCAAAAATATCTAATAAAAGAAAATAGCTCTCTCATAATTGCACCACAATCAATTCCTGAACTGATACAACCAATCAAGTGAGTCGAGTCACTGATTTGGGCTGAGGTTTTAGGCTAGTCCCCTGCTTTGGGGACCCCACTGGGGGCCTTTCCATTCATGTAATATGACACACCAGGTAAAATTGCATCTACTTGACCAGAGGAATCCAACGGTGCCGGGTACGTCCCTCTCCAGAAACGGGGCGGGGCTTAGATAAGTCCTGACCCCTTTTTAACTTTTGACCTTTGCAGACCTTCACGGCAGAGCGAGGTGACAAACACGGGCTCAAATGGCATGTTCTCATCGAGACCAATCAAACACCTTCAACTGGTGGTTCAGGGTAGAATTGCCTTAACATGACCTCATCGCACTGGCACTGAGGCCTAGAGGTGTCCATGCGGGTGGAATTAGGGGGCAAATCAGACATGAAATGACATCTACTCGTCGAGACGAATCCAATGGTGCCAGGTTCTTCCCTCGGTTCTTCCCCCAAAAAGGGGCGGGGCTTACCTCTGACCTGACCCTAAACCCCACCTCTCCATACCTCCTCCTCTTCTCATCTCCACTCCTCTCCCCTTCTCCACCACAGATCCTCTCCTTCTTCTCTCTTCTCCTTTCCTATGTTTCTTCCTCTTCCTCTTCCTCTCCCCTCTTGGAGCGAGCAGTGACACACACACACACACACACACACACACACACACACACACACACAAAGTGACACTTTATGAAACCAAATAGACCAAACCAAACAAACTATAATTAGCTGAGAAGCCGTGTCAGAGGCCAAGGAACTATGTCGCTTTATCACCACTTCACCTCCCACACCAAAACCCACACCTCAAATCCCAACAAAACAAAAGAAGTGCCAAGCCAACAGCGGCAAGCCGCCGAGTGTATTTATATACCAGCTTTTCACACTTTGTTTACTTTTATCACTTCGTTTTTGTTTCAGTGTTTATCATGCTAGTTGCGGCCTGACATTTACACTTACAAGGTATTAACTTCATAGATGATATTACACAGGTGCTCACAGTATTTGTATTATACACACCACAAAAATGAATGCTTGCCAAAGAGTTTGTTGGACTGAGGCCGCGAACCCGCCTTGCCGATGGTTGGATGAGTTGGGTTCCAGGATACTGTGCAGCTTTGGCCCATGGTTTTGGGACGCTGAGTCTCTGAAATCTTGGGAAGTTTAGCCCCTGGAGTCTTTGGAAGTTTGGCCTCTGGAAACTCGAGAATCTCGGGTTCAGGGAAGTTCTTTGGAATTTTTGGATCTTCGGAACTGCTGGACATAGGATGCTGGCAAATTTATGGTCCTGTTGGAAGGGCTCAGCCATATCTCGGCCAGTGGCTGAACTCAACTCAGTACGTACACCCCACCGAAGGCCAAGGGTTTGCTAGATGGGTGGAGGGCCCACATATCTGGCTGTCTGTGGGTGTCAGAGGGGGGGGCTGTCTTCCAGGTTTCCTGCACCGAGCGCACTCGGCTACATGGGGTTGGCGCTAGGGGCTTGTGACCAGGTGGGGCATAATTGGCTTGGCTGATGGCTGATGGCTGATGGCTGATTGTGGTTTGGCAGGCCTCGCCTTTGCGCGGGGTGTTGGTGGGCATGGGGGTCCCACCGGCTAGCCTGTGGGACAGGCGTTTCTGGCAGGGTGTTGGTCTGTCGGACTTGGCTGCAGGCCTGGGTTCTGCACATGCGGCTGCTCGGCAGGCTTCCGGCTTCCCTGGGGGATGGAGGGTCTTCTGTGGCTGCAGGGCGAGGTGCTCGGGGCTTTCCTGCGGTCATGGAGTGTCTATACGTCTGCGAGACTCAGGAGTGGCTGCGGGGCCTTTTCCGCTGC
>NC_137192.1:17532064-17539564 GCF_960531495.2 Zeus faber
TTTCACAACATAAAGCATCACGTGTAACAGAAGACTGTTGACTTTAAAGAGGACACGCTTCCTTTCATCCCAACTCCAGTGACGCCGCGCGACGTTAAGACAACAGACGTCAAAGATCAAGACAATTATCAGACGACGCCGAGAAAAGATTGGAGCAGACGCATTCAACTCCTTTCTTTGTTTCCCGGACACCCCGCTGTTGAGGAACAGCAGGAATCCGCAAATCCGCTCATTGATTGTGGGGCCATTTTCAGTGGAACACTCACATTCTGAAACTCTGGGGCAGATTCGCAAAGCCACTGTGCGGCTTTGCGAATCTGAAAAACGGGCGCAAATTACAGAAAAAGCGAGCATCAAATTCAAAAGCACCCGAAATGCACTGTTTACTGTGCTGCCACGCAAATGGGGTCTCAGTGCACGAGCTGAGAGAGCTGGTGGTAATTCCCCGAGACCACAAATAAGGCAAAAAAGAGAGAGCTGGTGCAACTGAAACTCATTTAAAAGGGTTGTCACGCCCAGACTTTCCAGTTATCCGTGAATAATATTTTGACATTATTATTCTAATTATTTTTACTGTCACGGCATCTGAAGGTAGTGGAACGAGCGGCGGCCTGTGGTTTTCAAAACGCACTCCAAAGTTGTTGACACTTTGTTTTGTACAAAAAAAGGCGTTACAAACGTTGACAGAAACAGTTCTATTATTCCTATTAAATTCAAAAGATGTCGATAAAACGACTAAAGGTTATAGGGAATAGCAATAAAGTGGTCAAAACTGGCATTCAACCGCAGATGGCATCGAATCTGCCGGACCATGGACAGCTCCGCAGGCTGCAGCCTTTCCCGTGCAGTGGCCGGAACTTTGTAGCGCAAAATAACTGTCTAATTTCTACATTGTTATAATAACATTCAGTGAGAACTACAAAGTAAAAATGTAAATATATACACATTTTAATCATGCGTAAGTGAACTGTGTGGGTTTTATTATAGATTTTCTCATGCTATTTAAATGTTTTATAGTCACTGCACATAAACCTAAAAATATGGGAGACGATAGCACCGGCGCAGCACCTCAAAGGATTTGCTTACAATTTTACATTTTCATTCAACATTTTTAATCAAAATAACTACTGTCTGACAAGAACAAGTTCAAGATTTATTCAACACCGATAAATCGTAAAACAGGCAAATGTAGAGCAGTGGCACAAATACGTAATGAGTCTCCAATAGAGACCCCCACGCTTCCCCGCCTGCTGACGGACGGATTATTTACTCTGCCGCCTGGATTATTGTGATCGGATGCAAAACGAGGGCAAATTGCACGAAGCAGCAAAACTTTATAGCCCTGTTTGCGCTAGCATAACTTTACTGCAAGACGGCCCAGATACTTTATGTCCTCCCCCTCAATTTTCAAAAAAGTTTTTGTCCACACCAGTGGCGTTTTTGAAAATAGCTTTGTCCACAGGAGAACGCAAAAAACGATTGAAAACACTGACATAAAGTTCAAGTTCAAGTTCAAGTTCAAGAGATTATTTGTCACATACATGCCAGGCCTGTGGGGGGCAATAAAGCCTGATGTCAAACACCACAGAAGAACAATGGGAGCGTGCGCATTGATGGGCTTCTTCTTGAGCGGCGAATACAACAGCACGGTGACCAGTCCCGGTTTGTCCGGGCTGGTCCCGGTTTCGAGCTGCGTGTCCCGAAAAATATCTGTAAAAAACTAAAATGTGCCGGTTTTTCTACTTATAGGTACAAAATCACCTCTCCGCTCCTCTCCGGCAATTTGCGCCACTTTTCCAAATCTGCCTCCTTTTCTCCAAAAAAACCCCCCCTAAATTAAACCTAACAATACTAGCCACACATAAACACAGCGGTAGTCCGCTGTTATTTGTAGGTTTCTGGTGCATGCTCAATGTGTGAAACAACAATTGCCCATGTGTAAATCGAGGTCATGATGTCATCGAAGCCTCCACACGCATGTATTCGTCCACACGAATACACAGAAAACTCCGTTTTGAAAACTCTCCCCCCTAGAAGGGGTTTTTCAAAAGCTTTGTTTTCAGTGACCTGAAAAATGTTGGTACTTCCTAATAGTTTGAAATACTAGGTTTTAGAAACACCCTGTGGTGTGGTTGGTGGTTGGGTTTGAGCAGCCACACCTGTTTGGGTCAGGGGAATTGGGCCCAGGATCGAGGTGGCTGTACGCCTGTTGCTCATTTGACCAATCAATAAGCAACAGGTAAAGACCCCATCCCCACATACACAGGAGAGGGGCCCTTGTCATGATATGTTGTCCATCTGCTCCGGGCTTGTTCCATCTTGCCCACGCTTTGCAATAAAACCGATGTGTCTCTGTGTCGGCGGGCCCTGAAAACGCCTCTCGGATGGCGTGCGGCGGGCGGTTCTACTACAAACCCATGTAGGTATGGACGAGCTCTGTCCTCTGAGCTCCTGGGTGTCATCTGAGCGTGCTTCTTTGTGACCGGCTTTCTCAAGGTCTCAAGCAGTGGTCTGTCTTTTGTGACCCAAAACCCACGAAATGAATGTAGAGGTTAAGCTTCTCATTCTCTCATTGTGAATACATCATGCTGGAGGGAGGTTTCTCAGAGCAGCCATTGTATTATTCTGCAGTTGTCTCGAACAGGAGAGGCTTGTGTGTAAACAACAAATAATTGCAAACAATTTTAATGATTGCGTTTGTGTGTGTGTTTGTGTGTGTGTGTGTGTGTGTGTGTGTGTGTGTGTGTGTGTGTGTGTGTGTGTGTGTGTGTGTGTGTGTGTGTGTGTGTGTGTGTGTGTGTACACCGTGGAGGGGGTATATATGCATGAGAAAGGAAGCAGGAGCAGGAATCTCATGCAGGTATGAGTCTCTCCTCCAGGCCACAGTCCATCTGGCAGAGAACACACTCCCTGTCTCTCAGAAAACACTTTATTTTATCTATCTATCTATCTATCTATCTATCTATCTATCTATCTATCTATCTATCTATCTATCTATCTATCTATCTATCTATCTATCTATCTGTCTGTCTGTCTGTCTGTCTGTCTGTCTGTCTGTCTGTCTGTCTGTCTGTCTGTCTATCACAGACAGCAACAATAAAATGGTTGTTCTAAAAGTGATTATTATCACTTGAAAGTATATACATATTGATCATTTATACCTCATACTTAAAAACGTCATAGTTTATCATGTGCATAAAATTTGCATTTGTATATTCTGTTTAATTATATATATTTGGCGATTTCTGTTCTCTATTATTATATTTTTTTTGTATATTATGTCAAATAAATATAGACTCTTAAGCCAGCAATGCAACAAAACTCACCACAACAAATTCCTTGTTCAACTCAATATATTTGTCGAAATAAAAAGATTCTAATTCTAATTCCAAAAGCTGTTACACCCAATGTGCGATTGTCTGTTGAAAAACAACAGTAACATATATTACATATAATTGCATGCATTAAATACTGTAATAATTGAAAAACTAGTTATTTGTTCCTTTTTTTTCATTGTCCAACAACATTACAGTTTACTGTATTTCAAAATGATGACACGTGATACATAATGCTATTTGATAGGAAAAAAACAATTAGATTTTTCTTTCTTGTCTTTTTTGGGATATCTGTTTTGGAGAGCAGGCCGTTTGGCTGTGTGCCAGCCGCCAAACATCTCCCGCTAATCATCCTTGAGTGCACTTTAGTTTGTAACCCAATCTTCGCCACGTTCTGCCTCCTCTCTCTGCCTCCGCATCCCTGCCTCCCATCCCTGCCTCCCTCCTTGCCTCCCCTCCCTGCCTCCCCTCTCTGCTAACCCCTTCCTGCCTCCCTCCTTGCCTCCCCATCCCTGCCCCCCCTCTTGCCTCACCTCTCTGCCTCGCCTCTCTGCCTCCCCCTCCCCGCCTCCCTCCTTGCCTCCCCCCCCCCCCCCGCCTCCGTCCTTGCCTCCCTCTTTGCCTCCCCTCTCTGACTCCCCTCCCTGCCTCCCCACCTTTCCTCCCTGCTCTGCCTTCCCCCTCTCTGCCTGCCCGCTCTGCGTCCGCACCCCGCCTCCCCCTCTGCCTTCGCCGTCTCTGCCTCCCTCCCCGCTCTACCTCCCATCAAGGCCTCCCCTCTCTGCCTCCCCGCTCTGCCTCCCCCCTATCTGCCTCCCCCTCTGCCTCCCGTCTCCGTCTCCCTGCTCTGCCTCCCCCCTCACTGCCTCCCCCCCTCCGCCTGCCTCACAAAATCCAACTGATCATCGATCCTGGCTCCGACCATGTGATTATCATGTGTTTTACGGCTCTCTGGACACGGGGCTTCATTGTTTTAGAGGCCGTGTCTGGTTTCTGGTGATGGGTTTGGATGAGGTCAGCATCGGGAGAGAGGGAGAGCTGAGGAGAGAAGAGTGGAAAGAGAGGGAGAGAAATAAAGAGAGAGAGCAAAGAGAGAGAGAGAGAGAGAGAGAGATGGAGGAGAGAAGATGGGAAGATGCAAAATGAGGAGAGAAGGAGACAGTCGAGTAGATAAGAGGGGAAAGAGAAAATACAGAGATAGTAGAGGAGGGAACGAAGCGAAGCTGAGAGAGAGTGTGTGAGGGAGAGAGAGAAAGAGAGACAATGGGAGAGAGAGAGAGAGAGAGAGAGAGAGAGCGCTCCATTACAGAGAAGAGTTTAATCGATACTTTGAAGCATGACATCATCGCTTAGCCGGTCTGGCGGGAAATCGGGCACTCGGCCAGTAATCGACAGCAACCAAAACCGCGTCATAAATCATTAATGTCATCCGTCCATCCCTCCATCCATTTATCCATCTCTCCATCCATCGAGGGCAGTGTGATGTTACAGGCCGGACACCTTCCAGCCAAACAACTAATTTGTCAACAAAGAAATCTGGTAATGGCTGGTCTCCAGTAATTGCCGCAGAGTCTATCTATCTATCTGTCTGTCTGTCTGTCTGTCTGTCTGCCTGCCTTCCTATCTATCTATCTATCTATCTATCTATCTATCTATCTATCTATCTATCTATCTATCTATCTATCTATCTATCTATCTATCTATCTATCTATCTATCTATCTATCTATCTATCTATCTATCTATCTATCTATCTATCTATCTGCCTGCCTGCCTGCCTGCCTGCCTGTCTGTCTGTGTTGCTTCTTTGGATGAATGACATTTGAAATCATGACCATGATGAATACAATAAATTGTACATACGTACATAACTGGTTTTGGTGTTCAAAAGGGTTACGAGTGAAGTTTAAGGACACACACACACACACACACACACACACACACACACACACACACACACACACACACACACACACACACACACACACACACACCAACACACACAAGCAGCAGCGCTCAAGCCAAATCAAGCATGCCTATTAGATGGCAAACAGGAGACATCCTCTAACTTACCCATCTGACCTCTAGACGAGACACTGTGTATTATTTATAAACCACACACACACACGTGCACACACACACGCACACACACACACACACACCCATACACACACACACACACACACACACACACACTCACACACACACACACACACACACACACACACACACAACCACAGGTGAACACATCCATGCGTACGTGGACACATGTGAGTAAGGAAGAATGGCTGTATGGGTGTTGAGTATTTAGTATTCCTGGTAACCAGAGTGGGTCTGGGGGGTCATGGCTTATTCATGGGGCGGGGGAGCAGAGGGTGATGAGAGGGGGAGAGAGGGGAGGAGAGGGGGAGAGAGGGGAGGAGAGGGGGAGAGCCCCGGCAACCCTACACGCTCACCCGTTTTAACTTTAATGACGGGGCAGATCCGCTGACTTTCCCTTTTGACTGGAGTTCAACAGGATCCGACCCAAAGAGAAACCTCACAGCAGAACAGAAAGACAGACAGACAGACAGACAGACAGACAGACAGACAGGCGGATTAAAAGAGAGACTGATAGACGATGGATGGAGAGAAAGACTGACAGTGTGAGAGATTGGCAGACAGGCAGACAGACAGACAGGCAGACAGACATTCAGAAAGACAGACAGGCGGGGAGACAGACAGACGGAGGGACAGACAAACAGATAGAGAAACGGACAACGAGACAGACAGAGAGACTAAGAGAAAGACAGAAAAACAGAAAGACAGACAGATGGACAGACAGACCAACAGATAGGCAGACTGCCAGACAGAGAGACAGACAGATGGACGGAGAGACAGACAGGCAGACAGACAAACAGATGGAAGGAGAGACAGACAGGCAGACGGACGAACAGACAGACAGGCAGACAGACGGACGGAGTGACAGACAGACAGACAGAGTGACAGACACACAGACAGACAGAGCGACAGGCGCACAGACAGACAGAGCGACGGACGCACAGACCGACTGACAGACAGAGTGATAGACAGACAGACAATCAGACGGAAAGTCAGAGAGCCAGGCAGGCAGACAGACAGACACATGAGACAAAGAAGGAGACATTGAGACAATGGCAACGTGATGATGTGATGGAGATTTAAACTCCCATTGGAGGATGAAGGTGATGATAATTCCTTGATGTCACCCAATCAAATTGAATAGAATCAAACAACTGTTGATCACAAAGCGTCTGAAATGTAAATGATTTCAATGCAGAGTCAGAGTCCCAGAGGGTGCTTTAAACACCGGGAAACACCTTTGTAGTACGGTGACGACACTGAATCATCCAGTAAATCCTGCGTTTCCCACACAACATTATCGCGTGTATCAACGCAGGATCTTAAAACCCACGCCAAAAGAAATAAAAAATGAAATCTGCTTCGGACGATTTTGCAGACGAGACATCAAACTTTCTTTCCGCAACCAGGTTGAGGTGACACTGAGAGAGCGGCGAGCTATCGCACATACTAAACCACAGCAACTGTTACAGGACCACGGTTGCCATGGCGACAGTGTGACAGATTCCTGCGCTGTATATGCTTGTGTGATGATGATGATGATGATGATGATGATGACGATGATGATAAAGTGTGTGTGTGTGTGTGTGTGTGTGTGTGTCTGTGTGTGTGTGCGTGCGTATGTATGTGTGCGCGTGTGCATGTGACCAAACAGAGGAAACACTATGGTCTGTGGACACTCCAAGCCGAAATAGGTCTGATGAACACCCACTCACCCGATAAGAGCCTCGTTTCCCGTCAGCCCCAGACTGAGAATCTCTCTGACCCCTCTGAGTCAAAGGATTTGTCACATTCTCCCCCCGAACAAGCCGAGAACGGCGATGTGCAGATGATCCCCCATTCATGGTAACTCCGGGCTGGTGCACAATGTCGTGTTTGTGTAGGCCCGTTTTATTTTTGCCGGGGATGGATTGTAAATAAGCAAAACAAGCTCGCTACGGTGTTTTTTGTGATTCAACACTCGATTCTCATGTAGTGGAACTACCACGCATTTCATGCAGCTTTAATTTTCAGTTGTGCCTGTGAACTGTGGAAGACCATTCCAAATGATAGAGGACAAGTGCTCAG
>NC_137192.1:17544564-17572064 GCF_960531495.2 Zeus faber
AGCATATATTACATTATATTACACTACATTTCATTACATTACATTTTATTATATTATATTATATTATATTATAATATATTATATTATATTATATTATATTATATTATGTTATATTATATTATATTATATTATATTATATTATATTATATTATATTATATTATATTATATTATATTATAATTTAAGGATCATTATAATACAGTCATTTTTAGACCCTTTAATGAGCATAGACTGTGTGCCTTTGGAACCCATGGTCAGAAATCCATGCATCGGATATCCAAATTAAACTCTTGTTCCTGGTGCTGCAAGGAGTCCAAATGCAGCTAAATCAACATCTAAACTTGAGAGTTAATTAGATATAACAGCTCACCTATGCACGCCACATTTCAGGGGGTCATTTTGGGAAGGCAGAGGGTCACAGTTCAGGAGTTGGAACATGAGGTTTGATGGTTTCATCCTTCACGGTTAAAACCTTTCCCTTTCGGAAAACATCTCCAAGGTGTCTCGTTGTTTTTCCTGGTCCGTACATTGTTACTTGTGTACGATGTCTCCTTGGTAAAAAGGTCCAAACACTGTCATGACCAGAAGATCTCAAGCTCTCTGCAGGTGCAGGGCCAGGTCCAGGTCCTGGAACTCACGCCAGGTCCTGAAATCCAAGCGGTTCAGAGGCAATAAGGTTGTGTTTCAGGCTGGTTGGAGACATGACTAACTGAGACAATACCTCCTTCTTCAGCATGACTGCATAATTGTTCAATGAATTGTACTTTCTCAAAGAGTGGGCCAAAATACGTGCACGGGGTGACATTTTTTACATTTGATACTCAAAGATAGAGATAGTGTATAGTATAGAGAGTGTGTCCTTCTATGTCTAATGATTATCCCCAAGAGAGACATCTTTCCTCTTGCTTATCCTGTCTCTAGGGCCAGGGTCTGCAAGTGGTGGCCTTGGGGCCAGATTTGGCCCCTCGGAAAATCCAAGCCTCTATATACTGTACATATACACCGATCAGCCAAAACAATAAAACCACTGACAGGTCAAGTGAAAAGCATTGATCATTCGTTCCAATGGCACCTGTCAAGGGGTGGATATATTAGGCAGCAAGTGAACAGTCAGTTCTTGAAGTTGATGTGTTGGAAGCAGAAAAAATGGGCAAGCGTAACGATCTGAGCGACTTTGACAAGGACCTAATTGTGATGGCTAGATGACTGGGTCCGAGCATCTCCAAAACGACAGGTCTTGTGGGGTGTTCCCGCTATGCAGTACCTACCAAAGGCATTCCAAGGAAGGACAACCAGTGAACCAGTTACAGGGTCATTGGGCGCCCATGGCTCATTGACGAGTGTGGGGAGCATAGGCTAGCCGGTCCGGTCGTATCCCACAGAAGAGCTACTGTCATACTAATTGCTGAAAAAGTTAATGCTGCTATGATGTAACGGTGCTAAAGGTGTCAGAACACACAGTGCATCACAGCTTGCTGTGTATGGGGCTGTGTAACTGCAGACCGGTCAGAGTGTCCATGCTGACCCCTGTCCACCACTGAAAGCGCCTACAATGGGCATGTGAGCATCAGAACCATGACCATGGAGCAATGTGGTGATTAGTGGTGGTTTTAATGTTGTGGCTGATTGGTGTGATATATACTATAATAAATATATATATATATATATATATATATATATATTATTTTTTTTTTTTTTTGAGCTTGGAGATCTGGTACAGCATCTGAATCCAGGTACTTTTACATATCTATTTATGTTTTCATCCTATTATATTAAAATGAAGACACTATATATTTGTTCAGCTTCTGCAAGTTTTGTTTGTTCGAGCTTCAACCCTCAGAGTGTCTGGTCTGGGAGAATCTGGTCCCTACTCAAGTCTAAATTAGGATCTCTGCTTTAGGGGGACCAGAGCGTTGGGTCAGTTTAGGAACACCACCACATGGGGTGGTAGAGGTTCAGTATTCTAACAATTTGACTGGCCAGCCAAGCGTACCTCTTTAAAAGAGGTGTTTAAAAGATTTTTAACAAGTCAGTTCAACTCCTCAAATCTTCGTTCCCGATGAGCGTCTAATGAAGAAACAAACAACGTTGTGCGCTCGGCACAGCAGGCTCCTCTGGGTGGTTTGGCTCAATTTGGTTCAACCCACTTCAGGTCATCTCAGTTCGGTGGCGTTCAGGAGAAATGTGCAGAGGCTGATTATGCAACTGCACTGATAAGCTACAGGGGCCTGATAAGTCTCTGGCTGGGGTCCAGGTCGCGCTGAGAAGACCTTGCCGCTGTTTCCACCACACATGAATCATCTGGTGGAAACCCGGGGCCCGGAATACAAGACAAAAATTGGATTATTTCACATTCCCTAAGAGGCCGCACGGATGCATGCGCGCACGCACACACACACACGCACGCACACACACGCATACACACAAACAAGCACACACACAAGCAGCACACACACACACACACACACACACATCCTAATGCATAAAAACCTTGTGTATCTACAGTGTATGTATGAACTTAACCTTTCATTTTAATTGCGATAATTGAGGCTAAAATAAAGACAGGAGGAAGGAAACCGGGGGAGGCACACATCCTCAACCAGTAAGATAACAATATCAGTTTCTCACTTTGTGTCATACTTGATTCACCCCTCACACACAGACACACACACACACACACACACAGACACACACACACACACACACACACACACACACACACACACACACTTTCATTGACTTGTACTAAGTAGCTGCTGTGACAGCACTGCTGAGCGTTGCCACATTTCTACTTCCTTCCTGTTTAGTGTTGCCATGGTAACACTAAAGGAACCTTCTGTCATTGTCAGATGGATGGGGCCGCAGATTATTTTTATCCTCACTTCCCGTTCTGCGAGGCTCATGTAACCAGCACACTCATCTGTAGCGAGTGTCACTCCTCCTCACTCCCATTCTGAAGTACACAGTAGTAACCATTTCAAAGAACATGAAAGAAATAAATCATTACGAGAATAATAATGATATATCTGCACTAGCTGTGTAAATGAGGATACATTCCTGTGTGTGACCCTTAAAATGTGGTACCACGTTTCTGTACTTTGGAGCCAATAAAAGGTCAGTTGTAATGTAATTGTTTAACCAGTGTCATTGCGTATAATCTAGTCTACCCGGTAACCTGGTGACCTGGTCCACGTACTTATCTGTGATAAAGAATATGACACTGATAAAGATGTACATTTAGTGTGATGTTCAACAAAACTCACCTAAAGTTGTTCAGCTGTATTTTTTTTTTTATTTAGCTTAAAAATAAATAAATAAACAAATAAATAAATGATGAAACAAATAATTAAATGTAATTATTTATTTCATATAGCACTTTTCACTCACTCAAGTAAATTCAAGACAACAACAGCAGGAAAAACAGAGGGGGAATGCAAGGAATACAATATAAAAATAAAACCAGAACCACGACAAAATAAAAGCCGAGGGGGAACCAGACACTGACCAGGCAAAAAGCCAGGTGATGCGGGGACACATCGAGGAAGAAAAGATATGGTGAAAAGGCAACGTTTTCAGCGTGACCTGGAGGTGAGGAGTGAGTCTGAGTTACATGTCTCGGGAAGCGAGGTGCATTGCAGAGTCTGGAAAAAGGTATAAAGGTCCTGTCACTGAAAAAGCAGCTTAAATATAACTGGAGGGTCAGAGAGAAGACCTGAGGAAGAGGAGCTCCATTGTCTGGAGGGCTGCTAGAGGATTAGATGCAAAAAGTTTCAAGGACATTGTCAATATAAACCCTGCCTCACCCTTTTTCACGCTCATAGCCATGAAAATTAATCGATTGAATCATGTCCCGAGTACCATTGTCCGATACATACACACATATATATATATATATATATACATATATACTGTATTTTTGCGTGTTACACGTAACAGAATTTAGATTTAGTTCTGACAAGCACGAAATAAAAGCACTATACTGGTTTCGCTTTTTCTCTATTGAATGGTCTATTCAATTCAAGGTTGGGCAAGAATAGGGACATAGGATCGTACCCTCAGTATGAATTTCATTACTAAATACAATTGAACTGGATCTAAATATCAGCGTTTGCTTTTGTAACAGCGAGCTCCACCAATCAGAGATGCTGCTGTTACACTGAGGATTGTGGGTAGTGTAGTCTCCATGACACTGTAATATAACATGTTTTTCTTCAAACAAGGTTGATATCATCGGGACTAGTGGCTTCTACAGGAGCAAAAATGAATGATTATATACATTGTGTTATATTTACCAGTTATTTATAAACGTTTCAATCCCCAACCCTAACCCTAATCCGAGAAACTACTAAAACTACAATTCTGCGTAATCTTGTTATGCATCTTGATGCAGCAGCCTCATGGGTAAAGTAGTGATGTTATTAAAAAACATGCAAATGAAACAAATTCATGGGATTAAAACGACATGCATGTGTTACTGGCACTTAATTTGGTATGGAAAATATACCTGCGTTGTCAGAATTTACGTGTGTAATATGTAAAGCTCTAAATTATAGGTGAGGCCATTTTAAGTAGGGCCCCCTATTGACACTATCAGCCCTCATGTCCAAAAGACCCTAAACTGACCCTTTCCCCCCACCACTAAAGTCAATGAAAATGTTCCCATTTAAATAAATTGGTTTAAATGTTGTTTTATGTAAAATGTCAGACACCGGGGACCCCGCACGTTGACAATGCTGGCTCTGTGGTTAGCACCGCTGTCTCACAGCAGGCAGGTCCCGGGTTTAATCCCAGGTCCTTTCTTTGTGGAGTTTGCATGTTTTCCCTGTGTTTGTGTGGGTGTGCTCCGGTTTCCGCCCACCATCAGAAGACATGCGTAAGGATTAATACTCCTGTCCGTGCCCCTGAGCAAGGCACTGGCAAAAGAGCTGGAGTTGGTGAAATGCAGGGGGCAAATTTTGTTGTATACTTCTTGTACAATCAAGGGACATTCTACAAGTTAATGTCAACTATGTGCTGTGTAATTGAGTTACCGTGAAATAGATTTATTTTAGTGTCAGTAGAAATGGATAAATACTAAACCTCCAGCAAGGGCGACGTGGTACGGAATGAGTATTCTGTGTTTCCTCGGTACCAAGGTGTCGAACAGATATTGTATCTGAAGCGAGCCACTGTTTTTGGACAAAAAAAGGCTCAGCGCCGCCTTGTAGTTAGTATAGTATAATTCCCTGATGATATTTCTAATGTGGCTTTGAGATGGGCGTGGGGGTGCGAGGGCAGTAGCCAGCATGGGACCCTGCGAGGCCCCGGAACCCGGCGTTTAGAGGAGCCCACCCACTGATAACATCCTAACCCCACCCCTGGGGAATAAAGCGTTCGACCTGTAATTCATGACGATCACGATGCACAAGTAATCTGAACGCTGTGCCCACCCTGCGTTCCAAACGAGTGGTTTATGAAAATGAAGAACCGTTCATGCATAGTCATACAAACGTTATAAAGCGTCCACTAAGCAGCAAGTTCACACCGATAAATGAAAATCAGCGTCTGAGACCAATAAAAACAGTTCAAGCTCCATCGACAACAGAGTAAAATATTGATGCAACATGAACCTTAAACTGTGTGCGGTTGTGAAATTATCTTTGGAATGACGAAAGAAGTGAATACTTTGTATTTCATTAGGATGCACATTTGAATCAGTACACACAACAATCAGTAAACACATTTTCAGTCACTTGGGGAAACTATTCATTTGAACCCACTGAAATGTTTTCTATGATAAAGCGAGTGGACATCGCCTCGTGTAAATATTCTAGCCCTTTGACTTCATAAACAACATGAAAATATAGTGAAATTCCTTTAATCACTTATTTTCATATATTTTGTGGATATGGTTCTGAAATTGTCAGATGTGCGCATTCACAAACACATATTTAACTTGTAGCGCGACTGTAGCACACACACACACACGCACGCACGCACGCACGCACACACACGCAGGCGCACACACACAAAGCAAAATCAAGTGCACACACACGTGCCTCCTTTTAAAAAGTGGACCGTGGAACATGGACTGTGGTGTGGTAATCACCTGTTGTTACTATTTAACAAGCGGCCGGATGCACGGGGCACTTATCAGTCTGGCAGCTGGACACCTCGCCCCACCAGGGTCATGTTTCACTAGGGAGGGAGGGAGGAGGGGAAAGAGATCCACTGAGAGACAGACAGACGGACAGACAGACATACAGACAGATTGATAGATAGACGGAATAAGCAATAAACCAAAATAATAAAAAATAAAAAATAAAAAGTAAAAATGGCAGTAAAAATGTATAATAAATACCAGAAAATACACCTAAAAATAAACAACAAACGATGAAAGGGACAGCCCAGGGGGTGTGTGACTAAATCAAACAATCTGAATAAATAACAGCTGAATACAGATGTTATGCACGTCAAGACAATGCAGCGTGCGTGTCAGAAGTCAGCGAGAATATTGTGAATATTCTCTGCGGCCTCACGGTTATTTTCCAACGGTTGCAAAGATCAGATCAGAAGATAAGATCCAAGTGAGTGTGTTTGTTCACCAAGGGCAGGATCAAAGTCAGACCCGCACAGAGCAGCGAGGTTCAGGCTGGAGCGCAGAGGAGCTGTGAAAGTCATGGAAATGGGATTAATGGCTCGGAGGAAAAGTAAAACATTGAATAAAATTAAACTGTTTTGTTTTGATCAGACGGACGGACAGACAGACAGACAGACAGACAGACAGACAGACAGACAGACAGACAGACAGACAGACAGACAGACAGACAGACAGACAGACAGACAGACAGACAGACAGACAGACAGATACATAGCTACATAGATAAAGATAGACAGACAGACAGACAGACAGACAGATACATAGATACACAGATAAAGCTAGACAGACAGACAGACCGACAGACAGACAGACAGATAAATAGATGCATAGATAGATAAATAGAAAAATAGGCAGACGGACGGACAGACAGACAGACAGACAGACAGACAGACAGACAGACAGAGAGATACATAGATAGATAAACAGATAGATAAACGAACGGACGGACAGTGAGACAGATAGACAGACAGACAGACAGATACCATAGACAGATAGACGGACAGATGAACAGAGAGAAAAAATAAATTTTGCTTCATTTGCTTTAATGGATCCATGTGAATTTACCAAACCACTTCTTTCCAAACCACCACATTCCAACAGACGTTTGTGTCTCTGCAAACCTGGTCCTGATGGAATGATGGAACCAAGTGACTTTTCTCTCTCCATCTCCTCCTCTGTCCCTGTTTGCATCGTGCTCTCTCTCCTCTCCCTCTCCCTCTCCCGCGCTCTCTCCCACCCTCTCCATATCCCGCTCATTATGCTCTTGAAGTGGTGTTGTGCAGAGCGAGGGCGGTGCAGCTTCTTTATATAACGGTGAAACAGTGAAAGAGTGAAAGAGTGAAAGAGCGGAACGGAACAGAAGCACTTCCCCGCAGCGGCCGCAGCCTCTCGCTGTAATCATCACAGTCCATTAAGAGAAGCTCACACAGCCCCCCTCCCCCCCCCCCCCCCCCCCCCCCGTTTGTCAATGTACAGCCTGCATTTTTACACGACTCCGCACATCAAGGGACGTCTTAACCAGAGGAGGAATGTTAGCGGGGAAGAGAGCGTGGGTGGATGGATTTGGGATATTCGGAGCGAGCGCACCAGAACGGCATTGAAGCGTTCTCTCGCCGGAGGAGTTGGAGGAAAGGAGGAGAAAGACGCGGGGGAACGCGCATCGGTTGTGTACATGCGAAGTCGAAGAAATAACGCTGACAGACACATTCAATATTTTTACCGTGTTTGCAGGGTAATTTGATCACGGCACAGGCACCAATGCAGGTCCAGGCACATATGCTGCAAACACCCACACGCACACACACACACACACACACACATACACGCACGCACACGCACGCACGCACACATAGAGGAAATCTTCTCGGATTGCACAACACAGAGAGCATGTTGCCGCTTGCAGCTTTGCAGCAGAGTTACAGTGTGTGTGCAAAGGGTCAATTACCATTCCACTGTAACTGCTGCTGAGTTTTTCTGGAAGTGTTTCATCCGTGGGCAAAGAGGCTTCCACGCTGAGGTCAAGAGGAGAGCTTTGGGCGCAGACCCGACGAGGTTACCGCTTTTACCTTTTGTCGTCGATAAAGGCCGTGTGCGAAAGAAGCCAGGGATCGCTCTCGCAAGTTGTCAGATGGGTTTTTTTGGGGTTTTTTTTTTTTTTTTCTACCGCCCTCTCTTTTTTTACCCTCGGTTTTGGCGAGGGAATCCGCCAAATGACAGGCTGGCGAAAGGAATGCCGTGTCAATTGCAGAAATTACTTTTATACAACGGAGCCTGGAGTACGCACAGTAACCAAACATTACTGTGTGACGTACCGCCGCAGTTTAATTCCAAACGTGCTCCTGCAACCTCTGCAGACTATTTGTATGTTTTGTTTCCGCAGGGGGCATCCCTGCCTAGATACCCTTCCTCAAAGGGTTATATTATATATCAGGACGGGAAGGACCGGCGAGAAGGAACTGGGCAGCATCAGCGAAGGAGACGTGATATCATGAATGGGTCCTGGAGTAGGACGGCATCAAGAGGTTTTGGAGCAGAGAACAATGCCCACGGGAGGAGGGAGAGGGAAACAGAAGGAGAGGAGGAGAGGGAGAGGGCGAGCTAGAGGGTAGATGGTAACAGGAGAAAAGAGAGGCGGTTATTTATAGCCGATTAGCTCAGCTCTCGGTTCTTTTTCCTCCCTGCGCCCTCCGTCCTCTCGCTCACCAACTCGTGTTCATCTCCCCGCTCCACTCCCTCGCTGTCGGTTCCTCTTCCCTCGAGGTCTTGCTACATGTTGCGCAGATGTGCAGCCATGAACCACCGATCCCGGAGCTGGCCCACCTGCATGCGCACCAGTTATTTTATCAGGATGTACAGGGCTACTAATGTTAACCAAAGCATGAATAGAATGGGTGCATCTAACTTGCAGGGTAATAAGTATGTACACACACACCCACACACACATACACACACAGCTGTGGGTTTGAGGAGATGTGGCAAAGTTGATGTGGGGGCAATCGGATGTTTGTTGTCAAAGGCCTCGGAAATTACAGCACTTTTGAAACCACAGCAAAACACAGCCCTGTAGTTTAGCGTTCAGTGTGTACGTGTACGTGTGTATGTGTGTGTGTGTGTGCGTGTGTGCGTGTGTGTGTGCGCGCAGGGTTGGGGGGGCACCACACCACAGCCTCGCTTTAAACAACTCGTGTCCGGGGGCTGATTGTCAATGCGCTCGTAATAGTAGTGAAATAACCAAGAAACACAGCGTAAAGAAAAAATAGTTCAATATTTATTTGCGGTAAAAACGTGTCATGTATTGTTTTTCCATTTACTGTACAATACGCATCCTGCTCCTTCTGCACGCGGCGAGGGGGAACGTCCCCGGCTGAACGTGCCCCGTTTCTATACACAGAGACAGATTGCATCTTTTAAAAACTGTTTACAGCACGATACAAAACAGCTCTCCAACGTGTGTTGAGCTGTAACACGATGCAAGATGCATTGTCAAAAAAAAATCCCTGAAAAATTCCTCAGTGAGGTAACATTTTTAAATCATTCACTTTTTTTTTTTTTTTTCCTTTCCTTTAGTTTTCCCCTCATTCTAGCACTCCGTCCCACGCCATTTTCCCATCCCATTCACTCTTTCCTCCCAAGCTCACCGGCACATTCTTACCAAGATGTGGCTACAAGAAAGGACGCAGAAACCGTCGTTCCTGCGATCTGGCAAATTTACAAACAGAGAAAGACTCGGTTTCTCTTTTTTCGTTTCTTACAAAGACACAAAAAGAAAAAAAAAAAAACCCACAAGAAAGCAGCTTGAAATTAACTTTTTTTTTTTTCTCATAAATAGAAAAAGATCAGTTACTGAAATATATTTCAATCCTGGGGCGCAAGTAATGGAGTCGTGGACATTTCCTTCTTGTGAGTGGGGATGTAACTCCCGGCGAGGGAAGTCCATTCAAGCATGGTGGGGTCGCTCTGGTCTCTGACACTATAACAGGAGAGCAACATTGCATATCAACTCATAACGTATATATTTAGATATATATCCATATCCAAAGGCCACAGGAATAGCACAGAGCACATTATCAAAACAAGACAGGAAAAAGATCTTGTTGTTATGTCAACCACGTGCCATGTTCTTCTATTGTCAAACATAACTGGCATGCTAAACCGCAGCTCTGGCTTAGGTTGGTGTGTTGGTGTGTGTGTGTGTGTGTGTGTGGGTGGGTGGGTGGGGGGGTTGGGTTTTGGGCCTTTTCTTCGTTTTGGTTCAGGACACAGCGCACCGTATGTTTTTTTTGGACACCCCAGGTGAAATGTTACTTCAGTCCAAAAGCTATTGAGCATTGGATCTTGTATAGTTATACAGGATATATATTTATATATAGAGAGAGAACAGATATAGTACAAAAAAAAGAAGAATTAAAAATGCTGAGGTCTTGAATCTACAAAATACTGCAAAAACGGTGGTTGATATATTGCAGAGTAATAAAAAAAAAGACCTCGTTGACCCGTTACAGTAAAGGACAATTCACTGTCCATTATTACCGTGTTCTGATTCAAATAACAGATAACAAACTGTAATTTTTTTTTTTTTTTTTTTTTTTTTTTTTTTTTTGTTTGTTTTTTTACACACACAATGTGTTTTTTTTTCTTCTGAAGTGAGATACAAAGATTATTGAACAGTCAGCATTAGAAAGAAGTTAGAAAGAATATATAAGGCCAGCAAAAACCAAGTCTGGTCAGATTCACCAGCGGTCCCTTCTGAAACCCAGCGCGATGTTTCTGTTCAAGACCCCGGCCGCATCAGCGTGTTGGAAACTAGTCATTTCGACCCAAAAATATTCTACATCTGTGTGCATGGATGCACTTGTATTTCTCCACCCGTAATATAAATTGTTTTAACAAAATCCTAAAGCATTGAGGGAATATAGCTGCAACACAACGGGGGGAACCTACGTCGAAGCTTTTGGAACTGACATAGAGCGTCAAGCAGTCATACATTCAGCGTTTGTCCCGCTTTTTAATACGGACAAAGAGTTGAAACGGCCTCGAAACTATTCCCAAACACGGCTGATGTGGGCCGGGTCTCAAGAAACCCCCCTGGCTACGCACTGTGCACCACTGCGTTCAGCGGCGACAGTAGTTAAAAAAACCGTCCTTGGCATTCGTCTTTGAGCTGCTGGAGTGACATCCAACCCCTGGTTCCTCCTCCTGCTAGAGAGCATACAGTACCTCCGCATGCTCAGGTATAGAAAATAATAAAGATCCTTTGACCATTAGCTCTATATCATATAGTCATTACTTTGCGTATAATATATATATTTTTATCTATATATTTAATATCATATACCCAAGGCTTAAGGGTGAATCAACTCAGACAAAAAGGTTTCTTTGAGGAAATGGCCGACCCCTCTGATGAGAAGGACCTCCACGCCGTAGTCTCCAATGTAGTAGAGGAAAGAGAAGCTGTGTAAGTCGTTTAGTGCAGTCTGTTGCTGAGGCCAGTCCCGCAAACCTCCGCCTCCACCTCCGCCACCCACCACCCACCACCCACCACCGATCCATCCAGGTCGCTACCCGAACACGTTCCCCACCCTGACGTCACTCCGCTTCTCCGCCGCGTTCGGGCATTCCGGGAGGCGAGGCGAAAAAAAAAAAAAAAGGAAGAGGCAAAGAAGTCAACACGAGAGCGTCGAGGCACTTCCCTTCAAAGGGCTGTTTAGTAACTTCGGAAGAATGTTGCGAAGGGATTTCATGTCATACGGTGACCCATGCCCGGCTCCATGTCCAGACCCTACAGTACATCTACACTTCAACTTTGTGGATTTGAAAGACGGCGGAAAAAGGGTTTTCGTGATGGCAGCCAAAAAAAATAAAAACAACATATTGCGAGAGAATTGACTCAAAGTAAAAGACTCGTAGGAGTTTTGATTTCGCTGTTGCCTTTTAAAGGCTCCAGTCCCTCCAGATGAACAATGGAATTACGCTCTCATCCATTTGGCTTCATGGTTATTTAAAAATCCTTGGTCAAAATGTCTCATGTCGCGATTAGTCTTTAGCCCAAACCTTGAACCCCACCCTAATTCCCTGGAATCCCCCCCCACCCCCCGCGACCCAGCCCTCCACCCAACCCTGGTCCTGACTCCCCCACCGCGCTGTGCAGCTGTCTGGGCTCATCGCGGCCTGGGACTGGCCTCTCTCTCTCTCTCTCTCTCCTCTCCTCTCCTCTGAATGTCTCTTTATCTGCCTGTCCCCAGCACTGGCTCCAAGTGCCAACACGTCAATGGCTACACCACTGTGCAAACTGCATTAGGTCATGAGCAACCTAGGGGAATAAAACTACAAAAAAAAAAAAAAAAAGAACAAAAAAAAGAGAAACATCTCAACAATGTACTTTTGGCCGAGCAACTTACAACCAACCTTTTCTTCCGTAGTTTTACAATCTCTTAAGCATTGGATTACTTAATGTTTTGGGGAAAAAAAAGACAATAGGTTTTATGCTTATATATAAGGTATACATCTGTGCGTTAATGTACACAAAAAAAAATGCATATTGACAGTCTTGCCCATAAATGTTCTGATAAGCACATTAACATACATACATACAGTACAAACATACATACTTTTGCGTGTGTGTGTGTGTGTGTGTGTGTGTGTTAATTCCTTGGTTTTTAAAAACTCTACATTCAGTAGAGGTTTCCTCCTAGTAAATCCCAGATTCTCCAGATTGGCACCAGTCGACTCAGCGTGCCAGCTGAGAAAGACAGAGAGGGTGTTGCCGTCTCATAAATTAAGCACTGTAGATTTCCATGTTGCTATCTTTGTATGAAGCTGTCTGTCCCACTGTCGCCATCGCTCAGTTTTTTTTTTTTTTTTTTTTAAATCAGTCAATTTACCTCTGGTACGCCCTTTTGTTTTCGTTTACCCACACAAACCGCCCCCCCCCACGAGGCCAGCCGATCAGGGCTACCCCGCCGCCCCGGCCGCCACCCAAACCGTGGTGTCATCTGCCCACCTGTCAGTCGCCATCTGGGTGGAAAAAAAGCTTTAGCATTCCGCGCTGCGGCTCCCTCCCTCTTGTAGCCTGTCACCGACGAGCTCCCGCGTCGCCTCAGCATCGCTCCGTCGGCGGCCTGACTCTCACCCGGAAGCCTCGGGGAGACTAAAACATTCATTAAAACCCGCTGCCACCCCCTGCGCCCCGCCCCCCTCCCCCTACACCTTCTCCTCCTCCGCCGGTGCAGCCGTCGTTACCGTGGCAACAACCACCTCGACCCCCCCCCGCCTATGGGAAACGGAAACAGGGAAACGGCAGCGCCGACCGCCTCTTCTCATGTGGACTCCAGGGTGTCCAGCTGGAACACGTTGTGGTTGGTGGGCGTGGTGAAGAAGAGCTGCTCGTGCGCCGGGGAGGACGAGTGGTTGTCGCAGGGGCTGCTGAGGCCCAGCGTCCGCTCAAAGTCCAGCAGCTGACCCATGAAGTTGAAGTTGGGAGAGATGTTGGACTTCTTCCGCTTGACGAAGTCGTAGGCGTCGTTGAGCGACAGGTTGAGCTTCTGCATCAGGTAGGCCACGGTGACCGTCACCGAGCGGCTGATGCCGGCCAAGCAGTGCACCAGGATGCCGCACTTTTTGGAGCGGGCCTCGTCTGGCGGAGGACCGGGAGGGCGGAGACGGGGGCGAGGGAGGGGAGACAGCAAGACAGAATCGAGGGAAAATTAGGTCACCGGGGCGAAAAAACAAACATTCTGATGATATTGAGGTGCCCACTTTCAAAACGTATATATAGTATTAGGCAATTCACAACAAAAATCACACCGCAGACCAAAAGCAAGGATTAAGGTATTTAGACTTCAAAAAAAATATGAATGAATCATTGATGTTATGAAATTCTGTTTCTGATTCACAGCTTACTATGGCAACCGCATCCCATTACAGTCGAGGAAAAGAATTTCCATTGAGAAAGTCTTTTTTTTCCTGCTTTCCAGGGTTACATGTGTGAAAAACATGAATAAAATCCTCTTCCATTATTTACAGACTACATCTATAGGCCCTCTTTCAGTTACAAGGGTTGGGGTAAGCCCATGTAACTGTCCATTAGAGCAGAAGTTAAGTGCTTCCTTCCTCATCTCTCTCTCTCTCTCTCTCTCTCCCTCTCTCTCTCCCTCTCTCTCTCTCCCTCTCTCTCTCTCCCTCTCTCTCTCTCCCTCTCTCTCTCTCTCTCTCTCTCTCTCTCCCTCTCTCTCCCTCTCTCTCCCTCTGACCGCCGGTTGTCACCTTATCTGCATCTCTTGTTATAGGATTGGGGTCAGTTGGCTCACAAACTCAAGCTGTTGAGAGGGATGGCAAATTAATTTTGCATGTGACGTGTGCTCGCAAAAATATAGAAAGTCAAAAGTAAAAAGGCCCTCCATTCCTCGTCGGGATGACCGAACCCAAAATGACAAAATGCATCCAAGTCCGATATGTAATCACGGGGCTCTGGAAAATGTACAATCCCAATTTTAAGCCACATCTAAATGTTAATCGGATTGCGCGTGTAATACAAACAGCTTTCCCCTCATGTCCTAGAAACAGCGATATTAGCCCCGCGGGGTGGTTTTGATGTTAAACTATTGCATTTTAACACCTATTTTTTTTTTTTTTTTTTTTTTTAAAGGTCTGGCCCTTTAATTTCCCATATCATGCACAGAAACCTTACATGTATTAGACTGGTTTTCATCGTCTTGTTAGTAAAAGAAATCGCATCTGAGCTGCTTCGTGCTGTAAGATTTGAAATAGTTTTCTGAGATATTCATTTTGAAAAGCAACAGGGATTAATAAATTGCAACAAACAGGTTCTACAGAGCCCCGTAGGCTATGATGTACGATACAACCGGTCTGACAGCGCTATATAATGGTGTGCTACTGATCTCTGCCGTGACCTCTGCATGCCCTCTGTCATATTCTCTCGTTTTAACAGTGACATTACTCTAAAAAAAGACAAAACAAAACATTCCAACGGTCTGGACATTCAAGACAAAAAAATAAAGATAAAAAAGTGCCATTCTCAGGAAACCCTTGAGAGCGGGAATTCCATCATTCCCTTAGCACTCGGACAGAAGGAATTATGGGCATTCCGTAGGGTTGAGGACATAGATCGCTAACTGATATTGTGTGAAGGTCCTATAGTTATGATAACAACAAAATTCCAAAAGAATCTGCTGAAGGTCACGTGTTCATTATCTATCAAAAAGATATACATTGTGCAGAGGATTTTTGCTAGACGGTTTCAACAAAAACATAAATCTATATCCATAAGGTAAACATTCCTTTGCTAAAAAAAAAAAAAAAAAAAAAACCATCGCATGATTTATGGATAAAGCACATGTATGTAAGGAGAGTGTACAGAGGCCAAGGCCATAAAATTGCATGCTTCAGCACACACAGACACAGACACACGCACACATGCACACGCACACACACGCGCAGACACGCACACACGCACCAACTCGTCCACCCCACCCCCCAGCTCTGCTCACCGATGAAGGAGATGGCCTCTGGGAAGAACTGGGACAGGTTTTGGCTCCAGTGGTCGGAGATGGGGATCTGTTTGTACTTGAAGTCGCCGTCGTGCTCGAACATGTTGGGCAGGTTGGGCGTCACGTTGAGGATGTACTTAATATTATACTTCCCCAGCACGTCCAGGTTGGTGGAGTCCTTGGCGCAGCCCAGGTACAGGTAGGGCAGGATCTGGACGGGGAAGGCCGGCTGGTTGCTGGGCAGCGGGCTGCCCTCCGACTCGGTGGCGCTGCCCGGCTCGCGGTCCGACTCGCCGTCGGAAAAGTCGGAGCTGATGCGCAGCCCGCCCAGGCCCAGGACGGAGGACGGCGGGGAGCTGCTGGGGCAGGAGCAGTCCAGGCTGGTCTCACAGTGCTCGGGGTACTCTGACTGGAACTTGTTGAAGCCCCCTGGAGACACGGCGACGAGACGGGGGGGGAGGGGACAACGTGAGGATGTGTCGACTTCAGAGCGGGTCTTAACATTTAGAGATTCACCAACATGAGGCGCCCTGTGCATACAGCGATATTGTATCGATACGAGATAGATATCGAACCAACTAGATTTTGGTTATCGTAATACGGTGATATAGTTAAATGTTGTTTCTATAAGTCTGTATTACAGCCTTACAGCAATGCAATGCAATGCCCTAGGTGTTCGAATCAACGCCTCTGCTGGGTAATAACTAATGACTGTTTCTCAGATGATTCTTAAGTGTAAGTATCTCATGAAAGCACCAATAGGTCACGGTGTCAAATGATCTCAAGAACAAAAACAATAATCATTTTTGATTTTGTACACATCGCCTAGCCCCCTGTAAAATACATACGACCTTATTTGTGAAACTGAATGTCTGAGTAAAGCCTAATATTATATATATATATATATATATATATATATATATATATATATATAAACAAACAAATAAAATAACATTGAAGGCAAACGGAAGGAAAAACAGAAACCACGGGTATTAGGGAATTAAAAAAAACAAAAAAACAAAACCTTTCAGAGCAAATATAATTGGAATATAGACGGGGTCGCAAGTGAAAAAAAACAGGGAATAAACGATGAAACGCCAACAAGACAAAACATTTCACACACCCCGCATGTCCAAGCAACTCAGATTATTATGGTATTGAGCATGTATGAGTGGCTGGTGGCTCCATTGAGAAAGGATGAGCCCTCAGGAGAGTGCACCTTCCAGCGCAGAGGGGAGGACACTATTCGGTGGACTTTTTGTGAATGGCAGCCGCACTGGAAACTGGCATCAACCCTTTTCTATGACACCTTTCAACCCCTATAAATACCAGCCCTGGAAAACAACAACGAGGTTTTATTGGTATTATTGTTTTTGGGGTTTTTTTTTTTTGGGGGGGGGGGGGCGATGGTTTTCGCGCAGGGAAGATAGAAACGAGGTATTTTCCTTTCCCTGCCTGTTCATTCATGAAAAAAAATGAAACGCCTCCTTTCTCCCCTGAAGCAGCAGGACATGGAGGAGCCATTTTGGAGCATTAATTGAAAACATGTTTAAGTGTTTATTTTTTTTTTGAGGGGGGGGGGGCATCACCTTCCACACAGTCGCGTCCACATTATTCCGATTGAAAACACGCGATTATAAAAGAGTGAGCGCTGACAGTGCGTCCAAGTCAAGTAGGATTTCACCAAATAATGCCACCCCGTCCAACTGGGATTTAAAAAAAGGCGATACGAGAACGGTGTCAATGATCACTACAGGCCCGATCGAACTCGCTGAAACTGCATAGAAACACTTCGCTTATCATAAACCGTCGTGATAAACCCTCCGCATCTCCAGCAAAGTTGGTCGAGTTGAGGAATCACCCCTGATTCATTACGGTCGCATGTATTATCGTATTATGTGTCCTTTAATAGTGCAGGAGCCCCGCTGAACTTGAGTCAGGGAACACTGCGAGGTGTCACTTAAAGATGAACCCGCGGGATCCGTCGCTGAGCTCATTATCTGGCTCTATTTGATTTCGCCGTTTGATTGCACGGTGGTGTGCCTTGTGCTGTTTTGGTTTTGGGGTTTTTTTTGGGGTTTTTTTTTTCCCCCCTTCTCCTTTCTTTTTATCAATCAAAAAACGCCACGCATTCCCAATAAAAGTGAACGGTCGCCCCCACCCCCCGCCCCCGGACGCCCGCTCACCCTCCAGGTAGAACGCCTTGCAGCCGTCGTCCCGCAGCTTCTGCAGCAGCAGCCCCAGCACGGAGCTCCCGGGGCCGCCGCCGCCGCCGCCGCCGCCGCCGCCGCCGTCCTGCCGCTCCCGCTCCGCGGCCGCGGCGCTGGCCTCGTCGTACAGCAGCACCACGTCCGTGCGGCAGCGCTTGGCGAAGCGCTCCTTGTCCTCGTTGCTGGGGATGACGGAGCGGATCGGCAGGTTGCCCTTCTTCAGCCGCCGCAGCATCAGGCCCGGGATGGCCACGTTGATGGCCGAGCCCACGTGCGACACCTCGTACAGCTCGTGCGCGCGGCAGTCCAGCAGCAGCAGCGCGCTCGCGCCGCCGGACTCCAGCTCCTCCCGCAGCCACCGCGCGCTCTTCCCCGACGGCGTCATGGCCACGATCATGGAACCGCTGCGGCGGGTGATTTTCATCGGGGAGGGAGAGGTGAGCGAGTCGCGGCGGTGTCGGGCGGGGAAAAAAAAAACAACAAAAAAAAAAAACAACCCCAAAACAACCAACAACAACAACAACAACAAAAAAAAAAAAAAAAAACAGCCGGGGGTGGGGGGTGAGAGAGGCGGGGGGGGAAGGAAGGAAGAAGAGGTGGAGGAGGTGGTGGTGGTGGTGGTGGAGGTCGAGGAGAGAGAGAGGGGGGGAGAGAAGAAGGGAAAAAAAAAAAAAAATCACGGCGCCGGACTTCCCTCTCTCCGTCTCCGTCTCCGTCTCCCTCCCGCCGCGGACGCCGCTCGTCCGAAGCGGTGTCCCCTCAAACGCGCGCTCCCCGCTCCGCTCCTCGGTGCGGCGGCGGCGGCGGCGGTGGCGGCGGCGGCGGCGACGACGACGGCGGCGACGGCGGCTCCATTATAATCCAGCGACGGTCCGTTCGAGTGGTTAGAGGAGGGAGTTTAAAAAAAAAAAAGAAAAGAAAAGAGGAAAAGGGAGGGAATAACAGTCTTAACTTTTTTTTTTTTTTGGTGGGGGGGGGGGTCCAGAACGCTCCCCCCCTCTCTCCCCCTTCCTTTCCTTCCCCTCCCTCCCTCCCTCCCCGGATTAATCTGTTTGGTTTCGGGACGAGGTGTCGCTGCGGCTCGCGGTTGTTATTTCCGCGCTGGATGCTGGAGCCACCGGTCGGTGCTGGCCACTGACAGCCCTGGAATAAGAGCGGCTCTGCGGGGCCGGACGCCGCGGAGGGAGGGAGGGAGGGAGGGAGGGAGGGAGGGAGGGGGGGAGGGAGGAAGGAGGGGAGGGAGGAGCCGTGGAGATTTAAAGATGCAGGGAGCTCCACTGCCCGTTCACAATACCGCTGAGAGGTTCGACTCCCTTTTTGAGATTCGGTTCCGGACGAACGACTCAGTCGAAGAGGAAGAAGAAGAAGAAGCTGAACGAAAAAAAAAAAAAAAAAAATGAGTCGTTCGGGTTTTTTTTGTGTCCCCCCCCCCCCCCCCCCCCCCGACTATTCGTCGCATCGATCCGGGTGGAGAGACGCCACCTCCAGCCAGGGACGGACGGGTGGGTCGAGCCGCGAATGGAATCCTCACAACAATCCTCACACTCTGTCCGCGTGACTTGTTTTGGGCGGAATCATTCGAGCTGCGGATCCCGGACAATCATTTCCGCCGCGTTTTCTCTTATTTTAGGCGCAGAAAATGTAAAGAGTGAATCACAAAAAAAATAATGATAATAATCCTTCCGTCAAGATTATTTAATTCAGTGTAATGTGAAAGTGTAAGTCAGTTATACTCAATTTGAATCACGACCAATTATTCGGCCGTTCTGTTGCCTTGGACGATAATTCTGTCCTCGGAACGTTCGCTCCTTTGCCGGAGTTACTCCAGAGTTGTGATTCAGTCGAAGGACGCGTTCACGACGAACGGATCGTTCGCGAGCCTCCCATCAGTCGTTGAGAAGGAACCGCCGCCGCCGCCGCCGCGATTGGCGATGTTCTCACGCCGTGGAGCCATTCATATGCACCGGGATGAGTCACTTGGCAACTGGCACAACGTGGCTAACCAGGCAGTTACACATGCAGAACGAGTCCTCTGCAAGGATTTATGAAATTGCTGCACAAAAGCCCATTAGCGCCTAAAATTGACGTTTTGCTTTATTCTCCCCGGGAAGGAAGGCCGAGGCTGCCTTTTTGGATCAGACGGGTTTAAAGACCCCGATTGTTTCGTTCCTTGGGATGTTTGACTTCGGATAAGTGAGAGTAATTATTTTCCCCATCAAACTGTGTGTTCTAATTTGTGAGATTATTTAAAAAATCTTTTTTAAATATTTATTTTAATTTTTTTTTTATCTGGCAAAAAAAAAAAGGCCATTTAATCTATATGATGTTTCCATGGTTGGCGGCGGGGTCCGCCATTCCTGGCAAGGATACACTGATGCGGCATAGGCAAGAAGTGAAAGGCAGCCAGATGCATTTGATAAAGCAGTGGAGATAGGTGTGGTCAGTAAATCGTTGGTATGGAGGAACATTCACAAAAAAACCCCCCCAAAAAACCATACCCCCACCACCTCAAAGTGACAAAGAAAGAAAAAGAGATCAATCAGAAGACGACACAAAGAACCTGACCGTAGAACGAATACAAGGATAAATGCGGACGCTGGAAAATAAAAAGCTGGGGTTTCAAATGAAATTCTAAGACTTGCAGTGTAATGCACCCCAACCAAATCGGATGGATTACCACTTTAAGGGACTCGTCTTCCCTTGTGTCCCCAAATGTCTTCTATGACAAGTGAACGCCGTATTTACTCCCCTGCAACCAACCGCTTTCCATCCATCCAGGGGCGCCGTCGGGAACTGTGGGCCCCATGAAAAGACACATCACATGGGGCCCCACCACTGCACCACCTAACGTTCTAATCTTTTTTTTTTAGGCTCCGTCACGGGCCCTTAGAATCGTCCCAATATGCCGCCACTGCATGCATCCATCTGACTTTGAACCTGGTGTACGCCCTTGGCCCTCACCACACACCACCAGGACCCAATGGGAGCGTCAGCAGGTTGAGGAAGATGCAGAAAGGGTGAAAAGAGGAGCATTTCATTTCCTCACAGCTGCAGGGAGGAGAAGTGGGGCATGCACCAGCTGCAGACAATGGTTCTTTATCCCCACCGATGACTTACACCCACACACACACACACACATAATTAAATATGCATGTACACTCAGGCACACACACTCTTTCTGTGTGTGTGTGTGTGTGTGTGTGTGTGTGTGTGCGCACACGCAGATTGCGCACAACTAGTAAACAAAAGAATCACCAGTGGTTTTGAATCTCTTCATTGACTTTATTTGTGACCCTGGAGGACGCTCTCCAAGCTGTACATCAATGGCTGTGCTGTACCCAATTGAAACAAAGGCGAATCCTCGGCAGGTAATCTGGTTTAGCTGGTAATTCAATTTACAGTCACAAACGGCTTTGTATTCCATAGCGTGGGCTATGTGAAGCCCCTATGACATCAGCCTGTTTCTCACGGTGAAAGCAGATAAACATAAAGATCTGTGCTTTATGTTTAGTCACCAAAGAAAAACAAAACAACAAAAACAAGTGGATTTTCTCAAATGGATCTATCCAAAACATTATTTTGATGATTGTATTACAGGAAAAGCGTTCTACTAGAATTTCAGCGAACCCACGTTCACTCTTTATAACGCGTCTCTTAGCAGTAACAGCCCTCTGAATATCCTCCGCTGTGCATAAAGTGTAATGGTTTATCAGAAGCAGCCATTGGAACGAAGAATGACAGCCGTATATAACGCACTCAAATGTGTGTTTAAAAAAAAAAAAAAAAGGCAATGTGATCATATCCAATGTTGGCATTGAGAATGAACCACCAGTGATGGAAAAACCCTTCCACCAGATGGAAGAGCCCTTAATTCCATCATCCAGTTACTCCAGAAGGATAATGTGATTTTCTGGGCATTTTCTGAGGATGAGATATGCACAGATATGCGCCACAGTGCGCTGGATAACATCAAACCCTCAAACGAGGAGAGGTGCTGGTGCTCTGAACCAAAGTTCTAATTACACATCCCAAAACACTGAAAGTGGAAAATTCATAAATTATGCATTGTTGGTGACAATAAATTATAGACTTAGCAGCTCTCGTGGGCTCGATTTCTAGGCTTTTGAAGGTATCGGCTGTAGTAAATTATAGTCGTTTGTTTGGGGGGGGGAGTTTCCAGGAAGTCTGTGGATTAGTGAAGCAACTCGGCTTTTTATTTTTTACCAGCTTATTGCAGACGTTTTGGTCCATTTTAACATTCCTTGTTCATAAAGAACACATTATTCCATAAATCAGCACATTTGTAATACCTTGGACATGACGATAAAGCTACGCTACAGCCATGCTGTGAATAAGCTTCATTCCCCCTTATTACCAATGTTTACCTCAACATCCCCTGGACGGAAGCGTGCATAATTGGTATGAAGTGTCTCAGTAGCGCGGAAATAGGAAAAACACATTGTATTGGGCGGTAAGCGGTGGAGCCGTCTCTGTGGCCCAAACCCCTTCACCAGGGTGACGGAGCGAGCTATAGGCCGGCGCTCTCCCACGCCGAACTGGCGTTTCCTACCGCTGGTGCCCTGGGCATCACGCTGACACGTGAAAACATGTCTGGAAAACGAATCATCGCAGCTCACCGTCTCGGAAGGTTCCCTTCGTTCCATTTACTGTGATTTTACCTCATACCCATCGATAAATAACAATAAATAACAAGGCGGGTTGTATCAGTAGGGGGGCCTGAAAAATCACCAATTTTACGCTATTGTAATAATAATAATAATATTTCTAACCTTAGCAAGAAGGTTGCAGTCTGAACTTTAAATTTAATTTAGCCGTCAATGTCAATTTGAGGACACCGTGGTTCACAGAGATGGGGTTGGTGAGAGCAGAGCGGTCCGGCTTCAATTTGAGGACATGGAGGAAGAGCGTTGCTCAATGGAACAGAGGCAGTAGTCCTTAAGGCGTGTTGTCCCATCGTCAAACCAAGCAGCAGTGAGACGGCTCGGGGCGTCGCGTCTTCAATGGAAGCGTGTGAGGATGTTGTCGGCAATGAATATTTAGGGAAACCCAGAGATGGGGTGGGTGTGGGTGTGTGTGTGTGTGTTTGTAAGTGAAGAGCCCTGAACACGTGCTCGGGGTGTGAACTCTGCGACGTCCCTGAGACACCGGGAAACCGCTCCGTCGAATCCATAATTGAAGAGCGAGCTACACATGCAGCGGGAAGGGAGTACGAGACAAACAGATCAAAAGAGAAGAGCCGGAGTCGGGTTGGAGTCGGAAAATCGATCCGTACCTGAACGTTACACGCCGGTATTTGTGTTGATTCAAAGTTGACATTAAAACGTCGGGCGGTGCCGCGTCATTGCTTTTGTCCTCAGCTGCCCGCACCGAGTCATACGGACTCCCAGTCAATCCGCTGCCATTTCCTGCCTCCTTTCTCAACGCCCACTCAGCCGCGCCACATCCACCCTTCCCCGGTTCAAGGTCGGCGGATGGATTGGGAAAGTGCTCGGAGGAGGAAGATTAGCCGGCAAAATTTGCGCCGCGCAGGGTGTGGGGGGTGGAGGGGAGGGGAAGAGGCAAAGAGCACACCGCGTCAGGTTTTAGGCCTCGTCCAGCCCAGGTGTCTGGCAGGTGAAGCCGAAAACACGCGCACAGAAGAGGCTTATTCGGGTTCCTATTAGCAAAGAAAACACATTTGGCTTTGCGCAGGATGTCAGCCCTGGCGCACGGTGGGGACTGGAAAATTGGATAAGGCGAGGGGACTGGAAGCTGTTGGCAGATGTTGGCACAGAACTCCAGGTTCCAGGGATAATTGTGTCCACTACCTTGAGATCTGACGTGGCGCTCTATTTCGCAGAGGGAGCAAATTCGGTATTTTATTGAGTTAACCGTTTGAGGATATGACGGCGTTTGAGAGAAGGGAGGCTACATACACAGATTTAGCGGCTGACGGAAGGAATGGTGCCCGGCTGGTGCACATTAAGCCAGTAGGGGTGAGGGTAAGATGGTTTGCCGTCAACTCGTCAACGCCGCCTCTTTTACGGGTTGCTGCTCGAGGTTGCCCTTCGCGGAGAACAGCTAGAAAGGGAATTTCTCCGAAACAGCTGGAACGGACGAGTCCATCGGCCGTGGATGAGAAGAGGAGAGGAGAGGGAAGATCAGTGGCGGCGCCATGGTTTCCTCGAGGAGGCCCGTACGGAACCGGTGGGAGGTCGTCGGGAACGGAAGGACGGAAGCCAATGAGGACGGTCAACACTGAGGACGGCCGCATGGAACCAATAACATCGAGGGCGTATCCGCGGTGTGAGTGGAATCAGCCACCGGGTGGGTAGGTTCATTGTGGTGGCGGTGATGGTAGGAGGCCCGTGCGGGAACCGGCCGGCGCCACGGTTTTTGACTGGTTTCGCTTCCTCCATCGCCAAAAACATACAACAGCAAATTCATTGTGAGGATGAATTTCTTCGCTCTTGAAATGACTTTATACCGCGTAGGAACCTCACACATCCTGCTTAAACTTATCCACCTGTGTACACACTCTGTATCGCGGTAGGCAGGGCGGCTTTTTGCGTTGTATAAAGATATGAAATGAGTCACAGAGTGCGGTAAAGCTCTACTCATTCACGCGGACGCACAACGCGCAATAACTTTAGCGCATTTTCATCACCATGACAGACGAGTCACGGGGGGCCATAAAAGGAAACGGGTGCCAACGGTTAGGTCGATAGTTTCACTTCTCCTTGCCGCCGGACAGAGAATTCGGCAGTTAAGCAGCAGGGTAGTGGACACGTGTTCCGCGCGCGCTGGAGTCCAATTTAACAACGGGAAATTGGTTCGTACGAATGACTGCATTTAGTCTCCAATCAAAGCGTGGTCCCCAAAACGTAATGTACATCAATTCAATCAAACGCGGCTCCAAGCCGACGTTAATCACTCCAATTCTGGACGAGGGGCCTCTATCATGTGGGGGCGCAGTCGACCTTGCAGAACGGTCGGAGCAGGGAGAGGCGGGGTTCTACAAGTTATCTGGTTTGCTTTGTGGGATTGGCCCATTATAAAGTGGGCCTTCAATTCCGACCCCTTTTGAACTTGCAACACACCTTAAAGCATGTGTGCACTAGTTTGACTTATCACCTGAGCATGGGTGGGTCTTGCTCCAATTTGGGTGTGACTTTCTAAAGGATTTTCTTCACCAAATAACCCACAAAAGTTATAAGTAGCAGCTATTTGATCCAGCGCTATGTAACTTTCGGAATTTGGGATTTGGCGCCCGACCGTTTCTGAGCGCAACGTCACTTTAATGCCACCGTCATAAAACTAAATTTATTTTACCGGAGGACGTGACCTAGTGACGTAAAGCGTTAACGCACTTCTCCCGCATTGTTTCGTACCCGAACACAGAAGTTACATGGTGTAAAGAACAGGCGTTCGGGGGGCGGGGGTGGGTGGGAATGAAAGAGGTGCCATTCTCCATATTACAAGTCGGTGTACCATCAAAATGATTGAGAAGCTGTTATTTTGTCGTTAAAAAGTTATAGTGCTGCTTTAAAGTTCGTGGAACGGAGCGTAATAATTCTCCTTAATTTACTGTACGTATCTAGTCATTCTTCTCCCAGAAATCACTGGTCTGTTTCAACCACTCTAAACCCTCTAAGCCAAAATACTGTCCATATACAATAACTACAAAAGGCAAGAATTAAAAAAACAAAAAAAACAAATAAAACAAAACAGAAAAAGCTAGCTGGTTATATACGGTTCCATTCCGTTTCTTTAACATCCAGAAACACTGAACAGGAAAAGGGAAGAAAACTCTGTGATTAAATGGAAAACATGGTTCTGGGAGCGGGAGCGTGGGTTGGAGTAGGAGTAGAACGTCAAAAAAACCCTAAAAACCTCAGCCAAAACGCCCCCCCCCACCCCCACACACACACACACCTTGTCAAACACTGACCAAAAACCCACTTAGAGGTAGAGGAACTGGGAGAAGAGAGGGAGGTGAGGAGGGAGGCGGCCGCGGGGAGGAGGAGCTCCGAAAAAACGGGAAATGAGGCACAGTGAAGTTCGGCGGTGTCCAGCCATGGCCAGAGGAGAAATATGGGGGGGGGGGGGGGGGGCGGAGGCCCCCCAAGAATCACTTCTCCTCTCGCCTTTTCTTTCACAATTTTCAATTATGACGTACATGCACAAGGGCAACGCTCTTGAAAATGTCATTTCTTATTATGTCGATTTCGATCATTAAAGCTGACAATACAATGCACCACTGAACACCAATTTAATACTACGCGCCGTCATTGGTGTTCTAAAAAAAAAAACGCCTCTCAATCGGCATTCACGTCAGTTGAATCAGGTTTAAAGTTTGACTCCCAGACTGAGATCGCGAAGTCGGTCACTTGGTGATGAGTCGAACCTGGTGCAGTTAACTGATGTTTCAGTTCTCAGCCAAACATGGTATTGCCACTGTGTTTTGTCTCGCAGTACCACAACCTACAACACAAAGATTATACTTGCATCTTACGTTTCTTCCCAGTCTTGCCACCAGTGTTAAACCATGCACTGGTGGAGGAAGCGCCACACACACACACACACACACACACACACACACACACACACACACACACACACACACACACACACACACACACACACACACACACACACACACACGAAGAAAATAAATAATGATCAAGGAAACAAAGCTAAAGTGGGAACGCACACAAAGACCTGACACTGAACCACTCAAACACACACACAAGTGGTGGCAGTAACCACAGCACACCAGGAAAAACATATCCAGATGTGCTCCTCATCTCCAGGATCACTAACCCCTCCTACCCACACACACGCACACACACTTGGGGGCCACACATGGTCTACATATTACTCCACACACACACACACACACACACACACACACACACACACACACACACACACACACACACACACACACACACACACACACACACACACACACACACACACACACACACACACACACACACACACACACACTTAAGCCCCTCCTCCCCACAACTGGTGCTCTTGGCAGGCAGTCTGGTTGAGGCCCATGTTAAAGGGAGCACTGAGTGTGAGGCTGAGTGTGTGTGTGTGTGTGTGTGTGTGTGTGTCCAAGGGCCCCAGACAGGAAGGAAGAGTGTGGGCCCGGCAGGCCAGCTCCAGAATTCAGTTTTTTTTTTTTGTTCTTTCTTTTTCCATCAGTGCGGCGGCTGAGCGGGGCCTTAAAGAAACAGCCGTGAATATTTCCATGTTCATGACATCACGCTCACTCTCTCAGACTACATACGACTCGTTGGTTGCATAAGTATTTACTCGTAGTGCTGTAACCTTTAAAAAAAGTAAAATAGTCACAATTTCTTCAACAGGCAGAATAAAAATAGTTATTTTTAAGGATTCTGAAAAAATATGGTTCTCTGGTGGGGACAGGATACTTAAAGTGAGACCGTCCACTTGGCAAGAACGATAGCAACTTTCTTAATAAATGTATGTATGTACAGATAAGAAAAATCAGGAATGTTTTCAGGTTCATGAGGTTACTCTAAAGGCTTGACATATAAATTATCACGACGGACGATTCATTAGTTTCACATTGAGTATGTGAAACTGATGAAAACAGAATGAAGTGAGT
>NC_137192.1:17577064-17609564 GCF_960531495.2 Zeus faber
TTAGATCTAATTCAATTTTCTTTTCCAAATGGTTTAGTCATAGGAATTCTTTAGTCATGGTGATGTCAGGGCATATCGCCCCAAACTCGACCAGACTCTGCAATAAGCGGTGGCGTATAATTTCAGTGCACTGTATCCGCTCTTATTCTGCCAGTGAACTCCTTACAAGTTGCCGTGGATTAGAGCCACCGGTTATCAGCTGAATGCCTGAAGTGTAAAGGTACCGACGAGTGGAGAGAGACAAGGCCAGACAGAGAGAGAGAGAGAGAGATGGAAAGAGATATATACACATAAGGGTTGCGATATATTATTGATTAGAAGCTGCATTTAAACACACCGAGTCTGGATCATCCACCAGTGATTGGTCCTGAGATGAACCGCTAGAGTGCGCACACACACACACACACACACACACACACGAAGTGGCTTACAAAGGTTCAGGTAGAACCTTTAACCAAACCTATAGTACAGCAAAGTACACCCTTTTGCTTGACGATGCTTTCTTTTTGGTTGGCCAAGACCATTTCACGTCTGCTATTTCACGCCGCAGGGGAGAGAGAGAAAGAGAGAGAGAGGGCTTGTGTTTCCTTCCCTCCCTTTCTCTGGTACTGTCTGCCCGATCAATATTCCCCTGTTTATCTTGCCAACTTGATACCACTCCCCAGTCCTACCCTCAGCAATTGGTGATGGTGTGTGTGTGTGTGTGTGTGTGTGTGTGTGTGTGTGTGTGTGTGTGTGTGTGTGTGTGTGTGTGTGTGTTCCCCGGCAAAGGAAATATTATCCGGGCCTATAGTTTTCATCGGGAGTAGAATCAGATTCTGCGTGCTCTCAAAATAGAATTAGCCGTTTCTTCTCTCAGTACACATTATACTCCCCACTGCTCTGAGCGTTCTTGGCCCATGTTCCAGCGTCTGATGGCTGTGCTGTGTGACTCACATCGTGACGAATTCAAACAAATACAACTTGGACAGCGACGGTTGGTGCAGTTAATTACTTGTTTTTGGTTTTTTTCTGCGAATAAAAAGTGAGATACTAATGAGTTATTGTGGAGGCCAACACGGTAAAAAGTGAGGAAGGATAGTTAAGTGAAGTGGTGGTACAGCCCTCATAGTAAAGGCCTATAAGTGTCATACACAGCCACCTTATGAGGAAAGCACGTGCAGTGACGGTGGAACAAAATCATTTGCATAGAGAGTAGGGATGCCCATTTAAAGGAATTTCCTTAATGGATAGTTGTAAACCTTGACCAATAATCGTCGATTTATTGACGACAAGAAAGGCGATGGTGTCACCAGGGCGTGGCGGCATGGAGGGTGGGGGACCTACGCCGCGTCAAGGAGCTCTCGTTTTCTACGGGCAGCCATGTTGGCTGTTTGTCTTTCTTCCGGAAGCCTCCGTCTACTTCTATTACTACTACTTCCTGCTTCCTACTCCCTGCTTCCTTCCACTGGGTATTTCTTTCTCGACTGCCTCCCGTCATTCCGGCGAGGGACTGCAACGGACAATGTGCTGGCTTTTCCAACGCCCAGCGCTCTCCGCGCCGGCGGAGAACTCCCGTTGATACAATTACATCACGACCGCAGATTGTTCAGTTAATTGTTTAGTCTAATTGTTAAGTCTTATCGATGAAATTATTATAAGCAATTCATTTTCCCAAACTCAACGGATAGAAATTTGCCTAATTAGTGTATTTATTATGGCATTTCTAACATTGCATCAAGACTCCCCTGATATTTGAATGAGAACTCATGATTTTGGAATCTGACAATCAGATTGAATAACCTCTCTGCTCTAAGCTCGATCACAACACAATGTCAGCATCTATTACACTGGAAATCAGCCAAACTAAAGTAAAATACAAAGCCCCTCGATATAGGAGTACACTAAGCTGTAGTGATTTCCATTTACTTACGTATACTGTCTTTTAATTATTTATTTATTAAAATCAACCCATGCTAGTCTTGTTAGATGATCTCAATGATTGATTGATTCGGAATCAGATTTATTGGTACATTTACATATAGTAGGAATTTGTTCTGGTGACGTTTGGTGCGTTACATTGCAGACCCCAATGAATACCTCGATATCAATTATTGATATCAAGGTATTCAATCAAAAAATATTGTGATAATTGATTTTGAGCATTACTTCGATCAGAAGCATTCCTTAAACAATTGCTCAGAGGAGGCTGCTTCCAATCATTTAAAATAGGGCCGTGCGCTAGTGAGTGGGTTAGTTATTTCTTATGAAGGTTGAAAAGACTACCTCCGATCGTAGAAACAATGGAAAGTCTCTACAGAAAAGCTGTGCTTGTGAAACCATTTTCGAAAGTGAATATTTTATGTTCTCTTCCTACTCATTTTCCATACAGCTGCAGTTATAAGCACTCCGGACTGTCAAACACTGACTGGCCCTGGCCAATATTTATTCTGGTTCCTCATGGTTTGGTGGTGCACACACACACACACACACACACACACACACACACACACACACACACACACACACACACACACACACACACACACACACACACACACACACACACACACACACACACACACACACACACACACACACACACTTGTGGCTGAGTGGGCAGAGGGCCACCCTCTGGCTGGGTCCTTCAGTAGGTTTAGGATACTACAGAGAAGCCCAAAAAAAACCTGACTGTATGCTTATGCAACCACCACATGGAGCAAAGTCACTAGAAACTCCCTCCTGTAAAAGTTTATACTTTTTAAGGATCTGCTATCTGCTTAACTATCGTCTCTTTAACTGTTGCATCAGGCAACAACAGTAGAACCCGGGGGAAAGCATGAGAGACAAAGAGAAAAATGAAGAGATAGATCAAGGTTACTGTTATTTTATGACGAGAGTGTATAAGAAAAAAAAGGGAAGGGTTTTGGCCTGGTGTGAAAGGAGGTGTAAGAGAGATGGATTATGTCTGAAAAAGAGAGAGACAGGTAGAGAGAGAGAGAGAGAGAGAGAGAGAGACAGGTAGAGACAGCAGGAGAGCGAGAGAGAGAGAGAAAACAAGTGAAATGCAGCTAAACTGCATGCTCAGCTTTGGAAGCCTCAGTCTAATGTTGAATAATTCATCTCTCCCCTCTTAGCTCGTCAGACTGTTCGAGTTGAAAAGAGCTGTTTTAGTGAAGAAGAATAATACTCAGGGAAGAATAAAAAAAAAAAAAAAAGAGAATGGGAATTTACTGCAGTAATAAATAATGTCGCTTTGTCAGCTGTCTCCGGAAGTTAGGCAATAGTATGTTAAGTCATCGTCTATGGCAGAGGTTCGCTGAAATGGGAACATGACTTTGTTTTTTTGTTTTTTTTGGTCAGTGCTTATCCATGAATGGGAAATGACTGAATCATTGCTTAATTAAACCACAATAAGAACAGAATGAGTTTGTATGACTTTGACCTAACCACCACTCCCACCATCCTGGATCAGACCCGATGACCACCTTTTCCTGTCTGGAGGCGTCTACCCGCGGCACTACGCACCAGCAAAATAAGACTCATACTGTCTAGCTTAAATATTGCACGCTGTATACATACAGTACGTGCGCACACACACACACACACACACACACACACACACACACACACACACAGAGACACACACACAGAGACACACACACAGAGACACACACAGTCACACACACACACACACACTATTAATTGTCTATGATGCTATTAATATCGCCCACTAAGCATCCACTGCAGCCTGGTCTCCCAGGATTCCTCCTTCTGTGGCCCCTTCTCAAAGTCGCCCCCCAAGGGGTTTTCTGGGAGTTTTTCCTTACCCAGACGGGGTTAAGCCTCGGGGACACAGTCAATTTCTATGTGAAATGTGGAGCCCTGTGAGACTGTGGTGTGATTAAGTGCTTTATAAATTAGCTTGACTTTGCTCTTCCTATTCATCGTGACTTTATGGTTTGAATATTGTGAGTTATGATCGTGGGTCATATTGTCCTTGATGAACTAGGGCTGGACGATAAATCGCTTGAATATCAAGAGACTATAGATATTTTGGGGGGTTTTGGTGATCGTAATATAGTGATATAGTTAAATGTGTGTTTAAGGATGCATTACAGCAAAGTAATGCAACTTGCAATTAGCTTGAACTTCATAGACTGTTCTAATCTACACCTCTACCTGCTTGGTCACAATATCCACATTACTAAGGATCGTTTCTCAAATATTTCTTGTGTGTAAATATCTTGTGAAAGCACCAACCACCATCAGCAAAATATCTCCAAAATTATTGATATTGAGGGATTTGTCAAAATATAAATAATGAAATAAACTGAATATGTAGTGTGATATTTTATTTGTCAGCCCTGTGATGAACTCAGTCAAGTTTCATCTGTCATCTATCTCTTAGATTAAAGGGGTACATACCCGTGACCCCCTGATCTAAAGGAAGAATCCAAAGAGAATCGGTCCATTCTGCTTCGACGAAAAGTCCACCAATGCCCTGAACACAGCAATGAAAGGACTGCGAGAATGCATCACAAATAGATGGAAATACAGCATAACCGTATGAATCCAGTGAAATGCATGAATGTAAACCGGGGCCGGGGTCAGCGTTGGGAACAATGCGAGGGAGAATTTGGCAGCAACCCCCCCGGGAGAGGTCTGCGCGCCGCCTGGCTGCACTTTGGACCAGATTAAACGCTTCCATATGCTGAGCTGCAGCGGAGAGGGAGACCGAAAGAAACATAAACACTGAAGCCATGTGCCCGCGCGTGCGTGTGTGTGTGTGTGTGTACATTAAAGATTCAGTATCAACGGGCGAGCGCTACCACTGTACATTCACAACCTCAGCCCTCACATCGCACTCATCGACTTCACTCCACCTTTCAACGTTTCTCATCCCTTTGTTGCGTCCATCGCTCTCCTCTCTCCGTCTACTTCCCTTACTTACATTTTTGTTTCATTGACGGTCGTATTGGGCCGACTTCAACGTGACCAGGATGTGTCTCAATCCAGACATTTCCTACTTCAGCTGTAAATATAATTCCTCCTCTACGGTTAAGTGGACATCTTTTTTTTTCCCCAGCCTCTTATTCCATTTGGCTGACCGCAGATAACACCCACCTTATGAAATACTTCCACTACCTAACAGAAGATTGTGATTCCATCTTTTAGAAAGCACTGGAGTTAAAAAGTAAGACTGTTGGCAAAAAAAAACAAAAAAACACAACAAAAAAAAAAAATAAAAACACAACAACATTGTTAATGACTGTTGAAAACATTGCTGCGACTTGAGAAATTACACATGCCGCCTCTTGTGCAGCTGCAAATGCTGCAAATGATTCTGGATAAGAGAACAAGATAAATGCTTAAATTACAGTTAATTTGGGGGCGCATGGAAACGGGTGGTCAAACCTCTAGGCCACCAGCTCTAACAGCTACAATCAGTAACCGCCGTAAAGACAACATCCACCATGCCAAACCAAAGTGGAAAAAAGAAAAAAAAAAAAAAAAAAAAAAAAACACAGAACGTAAATTAATAAGAAGCAAAAGTCTGCTTGTTTTGTTTTGTTTTTTGTTGGAAGGCCTATTTTTAGTCCTGACCCCGCAGGCTTTGGTTTGGTCTGGCTTCAAACTGAGTCTGGCCTTTACCAAGCCGCTGGAACACTCACACAGAAAGCACAGTCCAACCAAACTCACTGAGCATACGTGTGTGTGTGTGTGTGTGTGTGTGTGTGTGAATGTGCGTGCTCGTGTCCTTATTTTAAAAGTTATATTTCTGGGTGAGGCAAGAAAATTCAACAGTTAGGGTTAAGAAAAAAAATGAAATGCCAGCAATGGTAACCTACACGAAAATCGTACCACCGCTTAATTTCTTTCCAAATTAAAGTGAGTAATTACACAGGATGCGGGATTCTAAATTGTTTGAGGAAATAAAGTCATTTGCTTATAAGAAATAAACACCAAAATGACAAGAACATTTACAATGATTAACTAACGAACAGCTGATTCCAATTTCCTCACCATTCATTTCTGTTCGCATATTTAGAAAAATAAGTAGCCGCTACACATGTGCACATGCTTTACTTAAGGTAAAGCGTCATAAGAGCTTAACACAATTACTATGTGAGCAATTATACTATTATTAGTTATGAATGACTGATGAAATAATATTCACCTGCAAGGCGATCTAATCGACACATATTAAGAATTCAGAGTCGGGTTTAAAGGATGGCACGGCACGTGACAGAATATCACCACCTCCGCGCTCACCTGAGTGAGGATATCCAGTTGGCCTATGATGTGCTCCAGGGTGCTGGTCAGCGCGGGGGACATCCCGTCATCGGGCTCCGGGGCCTGGCAGTAGTGGTGCTGCGTCTCCTGGTTGGTGGAGCACGGGGGGCTGGGGGCGACGGCGCTGCGGGCCCGGGACTTCCTGTTCTGGCTGCTGCTGCGACTCCGGACCCGAGCCCCGGAGGAGGCGACCTCTGCCGACTCTGAAGTCTAACAGAAGAATTAACAAACCGAATCTCAGCTGGTATCTATTTTTTTTCTTTTTTCTTTTTATTAAAGATGTAGAATGGTTAGTTTAGGTGTGATTAAAAATGATCAGTGGTCGAAGGGTTACTGCGTATACATACAGGGTTTTAGATATCTCAGTGTAAAAGTTGCACACAAATTGCAGCAGCAAACAAGGGATAAATCGGGTAACGGAATATCAAATGAAGAAAGAAAAAAAGATAAGATTTATATATAAATCCTCCCCAGGGAGATTTACAGTCAGTCATTCCATGCTGTGATTAACACAGTGAAAAATGAACACATTCGATGCTGGGTTCATCCATCATTGCGCCCAATTGGGACACTAGTCACCCAGCCAATGCTGATTAAATCCACCCCTTCAATGTCAGACATCGCTCATGTTGACTGGGACAAATGTTTCTCGACATCCACTATAGAAAGCAGTCGGAATGGGTGGTTCTTCATTTGAAGTATTCCCAGTTTGGCTGTATTTTACAATATAAATGTTTGTTTGTTTGTTTTTGTGTGCTACCAAACAAACCCATACGTATATAAAAAATAAGTTACAGCATCAAACGGCAAAGGACAGATTATGAATCAAAACTAAAGGACACAAGGAGGAAAAACTACTACTACTTTTAACTGCCAATAACTTTCCTGCTAAATTGGCAGACATGACGGACTCGAACAACCGCGCCATTCATAGCCAAACGAAACCCCAGCACCAAACACCACGGCACCTCCTGGGAAGAGCCGAGCGGGGTCGGTCAGAAAGGGACTGGAACCCTGTGCCTCTGGACTTCCGCTCATCTTCCCACATCGGGTGCTGACCCGCCAGCGCTTGGTGTGACGCCAGCTCAGCATAAGGTGCGCTCTCACAGCGCGCAGAGGTGAAATGTTCTCCTCGCTAAGCACAAATATTGACCCTCGGTGGGTGAGGTGGTTTATGAACCTTCGGCAGCCCTGCGGAGCTGCTCTAGCCAATCCAAGAAGTATTATCACGGAGCCAACACCGGATCCTCTCCTTCCTCATTTAATCTGTTTAGAAGGTTGTATTGGCAGGTGACGACGGCGACTGAGTTTTGGCTAATCCCAGCGACAGAAACGTTAGGAAACTACCACCGTACGTTCACCACAACGCAAAGCAGCCATGATATATGATTTAATCACAGATATAATTTAAAGTACTGCTGAAATAATAAGGCCATCATATTAAAGTGCCAATCACGGAGCTTTTAATTACCTGAGATATGGGCAAAGGTGCAACGCCGTAATCAACTTGTCAAACGACTAACTAGTTTATCCTGATAAATAATGAATATGTCTAAACCACACTCTGTCCCTGGAATAATATGTTAATGCAGCTCCACAGTGAACACATAGCATCAACTGTGATTCACTCTTTAAGTTTCTTTTCTTCTTTTAAAGGGTGGAAGGGCTTTTAACGTCACTGTAGCGAAAAAATAAGTTTCTATTCCCCCTGATAACTTTACTGAGAAAAAGAGAAAAGGGAGGTGGAGAGAGAAAGGGTGGGAGAGAGAGAGAGAGAGAGAGAAATGATTAGTACTGCTGAGCCAACACACTCCACCAAGAAGGGATTAACTCTTGTTGAATGTATGACTTATAGCCTTGTATTAAAACACACACAGACACCCACTCCACTGCCCCACATGCACACAGCCGGTCCACATAGATGGAAACACACTCATTTTAAGCTAAGGCATACATCAGTGCAGATTCACACACACACACACACACACACACACACACACACACACACACACACACACACACACACACACACACACACACACACACACACACACACACACACACACACACACACACACACACACACACACACACACACACACCACCCTCCTGATGAATCACCTGGAGTGGAAAAACCAACAGTGGAAATTTCCTGGGGCCCAAATGAAACTCTTGGTCGGACACAGCCAGGCATCAATACACCCTGCTAGCTGCACGCACACACGCACACACACACGCACACGCACACACGCTACTGTTGCAAGTAGGTAAGATGACAATGATGATGATGGGTGAGTAGAAATAAAGGCAGTTTAGACTGAGGATGAAGCGCTTTGAAACATGTGTACCAGCTATGGATCAGAATAGAGAAGAAAATTGATCTGCAAGGAAAGGTTTGCCACCCCCCAGGCCTTATAAAAGTGTTGGTTCCCATAATTTATAACTGTTCATAGCACAAACTCACTGAATGTTGTGATGCTTAGGTTTAGTTCACTGTAGCTTCTCACTGTGCTTCAATACAGTCCAACAGGGAGGGAGGGAGGGGAGGGGAGGGGAGGGGAGGGAAGACAGACAGACAGACAGACAGACAGACAGACAGACAGACAGACAGACAGACAGACAGACAGACAGACAGACAGACACACACACACACACACCCTTTTTGAAACCGAAACGCTCAGTCTTTATATGCATAGCTGCAAACCATGCATTTAATAAGGTTGTTCAGGACTGTATTTACTTTTCAGAGGCAGTTCTTTTGGCTATATCTGTGCTAACGGAAGAGACAAGAAACAGGAAGTTGCAGCACTTCCAACGGGCAACCAGCTGTAGTCGAGGCTGTGCCCTGGGTGAACTGAAGCAATTGCATTTAAAGTCGGCTTAAATAAATTGTTAGATTAATGAATTAAAACGCGTTCGGTAATACACAAAGATATGCGTAATTACAATACAGACCATTTTCGAAAATGAGATTTCATGTTTTTAAAGCTTAAAAGTTTTCCCCATTGGACTCCATTGAAGGACTTCTCTTTCAGGGACTTTGGCCAGGCATCATTTGCCCTGCAAATTTAGATTCTAGCTTATACGATGCACAGAGAGGACTGTAATATATCCTTTTTACTAATGCTTCACACTTCAAACCACTTATTCATATACAGAATAATATTCGCCCATTTCTCCTGATGCTTCATCTCTCCATCCCTCGTGTCGATAGCGGCTTTCATTATTTTTCTCTTTTGTCTGAGGCCTTTTTCAACCCATCCATCCATTACTTTCCTTCAATTACACTCACTCTCTAAGGACGGACAGGTGTATGTTAATGGCTTGCAGAGATTGCGACCATTGTTCTTGTTTTCTTTTGCAATTGTTCTTATGCTTCTAATTCCAGTCTCTCCCATCTCGTCTTTTTGTGTGGTGGGCGGCGGTGGGGGTCCTGGAGTGCGGCTCTAGCGTGTTCCCTCCCTCTCACGTGCTCACACTCTCTACCCTGCCCTCCCTCTCCCTCTTTCCCTCCCTCGGTCCAGTAGACCATCAGACTCCCCTTCACTCGGTTACGTTTCCTCGCCTTCTTCGGCTCCCTCGTGCTCCTCCCTCCTGCGCTCTCCCTCGCTCACTCGCTCTTTCATCTCCCGCTGTCACACCCACTCGACTCCCACTGACAAGACACCGCCACCTGCCATTACAAGACAGCCTTAAAGACAGACGCACAAATGAAGTGGCGCGCACACACACACACACACACACACACACACACACACACACACTAGATTGTAATGAATTGCTCAGAAGTCCAGCGTGAGTCAATTACTAGTTTATAAATGGTTATTAGCTTTGGCCATTATATCTGTGTCTGAGGAGCATGGTATGGTACAGTATAGTAGATAACTAACGGCCTCTGTGAATTAATGAACAAGTAATGAGGAGCTTGAAGCTCAGTGGAAGCTACAGCAGCCTTAAACACTCTCTGCTCGCCAGTGGAGCTCAGCTGAGCAGAACAGTGCACTTGTGTGTGTGTGTGTGTGTGTGTGTGTGTGTGTGTGTGTGTGTGTGTGTGTGTGTGTGTGTGTGTGTGTGTGTGTGTGTGTGTGCATGCCTGCGTGTGTGTGTGTGTGTGTGGTTGTATTTGCTTGCCTTCACGTGTGTCCTCAGCAGCGAGAGGGGAAGCCTGCTGCGAACGTGCCGCTCGTCTGTCTGTGCACGTGAGCGGGAGAAAGACCCAGATGTGAAGCCACAGAGAGTGAGCGAGCGAGCGAGCGAGCGAGTGAGGGATGGGATGGGGAGAGATTAGTGAGGGATGTGATCAGAGTGAGCTGATCTGCCTGTCAGCCACGGCTGGCGCGCACACACACACACACACACACACACACATTTCCTCAGCTGAGCTCAACAGAGAGCACGTGAATGCACCTTGCGTACGTCGAGCATCACAAAAAGCCTTCCTACCTCCACCCTCGACCGCCATGTATGCTCTTTGCTTCTGTGCAAATAAGCTGCGTACTATTATCATATAAATAAGTGATTTAATCCTTAATTCTATTACCTTGGGCATGTTGCTGGAGCTAAAACTATAGCTAAAATGAGACGTGCACGCCTGTCACTGGGCATTTGGTGCAGTCATTCACCACCCCGGCTGAGTATCAAAACATGGAAAATGTGCTTACAGATGGAATCTTTTAAGTATCTTATCTGGATTAAAGTCAGGACGGTTGCACCAAACGATGTCTGGTGCATCCTGGATTGTGATCACAGGATTGTGATAACCATGGAGTCCGTTTCTGGAGCGACGTTTCTCATTTTTGTTTCCTATATACACGCAAAGACCCAGTTCTACTTTTAATTGTACCTCTAGATTTGTTTTCCCTTTGCTGCTCTCTCACACGCCATCAGCCTTTTGCTGGACTGAGTATTTTTTCTTATCAGAAAGACCTTTGTTACTGCACATGGAAACGTTTTACAGGTGACTACATTGTTCTAACTACTGCTTAGGCAATTGCGCATTTTAAGTCCCATTTTATCATTAGACACAAGACCAATGATTGCAATGACTTTATAATGCAGGGTTTTCCCCCGTATCCCATGATTTCAGAGTTTTCGCTCACAGCCCACCCCCACCCACCACCGTTTATTTTTTTTAGTATTAATACAGTTCTTGCATTGTGCATTGCTGGTGCTGATCTAGAGAGGTCCCTCATGTTAATTTGTGCACCGTGTGTCTTTTTAATTGGGTTCCAGTCAGGTTTTCAGACATGTGAGCGATGGCGACGCCCTGAAACCTTCTCTGCGTGTCTCATTTCAGGAGGAACATTCTGTTTACTGTCCCCCGTTTCACTTCAATTTGACAAACAAATACTGAATATAAATGCATTTACTATGGGGTATTGGTTCCACTTCTGCTTCCATTAATGAGTCGTCTCTCCACTCAAAAAGGCTTTGAATGGGACTTCCTAATGGGAGGAGAACACTGTTAGTCGAGCTGGTGACACTTTCTCTCCTCCGCCACCTCTCGAGCTTCACGTGTGTGAGACCCGGGGTGGTTTATCAGAGATGAAAGGGCCCTGATATAAATAATGAATTACGTATGGTTTAATAATACATGATGGGGAAGATCGAGAAAGCAAGCACTTCTAGGTGTAGCTCACACCATTACTGACTGGCAAAGGGGAATAATGAAACAGGATTAAAGCCATTTACACAGAATACACAGTTATCAGAATGAATTAACTGGCATTTAAAATTTGGATTGGCATGACAACCGTGGATTTAATAAGCGAGTGTCTGCGTGTCATTGTTCAAATAACAAGTCACTTGTAACAGTATTGACTGTAGAGTACAAGCCGTAATGCCAGCAACAACAAAGGGTCTAACCTCATTCAGAGAAAAATAACTTTGGGAAGAAAAGGTTTAATATATTTGTTTGCTCTTATAATTGAAGACCTTTTGATAAACATGGCATTTGTCCAAATTGTCCAAAAAGCCTCTTCTGTGACACAGCGCAAGAGACAATCTGTCTTCAAAGATGGAAGACGTCTCGGATTTTTGGAAGAGATCTGTAGACGCGAGGGCCTTGGAAGTTTTAATATTCATTAAGCTCAAGATATGGATAAAAGACAGCCAACAAGGGCTATTCTTAAGCCTTTTCAGTTGCTTCTTACGTAAATATGAAAATCTTCCCTCAGCCCTCTTTGGCATCAGACACCTGTTCTTCAAAAGCCTCTCATTAAAGAAGGCTTAATAGATTCGTGAAACAGAAGCTTTTCAGTAAAGAAAGGCACTCGTCATTTCTCTTTAGATGGTCCAGCTACTGGTTTTCTAATCACCCTCCGAGAAACGTCTGTAATAATGGCTGTCGAGTGGAAAAACCTATTAAAGACCATTTACAGTGCTGCATAATGGCACGGACAGACTACAGACCGGAGAGAAAAAGGTCAATTCAAAAGGAAGCCATCCGTTAAAAGGTGTCAAGATGATGGACACGGAGATGGGAAAAAAATAAAATAAAAAAAATCCTAATATTAGAATTGGTCACAGTTTTCACTCATCTTTTGAAAATGGTGTTTTTCTCAATAAGCAGGCTTATGTATGTACAGTATATTTGTTCATGAAATCATAGAAGATATGGATTGGGATTTTGGATCATAATAAGGACCTTGATGTGCCCTTTCTGATGCAGGTAACACTGCAGCAGTCAAATGGGCTGAAACTCAAACCCGAGCCCAGAGGTGCTACTGCCAGCGACGCTCTGCTGTGTGAGTATCAAATTGACGTGCATTTAAATATTTCACCAGCACCAAGTGTCGCTCTTTCCTCTGAGAGAAGGACAGGTCGGCAGTTTGTGTCATCATTTAGCACTTTTCGTGTACACGTCCATTTCATGTCGCATTCGACCCTTCCACGGCCTGTGCTCTTTGAGTTCCATATTCTTGTATTTTCCTACTTCCGTTCCTGTGCTCTACTTCTTCCAGCGTTTTCAGGGTAAAATGGGAAAGAGCAGATTCCGGTCGACCTATTGGAGAGACGAAGATGCAAGAGCAATAAAAAGTGGGAGTCTTCCATGGAAAACTGGAAAGGGTGAGAACGATGCCACGTCAACGTATTTAGGAACCCTCGCTCAACCCCTGAGCTGCAGCTCCTCGAGGTCAAGGTGAGCCGCAGAAAGTGAATTCACTCTGGATCATTTATCGAACACATCTGTGACAGGGAGAGAGAGGAGGCAAACAGGAGCCGCACGTGACCAACGTTTTCTATCTAGGAAATGTTGACCCTGTACTAGTGTGCTGTATTTACATATTGTTTTTCTGTTCTGTAAAGGCAAGAACCAATACAACAAATCTTTACATACTACTAAATGTTTGTATGCGTCACTTCTCCTGACTTCCAAGGAGAATCGTCGACCTAATTTCAATGGGTCACACCTAATTATTTACGTTTATAAAATTTCTATTGCCATGGTGCCCAACCTATCCTGACCCACAGTTGAGGCTTATGAAACTGTGTGATTAATGTATTTGCTGTGAGCAATCTGAAATCATATGCAATCTAAAATCATTTGTGTCGCCATAGATGGATGTACACATCCCAGCTTTGGCGCTCCTTTTACAATCTGACTCAAACTTAAAAAAAAAATAAAAATAAAATCTATCGGTAATGATTTGTTCTATTAAATTATCATGCTGAAAATGCAAGACATGCTCCTTCAAAATGGAAAGAACATTAGTTTAAAAATCAATAAACCTGAATTCTGCAGTACCAAGGGTGTTGTACTGGGTAACATCACAAACACAATTATAATGTGGTGTGCTTTCAGTGCCATGACATCATCAGTACTCTGGCAAATTACCACACCCGGCAGCAGAGGCAATATTTGGCAAATTCATTCTACATGAGGGGCTATCATACCATGCTTTACAGTGGTGAAGCAAGATGGCCACCCTCTCATTGTGCAGGTCAATCAAAAAAAATCAACACTTTTTCAACCTTAATAGTCCAGGCTTAAAAACAGCAAAATAACCAAGTCGGTCTTGATATTTGTCATTTTTTTTATAATTTTTTACTTTGCGATAACATGTCGATTTCAAGTAAAAGAAATGGCAATTCCACCTTTTCAAATATAATTAACACAAATTTTGGTACAATCAAGAAAGTTTGACAAACATAATGCGGTAACGTCTTTATCAAGGTGGCCAGGAGAGAATTTACTCTGTAGGTTTCTCAAAATATCGTTTCAGTTTTCCAGTTTGTGTGTGTGTGTGTGTGTGTGTGTGTGTGTGTGTGTGTGTGTGTGTGTGTGTGTGTGTGTGTGTGTGTGTGTGTGTGTGTGTGTGTGTGTGTGTGTATTTCCGTATGTCATTCTGTAAATTGATATGCTTGAGAGTGTGAGCGCCACCATCTGGGTACGGATACTTTGATTTCCATAGATTTTTTTTTATTTTTTAGCCATTTTGCCGGATCCCGGGTGCGGGGATGTGTGTCGGTGCGACTGCAGCGTTCCAAAGCAGCTCAGGCTCTGATCCCAGCTGTCAGCGCAGTCACTAGGGTGCAAAGCTTTAATGATAACCGGCATGTGCTACATCAGCCAGAAAATACCTCTGAAATCATACAGCCTTGAATGTTCAAAAATCTCAAAGACCAGGAAACATTCCGGTCCTGCGATGGAGACATAGAACCAATGAAGATAAAACTTCAGTGAGGTCTCTTTGATAAGAAGCTGGAACTAGCTTTAATGGGGTCAATTTTGTAAGCGGTGCTTTGCAATGCAACATTCAAAATTACTCAGGCCACCCAGCGGCAAGACTTTTGATCCACGCTGATGCAGACTCACTGCCCGTGAGCAAGGCACCGTGCCCCCGTCAGGGTTCCACCATCCCAAGGACGACGAACTGAAGAGAAGGCATGTTTTCCCCAATTTAAAAATTGCAATGATTTTCCCTTCCTCAAAATTTGGGAGATAAGAACATTTTCTACAAACAGAATGACAGCCTGGTGGAGCCTCCACTTATCGGTCAGCGGGTTTGGGATTAATCCTCAAAGCAGCGGTATCTGATGATGATCGGGGCGTAGGCGGCTCAATGGTTCATGGTTCGACCAGTTCATGTCACTAACAAGCGGTAGCTCTTTCTGGAACAAATAACAATAGCAAATGGTTGTTCATAACAACAACGGTTAGCGTGCTAAAATAAGGCAAACCTGAAGCCTAAATGACATTGACAATGACAATGTTTAGAGTCGTGTTTGACAAACCAAACACTGCCAACGGTTCATTGGAGAGCGCTGCCGGGCTCTCCACAGCTCTTTCTTCAACCGTTTATACAATCGAGTCGTGAACCTCTATTCACAGAAAAACCTCCCACACTGAGCCCTGCAGTGACCCTCAAAATGAAATGTGGATGAAAAACAAAAGGTTGCAGTGCTGATTAATTTGCACCCAACGGGGGAATCTGGGGTTAAATATCCATCTCCCAACGAGAAATTATGAATTTTGAGAATTAAAAATACAAACACCCTGGTACTCTGCATTTGATGTACTTGAGAAAAAAATAAATGCACCCTCTGCAATATGAGAATTGCACTTTTTCAAATCGAGATTGCATGAGTTCTGCACTGATCTCAGAATTGAACCTTTAATTATTCCATGATGGAAAGCTGCTATGGTGATGGAGATCTTTAACCAAAGACATTAAAAATTTGACTGAAGCCCCTCTAATACCGAGTAAAAAGACGTTGTTTTTTATGATAATAAAAACATTTTAAAAAAAGATCCCTAAAACAGTCCAATCTAAAGTGCATGCAGCACGTTATACACCATCACAGGAAATTAGGAAAATTAAGTTTGCATCTTATGCACAGTGGGGTTGTACCTGGGAGTCCACACCACGGAGGATTTAACATGGACTTTACACACAGACAGTCTGGTGAGAAAGGCGAGGCAGCCTCTTTACCACTTCAGGCAGCTGAAGAAATTCAGGGTCTCGGTGAGGATCCTTAGGTCCTTCTACTCTGGAGCAGTGGAGAGCATCCTGACAGGCAACATCAGTGCCTGGTTTGGGAACTGTACTGCTCAGGACAGGCGGGCCCTGCAGAGGGTGGTGCGTTCAGCCCAACGTACCATTGGAACTACCCTCCCCTCCCTGCAGGAGTTATACACCAGGAGGTGTAGTAGCAGAGCCGGCAGGATCATGAAGGATCCTCATCACTCCAACAACGGACTGTTCCAGCTGCGGCGGTCGGGCAAGCGCCTCCGCAGCCACACAGCGAGAACTGAGAGACAGACAGTTTCTTCCCGCAAGCCATGAGAACTGTCAACGCTGAACTCACCAGGGGTCCTCACAAAAAGCACTGAGACACTCACATATGCCCCACTGCCTTACTGTACTGTATGTAGCATGCTGTACGCTGTATCACTATTCTGGGTTACTGCATACTGCGCTGTATTGCTGTTCTGTTTGGTGTTACTGTATTGCTGTGTCGTACTGTTGTATACTCTACTGTATATCTCCATAGACACTTTGTTCACATGCACTTTACTGCACATATCTGTATATACAAATGGCCTATCCCATATAAATAACTATATTCCCTTTACTTCAATTTTGTACCCCAACTCTGTACTACCTTTTTGATTCTTATTTTAATGTTATTTATATTATTCTATTCCCAAACTGCATTACATTTTAGGAATCAGTTAGTTTCAATTAGTTAGCTAGGTAGGAATTAGGTTAGCTTTTAGTAACTATTGTGCATAATCTCCAGGTGCGTTGCAAAGATATTTCACTACATACGTATATGTATGAATGTATGTATATGTGACAAATAAACCTCTTAAATCGACGAGAGTTCAGAGCACTGTGGACAGCGCTGGCATCAACACATGACGTACATTGCCAGTGACAAGTTAGAGAAGCCGTTTGGGACAATGAAGTGTGTGAAGGTCGTGCTTAACACCTTTGAAATGAAGGACTGATTTCGAACCATCATCAAGAGTGATAAGATGGGAATCTTTCAGATAATCGCCTTCACTACAAACACCCCGGTAGGGGTGAATGGATGGATGAACCGTGGATGTATTATTAGTATTATTATTTTTTTTTAATAATCAAAATTACAAAATGAACCAAGAAACGCTAAAGATGATTAGTTCTGTAGGCTGTGGTCGGAGGGCTTCAGTTACCTGGCTGCGGAGGACAGAGGAACGTGAGTCCAGTTGGTGGTGGGCTGCTGAGCTGGTTGACAACCCCTGCTGGTAGGACGCGGTATTACTGGACTTTCTGACAGCGCTGCTCTCATCCCGGTCAAAGTTGGTTCGCCACACCATCACCTACAGTATATGTGGTGTTGGGGGAAAGGCATGTTATTGATGTCAATGTGACGCGATAGATAACTAAATTAGCTGAGATTATTCTCTTTAAATTCAAATATTTTTCATGGCAATTATATTACATTTAAAAAAAATATATCCTCAAAAGGGATGTTTTCTTTGACTTTGCCCATAACATACAGTGGAGATGAACAGGACAAATTGTCATTGCCAGTTGACATCGGCAATTAATACGAATCATTGAGGAAATTGTAAAGAGCCTGTTGGGAGACATTTTGTACATTACCTGCTCATCAGAACCTCCAGAAGCAAAGTACTCGCCTGTCCTTGAAAAGGCGACACATGTGGCAGGACCCTGGACGGTGAAAGGGAGAAGATGAGAGGCGGAGCGAGAAGGGGGGAGGGGGGGGGGTCATCTTAGCACTTCAAAGCTGCAACAACTAAGAAAGAGTGTTCCACAGCTGTCCATTAACCTTTAATAGCATAAAGTCAAATTTTCCCTTTTGAACATAAACCTGGGTTAGCATGCAAAGATGTCAAACTTGGAAGGGATCACTTTTGAAAATATAAATGCCCTCTTCCACTGGTTCTCAAACTTTCCTTGAGTCGTGCACCCACCCTAAAGATCTTTTTTTCAGCTGAGTACCCCCTGCAGTACCCTGAGGGGTACGGGTACCTGCCCTAGTTTACACGTTGACCATCTGAGCAACATCTACAGAGTGATGGAGAAACAATCACCGTCATTTCCCCCTTCTCTCACTTTCACTGAAATGCTAAATAAATATATCCTGCAATGCATTCAAACTCAACTCTCTCCCCATTTCCTTCCGCCAAATGATCAAGTGAGCCAGAAGTGAGGTGTAAGACATGGAACGGAAATTGTGAAAATCAACCAGGTTTCCTGCTCTATTTTTGGCTACTTCCACCTGGGTGGCTTAATATAACCAATCACATTGTGACACAGAAAGCGAATGGCATGGTGCAAATAAAAGCTAGCCATTTCAAGGTAGCACAATTTAGGGGCAGCCAATTTTGACTGTGACTACAACAAGGCAGCAAACAGTCTATCTGAAGGTTGAACATGTGCTAATATATCCTTTTAACCTCTGGAAAAGTTAGCATATTTACCATCTATATTCTATTAGAGGAATATTCCTCTATTTTCCCCTGAGGGGACAAATATAGCCATATCTTAGATAATCTTGCGGTCATACTATTTGATGTAAGATATAATGCAATACTAAAATATTCCAACATTTTCTAAAGCAGTCGTCCAGTATGTTTCCGGTCATTTTCTCTCTTGACATTGAGATTAAAAGCCATGTGGGCAGAGATCTCAGTATATATTTCTACCAAGGCTTCATCAGTGACTCATCCAATCAGAGACAAGATCCCGACACTCAAGCTCGGGAATGGATACAATCACAAACGCACGGATTGTGTCTAGATTAGCTCAATGGCGTTTCTATTTTATTTACATAACAAATACAACAGCAATTAAACCTAGAAATTCTTATTCACAAAACATCCCGCAGACATTATAAATATGTCTATGTCTGTGCATACATGTTTTCTTCATCTCTCATCCCCACACTTGTCATAGCTTTTGTTCTTCACCCACAATGAGAGAGAATACTTTCCAATAAGTATTTATCAGGGTGCGAGGACACAAAATTGCAGCTGAACCCCCTGGAGCTTCAAAGAAAAAGAACAAAAAGTATATATTCTGAATGGCTCCCTGCGCGGTGTATTCTTTTGTCTCCTCAGAAAAGGAGGTCAACAAGCCCGAGTCTACTTATCGTGTTGACTGAGACGATGAAGACGAGAACACCCGAAGCAAGACAATAGAATTTTAGGTGGGCGGCCTGAAGAACAAAAAAAAAAAAAAAAGAAAAAAAGAAAAACAGGCATCGAGACAGGGCGGTTTGGGTGAGGAATGGTTTCCCAGAAGCACCTGGTGCGTGCAGACAGCGTCACTATGGCAGCGCGACGGTCTGACGGACAGCATGTTCTGTCTCTGCTCTGACTAATACCCACTGCCAGCCTGGTGCGCACACACACACACACACACACACACACACACACACACACACACACACACACACACACACACACACACACACACACACACACACACACACACACACACACACACACACACACACACACACACACACAACTAGATAAATAGGGGGTGCTGCAGACAGCAGACAACCCCCACATCATCATTTGAAGAAAATAATGGCCGACATAAAAAAAAAAAAAAAAAAGACACATCTGAAGGGGTCTGTGCCGTGCATGTCTCGAAAAGAGGTTTAGTTAACTGCAGCTGGTAGAGCGGAGAAGCATTTAAAACTTGTTCAGAGCGTAAGACTTTGTTAATCCCGGGGGGGGGGGGGGGGGGGGGGGGGGGAATTCAGGAGTTACAGCCGCAGAGGTTACGAAACAGCGCAAGTAAAAAAGTAAATTAAATAAATGAAATTAAAAAATGTAATATAAGTAAACATATAAACTGATGTTAATAGTAAATAGCATTAGTGCAGCTGACTATGCTAACTAGTGAGCTCAGTGTAGGCAGGTGGCAGTTACGCTCAAGTCAGTACAAATAGCAAATAGTAGCAGTGCATAGTACGGGTATGCAGTGATAATACTAGTAAATACGTGTACAGACATGTATCAGTATATCGATAGTCTGGTGAGATAGCAGCGTAGTAGAGAAAACTATGTGACATTGTAATAACAGCAATATTAACATTAAGACACACTAAAAATTGTGTCCTTGCTGGAGCATAGCCTTCGGAGCATCGTTTTGCTTTATTTGTTTACCACTTTGTGCAAGTTGGGATATGCCGATCTGCACTCAGAAAACTAAAAAACAAAAAGAAATGCCGTGTTTTGAGTTTGTCAGGTGCATTTTTTTTTTGCTATCTTTATTAAGTTGATTATTTGAGTCATAAAAAGTGAAATGGTACATTATGAAAGGGTAAATTTCAGATAGAACAGTTGGAATCAAATTAAAGCAAATGAATACATCTCCAGCCAGCCAGCCAGGGTCTCCCTGAGGCGAGACAAACAACATATTGTCCCTTCCAAAAGCAAAGCAGCACGTCGTGTGACACACACACACACAGAGAGAGAACAGATGGGGGTCTTTCCCGTCTCCAGCAATGTGGCTGCAGCGACAATTAACACCCTAGGTGTTCGCAGCACTAACAGACTGGTGGAGTCAAAACTGGGCCAAAGAGAGAAGAACAGAAACAGAACACAGGGACGAGTTCAGAGGCGTAGAGAGAGAGAGAGAGAGAGAGAGAGAGAGAGAGAGAGAGAGAGAGAGAGAGAGAGAGAGAGAGAGAGAGAGAGAGAGAGAGAGAGAGAGAGAGAGAGAGAGAGAGAGAGAGAGAGAGAGAGAGAGAGAGAGAGAGAGAGAGAGAGAGAGAGAGAGAGAGAGAGAGAGAGAGAGAGAGAGAGAGAGAGAGAGAGAGATCACGTTCTTCACATCATTTGTCTTCAGAAAGAGACATTTACAGAAGGCCAGAAAAACTGCTTGTCTGTTAGTAAGGAAGACAGACAGCACAGTAGCCAGTCTGGCCTTTTATCTAAATAACAGTTAGCTGAACGCCGTTGTGTAACCTGGACCAGAAAGGGAGCTAAATCCATTACAGTGGCTTATGGGGACCAAACCAAAGCTCTGCAAACTTAGACCGGTGTTGCATATTGTGGCAACTGTGGGCCAAGACGTTTTTAGCAAGAATAAACAGTTTTGCAATGAGCACGGTGCGCCCTCTGCTGGCTGTCGGGTGTTTTAACGGGTGGAACTGGGAACAGTTCCCGAGAAGTGACCGAAGCAGCAGCAGAAAACGACAAAAATAAGGGAAACGTCTGATACAAGAGGAATTAGAAAATTGCAGCTCTTTGGGGTGCGTTAACATAATGTGTATTAGGTCAGCATACTAACACAAGACACCATTGATAACGATCACCAAGAATGAAGATAAAAGTTGTAAATACATAGAAAGTTCATACATCATAAATTAAGGCATTCCCAATCAATCCACTCAAATCCAAAGTAAACCATTTTCAAGGTCAGGTCAGAAGGTCCCCTGCTCCTGGAAACAAATTCTGTCCTTATTTAGCCTTGGATCAGATCCTTTATGAGTAATTTCTCCTTTGTCTCTTTAGTCAGAGTCCAAAATTAAAACACCACAACTGAGTGGATAACCCACTCTCATCAAATATCTACAGTATTTTTTCGACATGACAGCTTCCAAAATTCTGGAATCCAATTACCAGTAATGCCATTAAATAGTTCCCTTGGGTACTTCACTGAATTATCACCTGTTCATGCGAGCAGAAAATATCTGAACAATCAGAGGAGGGAAGGGAAAAAGAAGAGAACAGCTTTCATCACTGCCTTCTAATTCCCAAGACAGAAACGATGAAAATAAATGATAAAATCTCAAATGTGACATTTCATTGGGAAGGCTGATGAGACCAATGGCGCAATAAACGCAGACGGTTAGTTAAACCAACAGACAATCAACAATTAGCGAAACTAGGAAAGGCATTGACGTGCATATTTTCACTTATTAAAGTGTATTGGTGGATGCACTGTAAACTCCTTTAAGGCTGCACCCCTGCAGAGCTCCTGGTAGTGCTGCAGCATCTTATGGGTGCAGATGTCCCAAACCTTGACCGAGCGGTCAGAGCAGGCGGCTGCAATGACAGAACGAGTTCAACAGCCAGTGTGATCAGTGAATCACGGTCGGAGAAGTCAAAGGGGACTGAACGCCAGAAATGGAGAGATCAACAGGGGTGAAGATGAAAACAATGACTAAGACGACGGTGGGACGAAAGGATATCCCAGGAAGACGAGGCGCCCCGTACACAGGGGGGCGTCAAGGAGGAGGATGAGGAGCGGAAGCAGAAAGGACGAGGTGGGAGGCGGACGAGGAAGACAGAAGCGGAGGGAGAGGAGAAAGAGTAGAGGAACGGAGGCACAGCGAGCTCTGTTTCTTTCCAACAACCTTGGGATGAGTCATTATGAGTGGGCCGCCTGCTCCTTGCCTGGAGAGTACTGAAATACACCACACACACACGCACGCGCACACACACACACACACACACACCAAAGCTTTTCAGTCAACAAGGTGACTGTGTGAACTTCGTAACTTTCTTCATGGATTCATGCTTTGTCGGCAAACGCTGAAGTTTCAACCATTCAAGACGAAGCACATTAAAATTCAAGTCGGTACGTCTTCGGTGAAGAACTCACCGCAAGTTTACATGTGAGACCTCTGTTCAACTGTCCAAGTAAGGTGCAGCTTGTTGAGGAACGGACAGAAGACGGCGCGGGGCGGGGTTGTCCGGAGGGAAAAGTGGGGTCATTGTTTCTGTACGGTGCACATTCCTTCTCATTAACGTGCTGTGACTCTGGCATTGATCTTTACATCTGCTCCCAGGTACCCATGTACATGCTGTAGCCTCATTTACTTCATTTCTTTAACTGGTATTTCATCCTACGTTTCCTGAAATTCGGCTTGTGATAAATTTTGATGCATCACAAATGTGTGTGTGTGTATACCTGATGTCCGTGCAGTGTAAAGAGCAGTTTGCCCTCCAACAGGTCCAGGACCTTCACCGTGGAGTCGGTGGCGGCGGTGATCAGGAAGTTTCCGGACGGATGAAAAGACAGGCTGTTAACGGGACCGCTGTGGACTGACACACACACACACACACACACACACACACACACACACACACACACACACACACACACACACACACACACACACACACACACACACACACACACACACACACACACACACACACACACAAGAAAATAAACACTGACAATATTGGCAAACTGAAATTAAAAGGCATTCTTCACAAAAAGGGACACTTTTTGAGTCAGGAACCTAGAAATCATATCTTTAAAGTCAGACAACGAAGAAAATGAATAGAGAAAAGGTTTTTAAAAAGCTTCTCAAATTTTGTTTTCGCGCTCTTTAATCGGAAAATGTAGACTCAAATGCAAATTGCTGCCTTTGGGGCAAGTAGGTGTCACTGTATTAAGTCCTTTTAATGTTTTAAGTGGACCTGACATCTAAAGTGGTCCTTCTGATCCACCTGATCAGCACCAATAAGAAACCAGAACATTTGTTGCATACATCGCAGCACCTTGAGACCTCAGAAGCCAGCAGTGACCTCTTTATCCCTGAAAACTGCAGAAACGTCTTTGTATTGTTGTTCATTACCGAGAGCGGCAGTTTAATCCGGTACTCTTTGCTGATTTTAGGATGACGTTTCTTCTTCTGATCACACAATCGCTTCCACCACTAGCCATTCTCCATATTTATTTTAGCCGTGTATTGAAACAAAAAAAAAAAAAAAAAAAAAGTAGAATCATTGTGGGACGTTTTGTGTTCACAAATCAAATGGGGGCTCAAAAACAAACCACAAAGTTTATATGGAGACCACCTCTTAGCTGATCCCAGGTTGGCTGGTTTCAGAGAGTCCACGTGTAGAGGCCGGAACGAACCGGGAGTGTGAAAACACACATATTCAATGACACGGCGGACACAGGTTCAAGAGCCTCGTCACAACAGGTCCTGCAGGTCAGGACAGGGTCTCGAGGAGACACATCAGCGCTGTGTGGATGTGGACTGTGTGAATCTGAGGAATAATGGTAAAGTGCCGTTGTGTAACCTGGACTATAAAACCAAAGCCACCACAGGGACTCATACCAAACCAAAGCTCTGCAAAGCATCAGTAGGTCAGCGTACTCACATAAGACACCATTGATATTGCTCACCAAGAATGAACATGCATGAGAAGACGAAAGCTGTACATACATAGAGTACATAAAGTTCATACATCATAAATGAAGGCATTCCCAATCAAACCACTCAAATCCACAGTAAACCGTTTTCAAGGTCGGGTCAGGTGGTCCCCTGCTCCTGGAAACAAACTCTGTTCGTATTTAGCCTTGGATCAGCTCCTTTATGAGTCATTTCTCCTTTGTCCCTTTAGTCAGAGTCCAAAATTAAAACACTACAGCTGAGTGGACAGCCCACTCTAGCTTTCAAAATTCTGGAACCCAATAACGAGTAATGCCATTAAATAGCCCCCTTGGGTACAGTATTTCTACCTGTTCATGCGAGCAGGAAATATCACAGCAATCAGAGGAGGAAAGCAAAGAAGAAAAGAAGACCTTTCATCAGTGATGAAAAAAATAACATCTCAAATGTGAGTTTTCTTTGGGAAGGCTGATGAGAACAACGAGGCAATAAACACAGACAGTTAGTTAAACCTACAGACAATCAACAAGGAGAGAAACTAGGAAAGGCATTGACATATATATATTTTTACTTATTGGCCAGCGTGTATTAAAGTATATTGGTGGATGCACTGGCAACTCCTTTAAGGCTGCAGAGCTTTACCCTGGTAGTGCTGCAGCATCTTATGGGTGCGGATGTCCCAAACCTTGACCGAGTGGTCAGAGCAGGCGGCTGCAATGCACGTCCCACTGGGATGGAATTCCACTTGGTTCGCATAACTAGAACATTGAAAGAAAAAAGAAAAAAATTTATCTGATACGCTTCACTCCAATTAATTATCCTCACCAGGTTGGAACAGAATGTTTTGGTAGAACTAAGTTGAAGTCAAAGACATTTTGACAACATTGCAGACTTTTTAGCCACATAGAATAATCAACATGGCCACGGTGCCAACCTTCTTGTGGTGTAAAAATAATATTGACACAGAACTGTGATTCCTGGTTTTCCCCCATATTGACTCTGAAAGTAATGGCATCAGTATTTAATTTATAGATATAGATATTAAACACTGTTAGAGTATTATAATATACAGAGTGAAGGTCTCCCGTCAACCAGGTTGTATTGCAATACCCGGGGTGTGCCATGTTGGTTCTTTGTTTTCCAACTCAAAATAACATTGTCTTCTGGATATTTGAATACTTTGTTCGTATATTGATCATCTTTGAAAAAAAAAAAAAACACTTATGTCTGTAAAATCACAAGACCTGGCTAAATTAATAATATTGCAGTGCATCATGGTGTGTTTAATCTCACATCGTTATACAAATCATATCATGTACCGATGCAGTTATCTTCATCGTTTCATCATTTCTTATTCTTACAGGCACACACTCACCCCGCATGCTCGTAGAAGGAGTGGACACACTCCCGGCTGTTCTTGTCCCAAAGTTTTATAGTCTTATCGTCACTGCAGGACACAACCAAATGTCCATCTGGAGAAAATCTACAGGAGATTGGAGGAGTTATTTTAAATGCCCCCCCCCCCTCTTCTTTTTAGTCAAAATCATGCCCAAATGATAACACATTTGAGATTCTCAAGTTAACTAATGAAAACTGATTATATGAAAAAGTTAGTATATCTATATAAACATATGTAAGATACTTGGTTTTGAAGAGGGTACGGTAATATAGAATCATATCATGTATTTGAATACTGTAAACAGCTGGAACTACATACAGTATGTCCGCCGGTCTTTTACGTACTTGGCACAGCGGACCCAGTTGATGTGCTGGTTGAGAGAAAAGAGAAACTTCTGTCTGTGGACTGTCCACAGTTTGATGGTCTTGTCATCCGAGGCCGTGACCAAAGTCTGTCCATCGGCAGAGAAGTTAACCCAACGTACTGTTCCTGTATGAGCTCTAAACATTGTTGAGTCAGCCTTCCTGCGCACACAAACACACAGAGGATATACACCGATCAGCCACAACATTAAAACTACTGACAGGTGAAGTAACTGACAGTAATCATCTTGTTCCAATGGCACCTGTCAAGGGCTGGGATATAATAGGCAGCAAGTGAACAGTCAGTTCTTGAAGTTGATGTGTTGGAAGCAGAAAAAATGGGCAAGCGTAAGGAGCGTAAGGACTTTGATTAGGGCCAAATTGTGATGGCTAGACGACTGGGTCAGAGCATCTCCAAAACAGCAGGTCTTGTGGGGTGTTCCCAGTATGGTTTGTATCTACCAAAGGCAATCCAAGGAAGGACAACCAGTGAACCGGCAACAGGGTCATAGGCGCCCATGGTTCATTGATGCGCATCGGGAGTGAAGTCCAACCCGTCTGGTCCTATCCCACAGAAGAGCTACTGTAGCACAAACTGCTGAAAAAGTTAATGCTGCTATGATAGAGAGGTGTCAGAACACACGGTGCATCACAGCTTGCTGTGTATGAGTCTGTGTAGCTGCAGACCAATCAGAGTGTCCATGCTGACCCCTGTCCACTGCCTACAATGGGCACGCGAGAGTCAGAACTGGACCATGGAGCAATGGAAGAAGGTGGTCTGGTCTGATGAATCAAGTGTTGGATGGGCGGGAACAACAAGCCCAATCCATGGGGGGTCCACCTCACAACTTCCAGGACTTAAAGGATCTGCTGCTAACGTCTTGGTGCCAGATACCACAGGACACCTTCAGAGGTCTTGTGGAGTCCATGCCTCCACGGGTCAGAGCTGTTTTGGTGGCACGAGGGGGAACTACACAATATTAGTGGTAATAAGCGGTGGTTTAAATGTTGTGGCTGATCGGTATACATATGCACATGCTCTATAAATACAAACACTTTCATTAATGTTTTGCTCACATTTAAGTGTTCTTACTTACGCAAACTTTATTTTAGTATGAAACATTTATGCACCAAAATCAAATGTCTTCTATTGAAAAATGTACTTGAAGATTAGACTGTCTGATGGCAAAGCAGTTTAAAAATAAAGAAAAAAACACATAATAATAAAATTTGATCCTGTTTTTACTTGAGGTCCTAATCACAAGTGGTCTTGTTTATTTAAAGACAAGTTCTTTTTGAAGGAAATGCAAGTAGTAAATTGCTTTGTAATTATTGTAATTGTAATTTGTAATTAAATGGAAGTCACTTTTGAATGGGACCGAGAGTATGCACAGGAAAAAAAAAAGAACAGATGATACAGCATACGTTTGTTCAAAACAATAAAGGTCCAATGTTGCCCTGGGTGACCAGGCCCATAAAAGTTCAATTGTGGACCAAAAGATTAAGAGGAAAATCAAAAACTCACAGACTGGGTATCCAAAGGCGTACAGTCTTGTCTCTGGAGGCGGAGGCCACCAAGTGACCCGAGGGGGAGAACTGAATAGATGTGACAGCATCTTTGTGGCCCGCAAAACGATATGATCTCATCTGAGGTTTCATATTCCAGATCATCACGCAGGAATCCATTGACCCGGTAGCTGAAAAGGAGCGGGTAGAACACAAAGTTATAGACCATGAAAACTAAAAAAAATAAAAAATTTAAAAAAAAAAAAATTATGCTCATTTAGAGAAAGATGCAGCCAATTTTTTTTGCATCTGTGGATGGATATAAACTGAAAAACCCCAACATGTGTTAAGAAATGTATTCATGCATTGAACTATATACAGAGAACAAATATAAGCAGCACTTACCGATCTGTTTCATGTTGGAGTTAAAGTCCACACATGTCACGTTGTCTCTGTGGCCTTTGAAATGCCTCTCGAGAGTGGGATCAGACTGTTCAGAGACATGGAGGCATTTCCAGCACCAGTTATTTTAGCAATGTTACAAAAACATCACTCGTCACCCTCATCAACATACCCGATGTAACATATGTGCTTGACTAAATTAAAAACAATTTCTTCATGAAATGCATTGCTTCTGGTCATTATCGTTGCATAATATGAACTAGAAACTAGAAGGCTTAATGGACAGTGAAGAAAAATACATTTTAACTTAAAAAGGCAGTATTGAGTTGAGTGAACACATTTTCTAAAATAATATTTTATTACAAAAAAAAATAAAAAATAAAATACATTAGACATAATGTATTGGTGATGTGGCGCCATCCTGTGGCGGATGCCAGTATTTCCTTATCAGATCCTGAAGGTGACGTACGAACGCCACCGCAACGCGTCACACGCAGCAACAAACCAGCCGCCAATGGGCTTTTACGCCACACGTCACGTGTTTCGAGACGTTAGCAACAGTTACGTTACCAAGGGTTAGGAGCGGCGGGGCTACACCGGATGCTAGCCGCCATCACTCCGGTCCGGGAAGGGTCAACTCGGTGACTTATGCTTCTACCCGGGAGGATTCCGGTGCAATGGCAGAGCTACACGTTATCGGGCAGATCGTGGGGGCCAGCGGCTTCCCGCAGAGCGGCTTGTTCTGCAAGTGGGGAGTTCACACGGGCGGTGCGTGGCGGCTCCTCTCCGGCCTGAAGGAGGGCCAGACCCAGGTGGATCTCCCCCTGACCGGGGACGTCGCGTATTGGAGCCACCCGATCGACCTGCACTACACCACGAAGGGCCTCCAGGGCTGGCCGAAGCTCCACCTGCAGGTCTGGCACCAGGACTCGTTCGGCCGCTGCCAGTTGTTCGGCTACGGCTACTGCCACGTCCCGTCCAGCCCCGGGCACCACCACGTTCGGTGCGTGACCTGGAGACCCCTCGGGTCCTGGCAGGAGCAGCTGGCGCAAATGTTCGTAGGCGGAGGACCCCAGCTGAGGGCCCCGGATCTAATCTACAGCGGGGCGGACAGATACCGCCTGCACACCGAGGCCATGGGAACAGTGGAGCTGGAACTGGGAGTGATTATGAGACACTTCGACAAATACGGCGTGGAGTGTTAATGTGTCGTTCATCGTGTGGGACGAGGGGGGCTGTGGGCGATGGTGGACGCGGTTGTTTATAGTACGTTTTTATACTTTTTCCGAAACCGCGTGTGTGTGTTTACGCTGTGATAAGCTCAAGATGTGTGTAAATAAATCGTCTTATTGCGACGCCGAAGTCGGTTTATTTTTGGAATCTCGTTGTCAAGGAAATCCAATGGATTTCGCAACACAGACAGTAGTTTCTTTTTATTGCTACTGTGATATTTGCAGTATTTATAAGCCAAAGGTTAAAATGATGTACTAAAACGGCACAAAAAAGAAGCGTAGTAAAGCTTTGTACTTGTAAGAATGGGCATATAATTATCTGAAAAACAGCGATGTAATCCGTGAGGTTATTTAGTTAAATCCCACATTTGATATTTCTCCCGTACTCATCCCATATTCAATGTATTCAGTATGTATGTATGTAACCGAAGGAGATATGTAAACCTATCTTAACCTTAAGGTTAGACAACGACCTCCTTAGGGTTGCATTGACATATACACACATTATTGTACAGAATCGAAACATATAGTCCTACAAAGTGACCACTACTAGTTAAGACAGATATTAGGACAAAACATATTTCAGGCAAGTATTTGGTACAGGGGAGCGGTAAGCATAGGGTAGCGACACTGTAGGTCATGAACTAGATGACCCTATGGGCTGTTATTGCAACCGTTTCCTTGAGGTCAGAAAGCAAAGAGCAATGCTCACTGTAGGAATAAATTAAACCATCACTTTCACATAACTTTGGACAGGTAAGTACAGGGACTTCCTCTGAAGACGGTCAGGTTCGTGCAGAACAGTTCAGCCGGTGAGCGCGAGGCTCAATGGAAGACTGAACTACCACCACGTTCACAAATGTTGACTTGATTCGGAGGAACTTGACAAATTTGAAGGGAAAAAAAGATATGTCTACGGAGAAATAAGAATGTAAGCGTTTGCGTTAAAACTAAGAGCCAATAAGCTCAAATGTAATGACTTCTCGGGCCTATTATGTTGTAAAACAGTGTTTCCAGTGACCTTGTCTTATCTTACCCCTGGATTAGAATAGCGGCTGTTCTCCAAATACATCATCCCAATGGGACCAACAACACAAAGCCCTGTCAGGCCTGCAGGGGTAGTGAGTAAACCATGGCCACACTCAACAACTACTATACTACTACTCCTGCTGTATTACTACTATTACTGCTGTAGTACTACTACTATGAGGTGAACTGCAGCCCGAATGTCCCCACCCGGAACACGACCTACATTGCCATCAAATCCAAACACCGAAGAGACGTTTACTAGTAAATAGAGCAGAGCTGACTGCTGTTCGGCGAGTCACACAAACGACGCCACGTACAATAAACTAGACGGTAATCAGTATGGAAACGGAACAAGTGTGACGGGGTTTAACCTCGACGGGGTCTCTTGTCGAACATGTGCTAGTTTGGTTGGTAAATACAGGAGGGGGATACAGTTGGCAGAGTTACAAACACGTTTCTTATCCGTAGTTGGATTCACGTCTGGAATACGCGACGGCCGACGGACACGAAACAGCGGCAGCCGCACGACTGGGCAGAAACGGTTTCGAAGAACGAGACGATCGCGTCCCGAGGAGGCGTGAAAGGCGCGGCGTTCGTGCGCCGCCCCGACCGCTGTGTTTCCGGCCCGGCGCGGCGGTCGCGTCTTCCAGCCCAAGCCTCTTGGCGGAGTCGCCGTGGCGTCTAAGGAACGCGCTTCAACCCCCCCCCCCCGCGGATAAAAGCGGCTGGCAGATAAACTCACCAGCGCGGAGGCCATGTCGGGCGAGCGGTCCAGCCGGCGCGGCACCGGGTGGCGCCGCGGGCGTTTTTATAAACGAATGCGGTGCTGTGCGCGGAATTTGTGGCGAAAACGGGAGCGAAGGGCCGGGCGGGCGGGCGGGGGGGAGCCGTGGCCGCTAGCTAGCTAGCTAGCTAGCCACGCCGCGCAGCAACGGCCCGTCGCCAACAGCGACGATGCATTTCAGTTTACGCGCCGCGACTCGGCGCACCACTTCCGGTCACAGATTTAAAGCGACAGTACACCCCGGTAGAGCAACCACGCCGCGCTGAAGTTAAAACCATAAGCAAACAAATACACGAGCTAATCAATTACACGGCGTGGTCAGGGTGAGGCTTAACCCGAACCCATCTTAATTCATATCCAATACATCGGAATAACGACGTCTGCGCTCTCCTCGCACTGCGCGCCTGTGGAACTGAAACGACGCGACGACACTGACGCCAATACAACCGTTTGCACCGCGCGCGTCACGCCACCCGGCGTCAGTGAAGAGCCGCGCGCCGCCCGCCTGCGCGGTGCCACGGGGGAAGGCGGCCGGAGCGGCGGCCGCGCCGCTGAGCGGAACGACAGCGTTCAAAAGAGAGGAATCCCTTCCGTACACGCGATCGCGTCTTATTCGATACGTGTGTAATAAATACATACGCATCAAATGTACATATTTATCTATGTTATTTAACGATTTATTTATTTGAACCTTTTTTTCTGCAACTAGCGTCTGTTACTATTTCTCATGGTGTTCAGCTCACCGCCGAATGAACCTGGACGTCTCGTCAAACATGTGAAACGTGTATAGGGGAAAAAAAAAAAAAAAAAGGGGGGGATGTTGTGCGACGGCATAATGTTAAATCTGAAAGGATGATGTCATGAATGTCAAACTGTTAAAGTCGTCGGAGTAAGGTTCGCGGTGTGCATGTCAGAAGCATGGATAGACATTCACGAACCTAAAAGAAAAAGAAAAAGCGATTTTCAGGATATTTTGTCGAGATGAATAATATACAGCAAATCTACCGTCGCAAGTGGTCATCCGAGTGAAATATATTGGAATTGGAATGCACTGTGTGCATTTAATTTATTTTTATTTTTTACTTTCAAAAATAGTCCACCTAATAGGTCATCTCCTTACATTCAGGCTGAGGAACTATGTTGGAATGTAATTAGGTTGTTTTCACAAAGTATTTTAGGCTATTTTGTTCATTCTCCTTGTAACTTACAGGGGACCTATTATGCTCCTTTTCACACAAGTTAATATCGGTCTCTGAGGTCCCCAAAACATGTCTTTGAAGTTTTTCTTTTGCTGAAAATACCACTGGGATTATGCATTCTAGCCATTCTAACATGCCTCCATAACCCTCTTGTTGCAGAACGGGCTGTTTCAGTGTGTGGCTCCACCCCACCCAAGGTC
>NC_137192.1:17612064-17644564 GCF_960531495.2 Zeus faber
CTCAAGATTAATCATAAGCTGAGGCTGTGAACGGAATACGGCAGGGCTCCAGTGGAAAAAAAAATATATATATATATATATTTCTATTCAAATAAATACCAATTTCTCTGCAAATATTAAATTGAATGTTTCCTGTTGTCACAGTGTTAGCATTGTGGTTTTTGTTAAAATGAAAACAATTACAATTTTGAATGATCGCTTCAGGAGCATAGTAGACAGATAGATAGAGGATGCTACAGTATGAGGGTGGTATTTGACTGACACGCAGACTTTAAGGACAGTCTTCCTTTAGGCTCTATCCCATGAACAAACAAACAGCAATTCACACAACCTGAAGCTGTTGTGAAAGTGTATGGGTCTGTTTATTCAGGATGTGTGATCCGATGGAAAATAAAAAAAGCTGTGGATGTGTCCCTCCAGCCGCCAGCTATGGTTTTACCTCAGGCTCAGTAAATCGGTAAACCGATGACCTTCCACTTCTCAGCCGTGCGTGTGTGGTTTACAGCTGATTCAACATGATATTCATTTAATTTAATGACTGATGCAGTAATAAAAAGTCTTTCAGGTCAAAGCAAGTTTTTTACATCCAGCTTCCTCCTCAGGTGGGGCTCACGGACAGTGTAGTGTAGATTTCAGTGTCAGTTTCAGTGTGAGCAACATATATAACAGCCAGGTATATAACCCGCAGCTGCTGTGTGTGTGTGTGTGTGCGTGCGTGCGTGCGTGCGTGCGTGTGTGTGTTTGTGTGTAAACAACATAAGTAACTTATGCAGACGAATGCAGAATTATTTATACTTCAGGCCAACACGCAGGATGATCATACTTTCAAATTCAAACAGAAACAGTACTAGTTGGTTTTTATTTGCCCACCTGGATTAATAAAGTCTTATCTTATCTTATCTTAAAAAAGATCATTCGGAAGTTAGTGGGTATGACTGGAAACAAATTCTCCACAAACCGAAAAAATGGGAGAGACTGTGCTTCCGATCTGTCAATATAATCGTGAATAACGTTGAAATAAAAACAAAACCGCCATTTTAAAATGTAGCAATTTATTCAATGATAGAGAAAGAGAAGAATAAAATGTAGTTGTAATATATTAAAAAAAATAATAATTTACATGACTTTTTTATATATATAAAGTTTACAACAGTTTACAAAATAATGCATTTTACAAAATAAATACACTTGTCCGTGTAAAAGTTGAGACCTGAGTAGACGAGTGACAAGGTTGTCAGAGTATCACTGACCTCAGTGGCATTCAGGAAGCTGTTGCATAACATAGATATATCCCTAAATATCAAGTTCAAGTTCAAGTTCAAGTTCAAGAGATTATTTGTCACATACATATACAATATGTCTCACTGCCTTCCTCAAAAAAGTGCAATATTTACATTTGTTGATTTGTTATATTTATATTGTTGTTTTTTGTTACAAGCTTTTGCAAGAGTTAACTGGTGTGTTATTAATTCCCCTCTCTTGTCTCTCTGTCCTAATGCGTGACTAAGTGCATTCATCAACCTGCATTCCTGGCAGAGTGTTTGGTTCAGGAAGAAATGGAGAGAGATTTAATCAAAGTGAGAACCAAGACGAACAGGAAACAAACCTTGCTTCCTTGTTCCTTCCAAACAGTAGCAAATAGTGTTTTGAATGCAAAACGTATAGCCGGGCAATGAGAGGAAGAGGAATATTAATAGAAAATAAATGAATAACTGATTAAATAGTAACACATAAATAATAACAATAATAATAATAAAGTGATACAATTCTAAATATAAAAAGGAAAATGGCAATATATGGAACATTTTGAAAATATACAATAAACATAAAAGTTAATTGTACACAATATAAATATGGCAACCTAATGATAAACGACAGATATAACCTAAAAGTAACAGGAAAAACTAATATAAAAAAAATATAAAAATGAGAAAATCCTAAAAAAAAAGGAAAGGTCATGTCCAAAAAAGTGAAATATACAATAAATATAATAGGAATGGTACAATAAACCTGACGTTAAAAATAAGCCTTAAACAGTAAACAAAATTGTTGGCACTAAGCCTATAAACCAAAAATGTGATGTTTTTTTTTTTTTTGTTTTTTTTTTTATGTTTTGTTTTTATTTATACATACACATAACGTCACTTTCATTACTCCGCCCCAGGCAGAGACAGCCTTGCCTGTGTGCAGCAGAGTTCCCATTCAAGGTCTGGAGATAGCAGGAGTCAGGGAGGGGCAGCGATGTCCAGCCGGAGGGAGGAGAAGGCCAGCCCTGACGTGTAAGGGGGGGACGTTGAAATGAAGACGGCTCCCTCTCACCTACCACCAGGTGAATCCTGCGTAAACTCTGCGTGGAGAGTCTCAAAGCGCGATACGATTTTGGTACAAGTTGCGAGGCAACATACTCCCAGCCTCTTCTCCGCCTCACCGAAGAGTAATACACCAACTTATATTCCTGTGAGGCCGCGGCGTAGCTCATTCCGGTTCAACTGGATGAAGAGACAATCGAATATAAAAGCTTTACAAGAGGGGGCCTACCCTGTCCCACAAAGAAAACAACACTGAAATGGTCTTGTGACACCGTCTGGGTCAGCTGACTTCAAGCCGGAGTAAGGTTTTCGGAGTGAAGCCCCCTAATCTGTATTCCTTCCATATAGATCACACGCGCGACAACCTAAGTCCGTCGGGGGCAAAGGTCAAGGAACACGTGACGAGCGTCGAATCGGAGGCTGCCGCTTGTACCTGGCAGATTATTTGCGAGCAGCAGGTCGGGGCTGTCTACTTGCTCATCTCTTCCCTTAAGAGGATCCAGATGATGCCCTCCAGTACAATCATTCACAGCGGGTAAACAGAAAGTAAGCAACCTGCAAACAAACTGTGTTCCGAATCGACAGAAAGAGAGTTAACCTTCCGCCTTCCGTGTCGAAGATCATTTTCTTGAAAGAATAAAGCAAAAAACGAATTTTAATTGATTTGGGCAAAGTAAGATATTTGTAGACTCGTTCACCGTCTCGAGGGCTTATCAGGTTTGGTAATTTTAGATGGAGCAGCCACTTCCCTCTTCCCTTTTTTCCTCTTGTTGTTTCGTCTTTACTCGACCACCATCAAAACGGCGGCACGGATGTACCGGCCAACTTCGGCTCAGACAAGGAGAGTTCCAAACGCCCCTTCACAAAAAATTGAACCTTGAAGCTGAACTTTGTCACGCTCATGTGTTGTGCAAGAACACGCCCGTGTGTGTTCATAAGTTTCTGGGCCGCGACGTCCAGTGGTGCAACTACCAACGGAGTACCTGCGGTGAGTGTCAACAGAATGGAAACCAGACGTTTTAAACAGCCTGAAAGCCGTCTGCTTGGTGCGGTGAAACGGACACGATCAAAGTCCTGGAATCAATGACAAGTTACAATCTCTGAACATCCATTCGGAATGAATCTTTGAATAACTGCTCCGTGAACTGATAAAGCAGTCACTGCCGTGATATTTTAACTTGTTGTTTTCGGGTTTTTTTTTTTTTACGAAACAAGTTGCGGAAACAAAGCGTCGGAATGGAGGCTGCACTGCTCCTTTTTTTGAAATGTCAATGGGCTCAAGTGCTTTCTAAGACAATACAAACAGAGGACAGTAATCCACTTTAAAAACAAAGAATCAGTGCGATAAGGACTAAAAACCCAGTGAAATAAAAACCTATTGAACAATAGAACGTATTGATCTATCTATCTATCTATCTATCTGTCTGTCTGTCTGTCTGTCTGTCTGTCTGTCTGTCTGTCTGTCTGTCTGTCTGTCTGTCTGTCTATCCGTCTGTCTGTCTGTCTGTCTGTCTGTCTGTCTGTCTGTCTGTCCGTCCGTCCGTCCGTCTGTCGATCTTTGAAATAGCCTGCCCTGGAAAGGGACTTTGCATTTCATTTCATATATCTTCCTTTTCCGAAAAATGTCCCCCCTTCCACTTCCACTACGTTGATCCTCTTCGCCTGCACGCACCACCCGTGGTCGCCGGCGCTGCTTTCCTTGCCGGCGGTGCGCTGGCTTTGTAAAAAAAGGACGACCTTCAAAGTGTGAACCCGCCGACCACCCGCAGAAACACCAAGGGAGATGAATTCATCAAGGATGCGAGGTGTCGTCACACTCGAATCCCAGGCGATGACGTCGGACACGGAGTTCATTCCGAACACTCGAGTGCATTTAACACCAACGACTGGGCCGTTGTCACATGGGGACAACGGTGAAGGGAGGACTTTTAACAATAGCAGCAGTATATTCTTAGTGTTGGCAACCAATATCTTAAATCAAAATTACCCGGCGAAATTGCCGAAACGTTGATCTGCCGTGACTGTGTGTCAATGGACTAAATCATGTTCTTTTTAAATATGTATATTCTTTTGTAACTGGCTACAAACGAATGTCCCTTGAAACAACAAAGTCACTCCATCCCGAACTGAAAGGCGGAGCGCAGATTGTAACCCCAAAAAACCCTTCACTGACTTTCACACACGAGTTCATCCCGAGTTTGACCCCTGCGTGTTTATGTCCTGATTCCTGCAGCGGGGATGGTGATGATGACGATCTCCTCCGTTCTATTTTTTCATCGTCTCTCTCTCTCTTTCTCTCTCTCTCTCTCTCTCTCTCTCTTTGGGCTGTTCCGAGCGAGCCCCCCCCCCCATCAAACGCTGTGAATTCTCTGGGCTGCGTGTGCATTCCGAGGGGGGAAGATCCGCGGGCGTCGGATGGATGTTCCCGTCGGTTCTCACTCTACCTCTCCACACAGCGCGGAAGACGTGTCACGGAGTTTGAGAGGAGATTCATATTGAGAGGTGACGCGGCATTTCTCATAAAGAGGTCCGTTGTTTGGAGAAGCCAGCTGGAAGATGGGCAATCTCTGATAACTCGCAGGAATGTGGAGTCGTGCGTGCGTGCGTGTGTGGGCGTGCGTGAGCGAGATGTTTATGCACAGAAAATGTGATTTTATTTCTGATGTAGCCGACTGAAGACATCGCCATGTTGACTTGGAGCTCTGCTCGTGTTACCTGATCCTCGAGAGTGTTTCGCTGTGAATGTGGCGGTTTGACGCTGGGACAAAATGTACTGATTCCAAGTTGCTTTGGACGAGAGCAAATGACAAGACAACGGACAGGACTAAATTACAAACAAAATGTGAAACACCGTACCTAATCTTTATTTTATATACTATCACGAAGCCTGGAGTAATAGTGACCTTATTTGACACTATCTCAGCCGCAGTTTATCAGCTTGGCTCCCAAGAACAACCTCACTCTGCTGTACGTAAATCCTGTGTACATGTCAAATTTGTCATCCCGGTTCTGAATAGATCTGCACGTGCACATTTTGTCCGCGAATGCATGCACGTGCGCGTGTGCCGGTGTCATGGAGAAAAAAAAAAACCACACGCACAAAAAAAAAAAAAACCAGGGTCATTAAAATAGACGTGGGTCATGTGCAGCAGCTAAAGATAGCACGGTAGGTTGAGCGTATCTTGGCTCGCTCCCCCCGTCGTGGAACCAGGCTTCCAGGAAGCGTCGCAGAAAAGTAAATATCGATAATGAAATGAAATCCACAGAGCGATGCACGCGAGATAACCGTTATCTGTAATCGGCACGCGCAGATAAATGTTTGCCTTTATGTGGGCCGCACACACAAAGACGCTGACGCTGACGTCTTCCACACGCTTTAAATGTTAGGTTGCACTTTGTTTGATCGAAAACCCAATTTAATACAAGGATTGTTATTGCTGCAAAACAAAGTGTGGCACAACAAACACACATTTACAGAAGTGGCTTGTCTTGACTTGTGAAAGAATACGGAAGAAGCCTAGGCCAAATAGATAGATAGATAGATAGATAGATAGATAGATAGATAGATAGATAGATGAACAGATAGATAGATGGACAGATAGATAGATGGACAGATAGATAGATAGATAGATAGATAGATAGATAGATAGATAGATAGATAGATAGATAGATAGATAGATAGATAGATAGATAGATAGATAGATAGATAGATAAATAGATAGACAGACAGATAGATAGATAGACAGATAGATAGACAGGCCTCACGGCAGACGGGTCCGCCCTGAGGCAATAATGTACGTGCAGATTTCCATGTCATCTGACATGTTGTGATATTTAATATATATAACAGCCAGGTATATAACAGGCAGCTGCTGTGAACAGATGACTAAGACGCACAGTGTGTGTGTGTGTGTGTGTGTGTGTGTGTGTGTGTGTGTGTGTGTGTGTGTGTGTGTGTGTTTGTGCTTATTTGTGTGTGCGTGTGTGTGTGTGTGTGTGCTTATTTGTGTGTGCGTGTATGTGTGTGTGTGTGTCTGGAGTGCCTATTGTGCGTGCGTGCAAGTGTGTGTGTGTGTGTGTGTGCGTGCGTGCATGTGTGCGTACGTGCTTACGTGTGTGTGTGTGTGTGTGTGTGTGTGCGTGCGTGTGTGTGTGCTTGTTTCCGACCCACTTTCTCCCACTTTCTGAACTCGGGTCAGTTGGTTAGTAGTTCCAATTGCATTTTCCAAACCATTTTCTTTTTAAAAGGTCAGGAATCCAGCGGCAGCATATCGTACATTTAAGAAGACGGGCTCCAACCAGTGCCTGACCAGTGCCCGTGCGTTTAAAAGAAAACTGAATGTGGTCCCACTTTGTGATCACTCCAGAGCAGAAGCTTGATCTTGGGATAATCATTACCGCTTTGGCTTTCTATGACTCGAAAAACACAGTTGCAATAGAACAACCAATTCAGAGGAAGAAACAGATTACAAACTAGAAATGGGAATAATCTAGGAAGTTCCCCTTTGAACACAAATGAAGTCAAAAACACCAGCTGGTAAATATATTACGATTATGAGCATTGTAGTGTTGTTGGGTGAAACTTTAGAATAACAGCAGCCCATGACTGTTAAACTTTTAGTAAATGATTTATTAAATGACCGGCATGAAGTCATTATCATATTATAAATTCCTTTATTTCCCCTCTGGGATAAACAGCGTGATCCTGTCTTAAATATACTGAATGTGACTGGGTAATAGAGGTTTAGAAATGATACGGTTCTTTTCACATTAAAAACACAATTTTCATGCCGGGGCTGACGGTCTCGTGCTCTTTTGTTCCATCAGTCACTTTGAGCTGAGATTTTACAGCAATAAAAGTACGAATAAAGAACTAATGTGTGACTGAAGGTCAATAAATCAATTGTTATCCAAGTGAGCATCGACTAATAGTTTTCTGTGGCCTGTGATCAAGTGCTCAACTAAAGCATTACGCGACATGGAACTAGCGTTAACACCCGAGTGACAGATGTTTCCATTTTCTTCAGCGCCCCGACCTCCTCTCCTCCAGCTGTGATTAGTTCATGAAAACATGAGAACAATGGAACAGAATGCCCTCCTTTCCTTTCAGTCAAAACTAGGTCAGCAGACTGAACCATGACAATCATTGCCACGAGAACCACAAAATGAAAGATGCACCTTTCCGCCCCGCCTGGCTCTGAGCCTGATAAATGGCTGTTATCGTTACATTTTCTGGAAGAGGCTGAAGGGCGTCAACAGCCTCCGCCCGCCACCGAGGCCCTGACACACTTTGTTGTGTTCGCGGGGACACAAACACACGCTCCGAGACTTGATCGGTGAATAAAAACGATAGGGCACACATTCACACGTCCTGTGTGGAGAGGAATGGTGAATGCGTCTTGGAAGAATGTCACAGCGCTCCGGTGCGTCACAGACACGTTTCACATGAGGCTTCAGGCGAACATGTAACATGTAAGCAGCCTGCTCCATTGTGCAACTTGACTTGTGCTGTAAACACATTATTAACTAATTCTTTTTTTGAGGCGCGGCTGCTCAGATTCCAGGTCTTATAACTATATCAGTACATATTGTTTTGTTTTATAAGGCACATATTAAAACAAACATCCACACACAGAAAAACATGTTTAAATTTTTTTTTATTTGGAGCATATAGATAATATACCATATAATATTTAAATAATATATCTTTAGGACACTTATCAAAGACAGTAATGCATTCTATGACAGTGACAGAGGAATGGGTGTGTGTGGGGAGCGTGTGGCCCGCGGCGTCAGGCGCAGGCGGAGATGGGGTGGCTGAGGCCGCTGAAGTACGACTTCTCCCGCTCGCTCATCACCTCAAAGTGCAGCGGCTGCTGGCAGAAGTTACACTCGGCGGAGGAGTGGGGCTTCAGCTCCAGACCCACCTCCGTCCAGGTCTGCACCAGCTTCTCTGCGGGCCGCGGGAGAGGGAAAGGGAAAGGAAAGAGGGGATTTAAAACTAGAACTCGAAAATAGAGCTGTCACAATGATAGAACAGTATGATTCTATGCTCGAGGCGATGCTTTTCCTAACATTGTCAGGTTCCACAATCCTATCTTTCCATCCAGAGTAAAGGGGAATTTTGAACCCATGTTAAAAACGCTGCAATAAATAGAATGCGAATTAGGCGAGTTTTAATCGTCAGCTGAAATGTCACGATTGCGACTTCCCTGAATAAAAAACAAAAAAAACAAATAAAATAAACAAATAAATACCATGATCCTGTTCACAAATAAAAGACTTGCACCCCACAGCGCCACCAAATCAGTGATTTCACAGGTTTCCTTACCGACAAAGTATGTCATCATCTGCGGGGTGTGGTGAGGTGTCGGGGCGATACGTAACAGCTCATCCCCCCTGGCAACCGTGGGGTAGTTGATGGCCTGCACGTAGATGTTGTAGCGACTCATCATGATGTCACACACCTCTGTGTTTTTCTCCGCGTTGGACACCTGGGAGACAGAAGGTTGGAAAAATAAGAAAAAAAAAAAAAGGAGACGGTGCAGAGATCAGAGGTGTGTTGTTACTGGAATCTGAATCCGACTCCGGCACCGTGGGCGTGGAGTTACCGGCACTGTAACTTACCCGGACGGGGATGATGTGGCTGGGGCAGTGCACGACCGGCAGCCCGGAGTCCATCAGCATCTGCCGCAACAGCTTGACGTTGCGCTGGTGTTTGCGTCTTAGCCCGCGGCCCTCCTGTCCTTTCAGGGTCTGGATGGACTGGCGAGCCCCGGCGAGCAGCATGGGGGGCAGCGAGGTGGTGAAGATGAAGCCTGCGGCGTATGAGCGCACCATGTCCACCAGGCCGGCGGTGCTGGCAATGTATCCTCCTACGCAGCCGAAGGCCTTGCCTGGAAAAGGGCAGAGTACACGGTTGGTTTGCGTGCCTTGGTCCAGTGCTTCTGAGAGGCTATATCTATAGCAGAGTTGCAGTGAGCCAGCGATTACTGGCTTCTGGCCGGTAATTTCAAATTAAGTCTGGCAAATGTAATGCCTTCTGAACATTCAGGCCGACAAAAATTCTCAATGATTATATTGACCGGAACTAAAAATGTGAAATTCTAAACTTCACATACATTATTTGCGTGAGAGAGTGTATGCCGTCTGTTTTATGCTTTGTGCATGTTTTGGTCGAAAACATGACATTACATGTGTTGTTACTTATTGCATGCACTTATTGAACTCCTGATCCTGAATTTCATCCCAGGGCTTAATAAAGTGAATGTTACACAATGTGACCTACCTACTATGACATGAGTGAAATTTGGCATGTGAAATCCGAATTGTACGGACACCATTTTTAAAAAGGCAGCCGTTGACGTGCATGTGTTTCAGTGCTCTGATGAATAATTGGCCTCTGTTTGACAGCAGCTTGCAGGCACCAAGGGTAATTCAATAACAGCACAATAAGAGCTCACGGTCTCCTAGCAACAGCGGAGCAGCTCCGGCATAAGCCGCGCTCCTCAATGCAGCCCAGTGTATTGGATGACAAAACCTGCTGCCAGACCAGAACACCAACAGGTTTTCTTGAAAGTGCCCCAGATAGCAGGATTTAAAAGCTTACCCTCTCCATCAAAATAAATCAACAAAGAAGATAGGACAGTCATTTAATACTACGGTGTGTTGAATCAGGGAACACGAAGCAAGACATATGTTGAGACAATCAAGATCTTCCATCTTAAACTGACCTAGCCACAAGCGTATAAACCTTATGGGAGGAGGAGGGGTCAAGATCAAAGATTGGATGCTGACCTAGAGTCCCTGAGATGATGTCCATTTTGTGCATAATTCCATCCCTGTCTCCGATGCCGCCGCCCCGGGCGCCATAGAGCCCCACGGCGTGGACCTCGTCCACGAAAGTGATGGCGCCAAAATCATGAGACACATCGCACATCTCCTCCAGCGGACACACGGCACCTGGGGTATGGGAGGAAAAAAACCCAAAATTTAGCTTAAGTGGCTGAACAAAACGAGTGAGGAAGCCAGTCGTGGGTGAGGGAATCAAAAGACGGAAGAAATTCCTTCCATAACAATGAAACTACTCGAATCCTCAAAAAGTAGATTTGCCATTCCTGTAAATCAAAGATGACTCATTCCTACTGCTATCACTTTACAACAACGCTAAGAAATCTATAAGCACACATCCATTAATGCACACGTGTCATCAAAGTTTCAGTAGAATATTACTACTACATTATACTACTACAACTACTACTAATAATAATAATCATAAACTGACCATCCATTGAGTGCACAGTCTCAAATGCCACTATCTTGGGCTTGGTCGGGTCTCCCTTTTCAAGCATTTCTCGGAGGTGTGCGACGTCGTTGTGGCGGAAGATGAACTTCTTGGCCCCGCTGTTTCTGATCCCCATGATCATTGAAGCGTGGTTCCCCGCATCGGAGTAGATCTCACAGCCTGAGGGTGAGGGTACGACAGGGGGTTTAGGAGGAGATGAGGGATTGTGGTCATTTAAAAAACCAAGCATACACACCTCCTTCACATCAAGCCTGTTCATTTTGCTTAGCACCATCAGTTGAACTTGTTATGAAAAATTATCTGACACCCCCCCTGCATATTTTAGGGTCACATTTTGAAATTTGACATTTTTGTTTCTTCATATAATATGAAACTGTAGAATCAGCGCTCCAAAACAAGGTACCACTTGTGGGAATCAAGCAAATATTTTGTTGCTTTCTACGACTTGTTTAGGATTCAGGTTTTGAAAAGAGAACTTCTGAGAAATCAGGCTTTAAAATCTTAGAAGCATTTCCAGACTTTTGCATAAAATACCCATTTAGAAACACAATTAGTGTTTTAAAGGGTTACATTTGGAAAGCGCTGTACTCCTTCAATGAGATCATGTTGAATGTAATTTTTTTTTCAATAATATTTGAATCATTCATTTATAAAAGAATATTGGAAAATGCATAACTGAAGTTAATTCTCTAATTTAAAGTTATTTTTTCATTCTAAGTTCATACTCACTATACTAGCATTACACCTCTATTATTCTGTAACTTCCATGACCTGCCTTTATTGTTTTATAAAAATTATAGTTTTAAGGAAAGTGGTGCATTTTAAATCGCGCAACTTCACATCACTTGCAATATCGAAGGATTATCTTGATCTGTATGTTTGCATTAATTGAAACCATGACATCGCCATTTGTTTCACAGCTTGTTGGTGAGTACTCAACTAGTGCCGATGAAGCACGTAGCCTCGGTTTTTTAATATCTATCTAATGTTTAGAAATCAAACTCGGTTTTGAAAATGACGGTGAAGGATTGAAAACAACGTAACATAAATCTGCTATAATTTCATTTTGGCTGAAAATTGGAATTTTGCACAGCCAACAGTACAGCGCTGCGAGACGCGGTGGGCCGGGACGTGGTGGGTCACATATCAAAAAATGTGTATTTACCAGGCAGCATCTTCGCCAGGGTGAAGAGGGTGGAGTCATTGGCGACAAAACAGGAAGTGAAGAGCAGTGCAGCGTCCTTCCCGTGGAGGTCGGCCAGCTCACACTCCAGGTCTACGTGGAACTTACTTGTCCCCGAGATGTTCCTGGTTCCTCCAGCTCCTGAACCATGCTTTCGTAATGTTTCCCTGGAAAGAGGAAGGAGACAGCAGCCATGTTCGTTTTTAAGTTGAATAAGTTATAGTTAATTAAGCTGGAGTTCCACCTTTGGAACAGAATAAATGCAGAAATAAATCATCCCATTATATAATTTTACTAGGGTTTAAATGTATTTTAGGCAGAATAAACTATTGGTAACCAATTACAATTTACACCAAAAAGCGTGTTAAGTAAAAACTATAAAAAGAAAAAAAAATCAGTAACAACCCAATTATTGAACGCAGCAAAGGAATAATAAAAAAAAAAAAAACCCTACAACACCTGATACTCACATGATGGTTTGCGCCACCCGTGGGTGTCGACTCATGCCCAGGTAGTCGTTGCTGCACCACACAGACACCTCCCTCTTGTCCTCCAGAGAGTCTGTGTAGTTGTCGGCCATGGGGAACTCGCTCGCCAGCCGGTTCACCGTCTTAAACACGCGGTAGGTATGGTCGCTCTTCTTCTCCTCAATCTTCCGCTCGAAAAACGTATCGTACTGGAAGTTAGACACTGCGGAAAGAGGTACATCGCTGGTGAAAATGTTTCTTCGTGGACAATATGTGAGAACGCTAGTATTTTGTAGTCATTACTTTTTCTTTGTGAATACATTGCTGACGGGTTTTTAAGCAAGCACAGAGGGAAAAATAAGCAAACGTACGAGTGCTGGGAAGATTGTCCTGCAGCAGGTGAGAGACCCTTTTTGGACGCTGTCTTAGCAATTTAGTCATCAGGGAGGAGTCCTCGCCATTGGCAGCCTTGGTGACACTTGTGAAGGAGGGCTGCTTCAGATGGCCAGGGGAAACATCTGGGAAACATTAGAGAACACAAATTAATTAAGAAATAATATTCTATAATACTCTAAGTAAGAAATATCTTTGTCTAAAGAAAGTGTTATCCTATCTCATATTGGGGCTGGTTAATCTGACAAAACAACACTGGCTGCTTGTTATGTAGTACCTTCCGCGGTTCACATTCCAGTCTGCATGAAGAAAATGTTGTCTGAGCAGTAAGTACGATAGCGTGTTTAAAAAAAACAAAAACAACTAGAACAAAACAAAACGGTAGCTATTACATCTACTTTTTTGAGCTTACATAACACAAAAAAAATCCATTGAACAAAACATTTTGTCGGTGTAATCTTACCCTTCTGGACGATGCGGACTTCCTGAACGTCCTCTTGAAGCTCCATGCTGACCTCGCGCACCACATTGCTATTCTTTTGTCCCATCTCGGCAGCAAGGAAGGGGCACTTGGAGGCCGCGGCCTGGCCAGGGGGCGGCACAGGGTGTCTAGGAGGTAGTTTGGAGCCCTGCTCCTGCTTTAGATCTGGAGGCAGCGTGAAGATGAGTTTTAGAAACACACAGATCATTTTTTCCCCCAGCTAGATTAGTTGTGTTTAATTGTGTATCTAATGGTGGCTTTAGGATGAATAGAAACTACTGTTACCTTCACAGGCGCTGGTCTTCTGGTGGGAGGTAGAGGAGCACAGGGATCGCACCAGCGACGGGGCCAAGGGCTTGGAGGCCAGATCCATCATGATAGGGCAGCGCTGGGCATAAACCACCAGAGATTTTCTGGCTTGTTGGAAGAACGACTGAGGCACACGGGCCAGGAACGGACAGCGGCGCACTAACACATCCATGGTCACCAATGATAATGACTGATGATGATTTTTCAAAAGTCTAGTGTAGTGAGACAAGGGGGGGGGGGGGGGGGGGGCAAGGAGAGGTTGTGAGTGATGTGGAATAACATTTAGACAGTGAGATGACTCAAGACACAATTCCTTTCAAGGGGCTAAATCAGTATTAATAGTATATATACATTTGTAACTCAGTAGTGAAAATTATTGAGTACACAGCAAAACTACTTTTAATGATAAAATGGAGGCTAACTTATTTAGCAAGCCTTTGACTTTGTTGAAATTATATACAACCCTGTTCAATAGTAATAGAGTGATGAAAAACTAAAATACGCGATGCCCATAAATGCTTTCAGAGACATTGCTTTGGAAATAGCAAAACAAAAGGGAAAAACAAAAAAGTTCCCTCATTTTTAGTTTACTGAACAAATCATGTCTTCCTTAAGATATAATTACACATTCCTTAAACATTATTTGAGCACACATATTTGAATGGTGTGCTCTATTCCACATGTGCACGTTTGGCTATTTATAGATGTGAAAAAAGCATACACAACATTAATGAACGTATTTTTACCATATGCCTATTGAACTTGCTTGAGCTCAATGACCTTCTACTTACAGTATATGGCATTGTTTTAAGCAGGGAATATAATCCTAAAAGGGAATATTTGTACTTCATTACCACAAGCCACACCTATACATTTCGAGGGGGCGCTTATTTAGGAATTGGTCCTCTCACACCCTTGGTATTCTTTACGCAATGGACGGCGCTTCCTCGGAACTGAATGTTTCGTAATTGTGTTAATAAAAAGATCCAAGTTCGGTTTGGAAATGGTTCTGTTTAACTAAGAGGTTCGACGTTCAGGTTCCAGTACGTTGGGTTTGGTGTGTGGCTATGGTGTGTGAAGGATCAACATTGGTAACATCGCAGGGAAATACCCCGAGTTGTGTAAAGAACTTTCACAACCAACCAATCCGTGTCTAAGGTGGTTCGATTTAGGCTTAGCTTCTAGATACCAGCTCCCGTTCAAATATACACTTTTCCCTCGACATATTTTTGCAGGACAACAAGCGTTTTATTTACCACCGCATTGTAAATATATCCACGAAAGTAAACGTTTTTTTAAATACGGCGTTAGGTCCCGCCCGGACTAGTTATATCACACGTTATTACGATCTGTAATTAATACACTAAGAATAGTCCGGTGATAACAGCCTCGGGTTATTATTATTTTTTTTTTCCTGAAAATAATAATATATTGGAATGTCTTCGATTGTTCGTTTCGTTTAAAAAGCAACACATGTCACCGGCTCCTCTGTCATAACGGCGCGTTGACCTAGCTTACTCACAAAACCTCCGCGAGGAAGGAGCGGCCGAAACCGCGCTCACCTCGAGTACGGCGATGGATCGTCTCGCGATTCTGTCGAAGGGTGAGCGGAACGAAAGAGCAGCGGGAGCAGCCGGGCGCCTCGAAGGAGAAGGCCGGCGGAGAGGAGAGGAGAAGCGGCGGCGGCGGCGGCGGCGACCTCGTTATCCTGCACTGAGGACGAACGGAAGGACGCGGAAGAGCGACGAATTTATGAGAAGCGATCCGGCCGCGGGTCTCGCGAGAGTCGGGCGTCATCGCCGGGGAAACCGCCTTGGCGCCGCTCGCCCCGCCTTTCTGCAAGTGCCGCTGGCGGAGAGGGGCCAAAGGTAGAGCTGGTGTTATTCTCATTCACTCCCCGGATTTGACGCCCTGACCTCTCATTTCAGTACAAGTGCTGAAATTGAATGTTCAAATTCATTACGAGTGCAATTGCTTTGAAATGCCGTGGAGTGATTCATGATTTAACAACGAATGACTAATACTTCATTCGCGTCAATTTCCCTGTGCGGGAAGTTGCGTATTGCAACATCATGTGGTGCTATTCGTAAGGGGGTTGATTTGATTTGGTTTGATTGGATTTGACATGTGGAAAAATTAAATGTATACTGCGACAAATACATATTAATTCAAGATGTCGAGGATAACACAATACAGTTAAAGGATAACTTATTTCCGCTGTGGTTCTCTTTCCAGGAAGACAAAGATAGCAGGGCAAGTAGGCTATAAAAGGGCTTTAAAAACAATGCGTCCTTACGTATACAACTAAAAAGCAAGGCAAAAGAAATGATCTATCTATCTATCTATCTATCTATCTATCTATCTATCTATCTATCTGTCTGTCTGTCTGTCTGTCTGTCTGTCTGTCTGTCTGTCTATCCGTCTGTCTGTCTATCCGTCTGTCTGTCTGTCTGTCTGTCCGTCCGTCCGTCTGTCGATCTTTGAAATAGCCTGCCCTATCTAATCAGAATCAGAAATACTTTAATAATCCCAGGGGGAAATTACTTAATTATCTATCTATCTATCTATCTATCTATCTATCTATCTATCTATCTATCTATCTATCTATCTATCTATCTATCTATCTATCTATCTATCTATCTATCTATCTATCTATCTATCTATCTATCTATGCAGCCATACATACATACATACATACATGCATACATACATACATACATACATACATACATACATACATACATACATACATACATACATACATACATACACTAACTGTACCTACATGCACACTTACATACATACCTACACACTTTCCCATCTATTACACCCATATACTGTGCATACATAAGCGAGTGTCCGTAACACACTCCATTACGCACGGTGCTTCTTTTCACGGCGCAAGGGGACGCACCGCGGAGCGCTTCGCTAGCGCAAGTCAAGGGTACGCTGGCGCGCCGATGGGACGGGCACTTGGCGGCCACTGGGGGCCCCGAGCGGCCACTGGACCACGGTGCAACCAGCTGCACCGGTTGAACCGGCGGTAGCGGCCACTTCCTCAGGCACTACCCGCACAGCCAACAGAGCGGCAACTCCTAACCTTTGAGTGTGGCCCTTAATTAGGCGCACCCAAGCGTCCTCCGAGCGCACATACCGACACAGATTCCGCCCATACACACATGTACCTACATAATACATCCACACACATTTCTCATTCTTCCTCTCATTGTGGTCACACTATCGTTTCCCTCGGGCATGTGGGTTGACAGGACTGAGGTGATTTTATCTCTACTGGATCTCATTTGTTATTTGAAGGTCGTAGTATTTACTTACACCGCAGAAGAGAAGTGTCACTGTGAACAATTCTTTGATCGAGAACATAAAATTGTGTCTCATTTAATTCTGGAGCCGAATGCATAATAAGTGCTTTAGCAGTGGTCCTCATTCTGATTCCACGATTCTCACTGAAGAATTGGAGAAACAGCTATTGTTATAAATATCATAATTAATACAAATGTAATAATGGTCGTTTAAAACCAAGTTCCAACTCAACAAATGCAAATTGTTCATGTTTATTCAGCTTTTCAAATACAATCACAAGTGTATATCCAAAATGTAATGTCCTAGAGATACTGTACAAGAAGGATGGCATTTTATAGGATGCTATATTTTAAATACTGAATTATAAAATGACAATGAAAAAGTTATTCTGTGACTGTGTTTCCCAATAGTCCTAAATATATAATAATTGTATAATAGTATTAAGAACAATGATGTATTTATATATTCTGAATGATTAAAATGTTCAAGTTTGCTGTACTAAAACATATCAACCTCTTCTATCTAAAGCAGGGGAATAGTTCTCAAGAAATCTCACCTCTAGAAACCCTTCTGACGAACGGTTTACGCCTAAGTCTTATTCTCTGTTTGTGTCTGACCCCTAGTGTCAAAACAGATCCATTGAAGAGGGACTCAAAGTCTGCACACAAGAATCTACGCAAGAACCCATGGAGGTTCAGGCCTAATGCCTTTGCATGTCTTAGTTTTTTTTAATTTTTTTTTACCATTTTGCAGAACCAATATTATCTTGGTTGTGTCCGATGATATTGTTCAACTGTCAATTGTCTAACTATATATTATCAATGGATACGCTAGAATACATGAGCACACGTGCAATTACTTGGTTACAATTTTTGGGGCATATGGTATATATAAGGAAAGAGTGGTTTTTATTTAATTTTATGTTTTGCAGCATTTTGGGGCTGTGTTGTTTAAGTATAGAAACCTATGGGATCTACATTCAAAGCTACCACAAACAGGATTTGAGCATGCACGAAATATCAAAGAATACACTTGATTCCTACTTTAAAAACACAAAATAGTGGATTATTTGGTGGGGGGGGTTTCTGTGCACTTGACGATTAAAACTAAACAGTAGAAAGAGGTTCCTACTATCCATGGCTTTTCTGTCCCCAGGAAATACCTCATATTTGCTTTAAAATGTTTATTCTAAATGGCTTAAATAATAGGTTTAGGTCTTCTTTGCCATATAAAGACAAAACGATGGATCTTTAAGTTATATGTCCTTATTTTAACTTTGTTAAAATTTGTTTCTGGTACATATGTTCATTTTTACCCATGTCCTTGAGTGCAAGTGATCAACTTATATGAGAAATATAAGCCATAAAATAAAAGAAATCTCAAAATATTTCCTCATTATTTTGTAGAATAAGCTAACATCTCTCTAATCATACATATTTAATGTAAAATGTAGTTTTTCTTTATTATTTTTACGATTTAGTGCCAATCCCTGAAATCATTTTTCACCCTGTTAGTTAGTAGAGGAAGTACACGAAAACTTTGCAATGAAACAATCAGAGAAAGTCGGCAGATGATCTTGGGATCAAGGCACGTTTGTCAGGTGGAGGTCGGCAACGAGGCGATATCACTAAAATGGGGAAACCCAATGATCTGAAGAAAGTCTGTGCAACTGTGTTATAACCGTCAAAGGTTTGATGCTCGAAGTTAGTTGGCCAGAGCAGATGTTATTTGTGTGCAGGAAACATGGTTGAGGTCAAATTTGGATTTCAGAATAATGGGATATGCTTCTGTTTAGTATGATGGTTGGGGGTATTTGGTGGATGTGCAACATTTATTAGAGATGTTTCAGAGAGGTGGGTATATGAAATCAGAATCAGAAATACTTTAATAATCCCAGGGGGAAATTACTTTCGTTACAACTCCGAATATACATACAACATATTTACATACAACATATTAACATACAACATATAATAATTATTTAGAAACATATTTATATATAAATATATATATAAACATATCTATATACACATGGTAAAGTGTAAAATGTACAGTTAAAAATGTGCAAGAAGAAGAAAGTGCAGAAGTGGATATCCGTGTTTTGAGGTCAGATTACAGAGAGGGGGTGTCCCATAGTATATAGGAATCTAGCGGGGTTATGTGTGTGGGACGTATTAGAGAAGCGTCAGGAGGCAGTGATCATTTTCCAGTGTCGTGTGGAGTATTACGACAAAGAAATAAGAAACAAGGGGAACAATTGTGAATTGAGTATTCAGCGATGCAAAGTTGGAAATGCTTAAATATACTGTATATGAGAGATAGAAATGCAAAAAAAAGACTTAAATGAAGATATTGAGATGAAAAAGTTTAAACAACATTGCTAGAAGCTGCGAAGCAGGAAATCTCTAAAAGTAAAGGAAGAATGAAGGGAAGGGCAGTTTCCTTGTGGATAGATGAGTGTGGTAAAGCAGTGAAGGAGAGGAATATAGCTCTCAGGACTCATAATTTACATAATTTAATTTAATATATATAATTAAATATATACATTTAATATTTAACATTTAATTCAATATATTCTATCACATCAGAGTGGATTTAGGAGGGGTAGAGGAATCATAGACCCTGTTATGTGTCTGGAAATGAATAAAAAAAAACAAGGTAATAAAGAATTGGTAACGGCAGTTTTTTGATGTACCTGTAGAAAAGGCATATGGTATGGCTTTGAAGGAGGGATTAATGATCAAATTAAATATGATAGGAATAAAAAGTAGAACACATCATTTGATTATTCAATAGATTTATTCAAGTCAGAATTGGACAGCCTTATCAGGAAGATATATGGTAGATAATGGTATTCCTCAGGGCAGTGTCATTAGACCAATTCTCTTTTACATTATGATAAATTATATATTTTTCACAAATTCATGGCGGAAATTGAACAGTCATTGTTTGCTGATGATGGAGCCTTGTGGAGAAGTTGGAAAGAATATTTATCATATGAGGCAGGTAATGGGGTTGAAAAATGGTCATATTAGTGGGGAGTCAATTTTTCAGTTGAAAAAAATACATTAATGTTCACTGGGAAGAGAGGCGTTGATACACAGATAAAGATATGGGAAAAGGTGGGAACAAGTGAGTGGCAGTTCCGCCCGCCACACCCCACCCAAGTTGCACCAATGAAAAAAAATGTTTAAAGCAGCCTTAGCCACAGGGTTACTATACCTAAAAACGACAGACTCTGACACAGGATTCCCATCCCCTATACAAACAAATGTCCAAAAACAATTAACAGGTCCTCTTCCAGAGGACCTGGCTCCCCAGAACAGCCCGGTCGACCGGCCTCCCCCCAGGGCCACGACAGACTTCCCCCTCCTCCCTTCCGTAGCATGGGGCCTCGAGCTACTGTGTTGGCTGGTGAAGGCGTTGCCAGACTTGGCTGTTGCCGGGGCTGCTTGGAGGGGTGGCCTGGCTGTGGGCTTCTGGATGGTCCTGGCAGTGGCTGCTGGGCGGAGGTGTTAGGCCCACGGCCTCCCAGCACCACTAGAGGCCGGTCTTGCCTTATCTGCAGCTCCCCCCTTGAGCCAAATGCACACACCTGGGATCAATTACCTGCATCACTCCACCCAATATTTAGTCTCCAGCTTCCCAGTCATTCTTTGCCAGACCGAACAACTAGCTTTCCCGAGTTGTACAGCTACTGGCTCCATTCTAAGTTCCAAGTTCCTAGCTCCTAGTGCTTGTTTCAAGCCTCTAGTCTATGTCTCTTTGTTTCGTCTCCCCCTTACCTGCTTGTCTCCTCTCGTCGACCCAGTCTGTCCGTCCTTCTCCATCCAGCCCGGTTCCCGGTCTCTCCACCCGGATCCTGGACCCCTCCTCCCGGTCATCATCATCCCTGCCCAGCCCTGCTCCATCCCTACCTGACCGGGTCCCCCCCCGCCAGCCCTGGTCGTGACAGGAGGAGATTGTACAGATTTGTGTTCTGCATGTCGCTGCAGTCATTTATGTGACATTAACAAGATACATGAAACTCTGCACTGATTTAAAAAGATGAATTTTTTTATAACGTTTATGTTGGTACCAGCTCACAGTGGGGTAAAGGGCACTGAAAGCAGGAGATCGTGGACATTTCACACCGAAAAATCTGAAGCAAGAGGAATAATAACAAGAAACATCATTAAAGAGTGGCAGCACAGTTGGGATACAGCAAACACAAGATGACACCTTCATGCAGTACAGCAAGAAGTGAGCACAGCGAGGTCAGCTAAAAGGAGTCCCAAAGAGGAGAACATGGTAACAAAGGCCGATGTTAGGACATACCAGACTTAATAAAACATTGCACTTCACAAACAAACATCCCTCAGGATTATGTGAGATTATGCTTGGAGTGGAAGAGATGAGTCTAAAAGATATATTTGCCATCGGGTTAGGGAATCTATTCCATTTTTTGAAAGGAAATAGGTTGATCAAAATTATTTAGTGCTCAGTGAAATAAAGGTTTATTATTATTATTATTATTATTATTATTATTATTATTATTATTATTATTATTATTATTATCATCACAATCATAAGAATTACAATCATAATAATGTTACAGACATCTTGTGGTTCAAGTTTCATCCATATTGGGATGGGATCTGAACGACTTTGACGAGGACCAAATTGTGATGGCTCGATGACTGGGGTTGATCAAAATTATTTAGTGCTCAGTGAAATAAAGGTTTATTATTATTATTATTATTATTATTATTATTATTATTATTATTATTATCATCACAATCATAAGAATTACAATCATAATAATGTTACAGACATCTTGTGGTTCAAGTTTCATCCATATTGGGATGGGATCTGAACGACTTTGACGAGGACCAAATTGTGATGGCTCGATGACTGAGTCAGAGCATCTCCAAAGCAGCAGGTCTTGTGGGGTGTTCCCGGTATGCAGTGGTTGGTTCTTACCAAAAGTGGTCCAAGGAAGGACAACCGGTGAACTGGCGACAGGGTCAGGGGCGCTCATGGCTCATTGATGCCTGTGGGAAGCGATGTCCAGCCCGTCTGATCCGATCCCATAGAAGAGCTACTGTAGTAGAAATTGCTTAAAAAGTAAATGCTGCTATGATAGAAAGGTGTCAGAACACACAGTGCATCCCGGCTTGTTGTCTATGTGGCTACATAGCTGCAGACCGATCGGAGTGCCCATGCTGACCCCTGTCCACCGTTGAAAGCTCTTACAATGGGCATGTGAGTGTCAGAACTGGACGATGGAGCAATGGAAGAAGGTGGCCTGGTCTGATGAATCACGTTTTATTCTACATCATGTGGATGGGCGGGTTAGGGGCCGATCTGATGGAGCATTTGTGGGATGTGCTGGAACAACAAGCCCGATCCACGGGGGGTCCACCTCACAACTTACAGGACTTAAAGGATCCGCTGCTAACGTCTTGGTGCCAGATACCACAGGACACCTTCAAAATACCAGCGTACCACCAGAGTTCTGACATTTCACTGCATAAATGTATGAACGTATGTATATGTATGTGACAAATAAACCTCTTGAATCTTGAATCTTGAGTAAGGCTGGGCAATTTGGGCTTAAAATAAAATCTCGACATTTTTCAGACCAATGGACAATTTTCGATTTGAACAGAGGTTTTTTTCTGTTTTTCTCAAAAAAAACTAAAGAGACCAAGATAGCATTTAAATACATATTTTCTTTATTTACACAATAAAAAAAAGGAGGTTTCCAAGTAGTCTAGGGCAGGCTGCATGTAAACAAATCAGTAAAAACACTTGGATGCCATTACTGTGCAAAGATTTGTTTTTAAATCAAATTGAAAAAAGATGTCTCTTGTCGGTCATTTCTGAAAAAAACCTTGTCAAATAAAAAATGAATAATAAATTCAATGCAAATCAATGTTCCCCATTGAAATTAATTGAAATGCCATTAATCCGTTCCTGAGTTAGAAAAATGTATTTATAAATAACAAATATTGTATAAAAACATAATAAAACATAATAAAAGAGAATGTAAAGAAATAAACTGGTTTTATAAAGTGTATTTACCTTGCAGATCAGACGACTTGGACTAAAGGAAGATGTTGGCGGAGGTGGAGGGTGGAGGAGTTAGGCGGAGGAGGTTGGAGGAGTTTGTTTCGTTTCGTGCTTTTTCGGTTGCTTTCGTTTGTTGCTACCCTTTATGGCTGAACTTAATCGCTTACAATTTATTTATCTATTTATTTTCACTTCACTTTCGCCATGATTTCATGCTTTAATTCAAATCTATATCATCCGCTTCTTCTTCTCAGCACCTACTTTCTTAGGACCCATGGTTAGAATTATTTTTTTTGGGCAAAATAACTGCACAAAACGGGAGCACAAAACACAAAAGAGATGCGTCCACGGTCAGGTAACCACGTGAAGTGAACGAGTGAGACGCGGGATGCTGGCCAGATTCGCTCGCCACGCCAACTAGCGGCGGCGTACCTGAAGCTCGCTCCTTGTAACTCACAGACGGAACGGCGGCTCGTAACTCGGAAAACTCGTATGTTAGTGCACTCGTAAAACAAGGTGTCACTGTATTCAATATGTTGAAATAATTTCATGAGCTGTTTTATGTAACTTTCCACCACATCATCGTCCACATCGCTCGGAAATAGTCCGATTTCTGCGGGACGGTCCTATATCTAACTCTGAGGAGCTCCATGCTTATAGTGGACCTGTCTCATAGAGGGACCATCGACTGCAGCCCACAGCCAGATCTCCATTTCCAGCTCAGCCACGGGTGAGGGCGTATCTAAGGAGGGAAACAAAGAGGAAAATTCAGGTTGCGCCAAAAATGCCATTTGCTGCACCCCCACAGCCTTTAAAATCATGGCACGGATGATCGGAGCAAGCTGGTCGTATATTCTGCAGGGCAGGTACATATGCAAAGCGAGAGGGGTGCCTTATGATAAGACCTTATCTTTATCTCTGATGTTCGAAGTTCCTAGCAAGCTCCTAACAAGTTCTGTGATGGAGTTCTTTGTTCAACCATTCTGAGACTCACCATCACTTCCCCTTCAAAGAGGCTTCAAAGAAAAGCAGAATAAAACGAATAACAACGAAATGCAGAAATGCATAACAAAATGAAAAACACATCCCAAAACCCCACAACCTCCGATGAACATCAGTATAAAACAAATAACAAGCATTATAACACCGGCTTTGGATAGTAGGACTCCCTATTCGCCTAATATTTTTGTCCAGCCAGGCAGTATTCCACTGAAGTTGCGTCTAGCTGCTCACCGAGGGCCTCGAACAATTGAAACATGAAATTGGCAAAGCCTTGTTGGTTATAATAGATGTAGTTCACCCAATCAACATTTTTGTCAATAACCAGTGACATAGTACTATATAGATGCAAATCCACCTGAAATTTTGTTTTGTGCCTTAAATTTGTGAGGGACCTCCCTTGGAACTCCGAAGACATCTACGTAGACACGTTTACAGATTGTGTTATTTTTTAGTTGACAAGGGTGCAGTGCATCATCCAGTCCCAGACGCATGGCGATGTGGCCAAGTGTACTCCATTGGTTGTGGGGTCGTAGGTTTGAGGACCCCATCATCTTTTAGCGGTTGAGCATAATGCCACAGTATCAGGAGTACTTTTAATAATGTTATGATTAGTATGAATGCTAGAGTCCCTCTGACCCTGCGGCGTCGTTTTAATGGGTTAAATGGATGCAATGTGCTTTGCCAGCTTCTCTCAGTATGCTGCAACCCTCGAGCCGCTCACTTCCTCCTATCTCCGTTCGTGACTTTTAACAGTCCATTTGTCATCCACTTTTCCATGTCGTTCTATTTCCCTCACAATAAAATAATATTTCCGTCATCATTATCCCAACAGCACCCAAACAACATTAATTTCAGCAATAATGCTGCAACACATAATACAGTGCACACGAGGAGGAAACAGACATTCTACAACAACCAAAGTCTTACCACGTCCCAGACAGTCAACACTAATACAGATTTTCAAAATGGCTCTCCGCACCTTAGTTCCCATGGGCCTTGTTGACTGGCCGAGTCGTGGGTCAGACGATGGTCCACGGTTCAGACCATAAAACCAACCTCCGTACAGTACTCTCACAGAGAATACTGTACTCTCTGTGAGAGTTCCGTTTACACACAAAACACAAAAATAATTCAAACAACATTTAACACACAAATTCTATTCTCTGCACAGGAATATTGCCACTGTATCAGCATTTTTACTGTATGTTTGGCTGCTACTGAAACGGTGGGGGCTTTTGGTTCTGTGACAATTCCGCTGCTGATAACAGTTGGCTCTGCACTCTTGGTTGGAAGGAGAAATATAGATTAGACAATACAGAAAACAAAATTATTTAGTGCTAAATAAAAAAATGGAATGAAAGAACAAAGAATAAACCGTGGCCTGTACTCACTATATTCTAAGAATTGTATCACTATATCTAGAGAGCTATGATATCGTCTTGTGTTTCTCTGACCTGGATACATGCCACAAAGACTCACAAACTTATTTGACTCTTTTGGCACAACGAGGCCATAGTTAAAAGACCACTGACTGTGTAACTGAGAGTTCTTGCTAGTTTGTGTATAAGTAGCATTTATTTTATATACTGAGGTGCACGGCCATTTATAACTTTATCTACAAGTATCAGAATTTTAAAATCAATCCTGGTTTTAACAGGGAGCCAGTGTAGAGATGTAAGAACAGGTGTGATGTGTTCAATCTTTTATTTTCTGTGACATCAGTGGGGGCGAGTGGTGTGGCTTGATAGAGTCGGGAACAGCGTTGGATTTTTATGTTTGGCATGTCAAGCAGACGCACATGACAACGCAAAAATCCTTGTGGTGTCATTTGTGTTGTTTTACCAGTTTGTAGGATCAGTTCTAATTCAGAAGAGAAATATGCAACCAGGCCGAGTTCTCGCCCATGGGGTTGACACAGCACCGATAGCACATCGCCACCCTTTTGATCCACAAGCTAAGTAAACGGGAGTCTATAGTCAGGGAAACCGAGTGTGGGTGCGGCGGGAAAGGAATGTTTCAGATCAGTGAAGGACGCCCAAGCCTTGGGTGTCCTGTGTGTGTGTGTGTGTGTGTGTGTGTGTATGTGTGTGTGGGGGGGGGGGGGGGGGGGGGGGGTGTGTGCAGAGCCATGGCTTGGGTCGTTCCCTGGGGTCCCCTCCTCCCGGCGTCAACTCTGATATTGTCCAGATTCCCCTGTTTGACCCCAGTTGCCCTGTGGTCATCTCTTTGGCGCCGTGGGACGGGCGCGGGACCAAGTGTCCTTCCTGGCCGCAGCACTAGCAAGTGTTGCGGCCTAGGTTGTGACCTTGTCGGCTTCCACGGAATCCTCCGCCTTGTTGAAACCGGCGAGAGGTGTTTTGCTGAGGCCGTGACGGACCGCGCAGACCTTGGGTGAGGGCCTGAGCGAGCATGGTCGTCTGGGTCTGGGACTCACGTTGTTTCTTTTGATCTTGTTTGCGGTCTTTGTCCCTTTGGTGTGTCTCATAGGCGTGTTCAGCGTGGAGGGCGGTGTCAGCAAGGGTCGCCGTCTTCCAGGTGACAAACGAGCATTCCAACATGTCATCAAGTGGGAACATCAGAACCAGTATTTTCACCAGGAACATAGGATACAAAGAAGTACATTGATTAGCGGTGTACGGTGGTGGTGCTGATGCTTTCTGCTTTCTTTGTCCCTTTTTCCCTTTTTTATCTATTTCATGTACCTATTTACCGTCTCAATAGATAAATCACTTTCTATTCACGTACTTTACGGTCTCAATAGAAGTAAACATGGTCGTCACAATATTTCCAGGTTTCGTCTGAACCTCAACTGAAAATTTGAGATTTTAAGATCTGATTTTAAATTTTTTTAAATTTAAAATTTTAGAATAAGAAACCTTCTTTCAAACACTCAACATCTGTCTTACCCCGCTATCAGGAACATAGATGGCGCCCCAGAGTCTCACCGAAGAATGGTCCTGCAAACGAGGATTTTAGTCTATGCGGGCTCCGTCGTCGATGGTCCGCCCTGGACGCAGCTCGATCCTGCTCCGTGACGCCAAATTGTTACAGAAATTAAATGGTCGCTTTAATCTGCAGTTTGTCAATCGGTTGTCTTAAAAAAAGTGGCAGACAGACGTTGGTTCTACTTGTACAAGGGTCGAATCAGAGATGTGCTAAGGAGCAGCTCTCTGAGTGGAACAGTTTATTTTCAGGGAGTCAGAGAATATATGGTCAGTTCAATGTCACAGATACTGAGAATATACCGTCAGCTTGAGCTCACAGGTGCATAAATAATTGGTCAGGCCAGGATAAGGCAAGCTTTCAGGATGGGGCAAGTTTTTTGGCAGGAACCCAAGGGAGGACACAATCTAAAAGGTTTGTGAAAGAATTAACCCTGTGTGCTTAAATAAAAGTTTGACTGGAAGCTACATGAAGTTGTTTTCTTTGTTATGTGTGTGCATATATGTTTATGTGATTACATGGATTTAGATATATTGTTACAGGATTAAAGTAGTTGGACAGATATTTGGGGATCTCATTATAAACAATTTTATGGGTAAGTCCCAACTTGATTTGTGTGATTTGTATTTTTTCAACTGAAAGTCAATAAAGTTGTTTAAAATATGCTGACTCACGATATGTACAGGGGGGGGAACTTTAACACAACCTTGATTAACTTGTTATGGGCGGTGTGGAGTTTCTTTTGATGCGTCGTGGTCAACTTCTAAACCAGGAGGTGACAGCATCATCAAAATGGCATTGAACTAATGCTCCGGCTGACGTCTTTAGTGTAGCTCTATCCAACAACCCTGATTTTCTTGCCAAGAATTGTATCTTTTGGAAGATTTTAGTGAGGACTTTCAAAGCCATGTCCTCCTCTGATAGATGTTTATCTAATTTATTTATCCTAAAGAGTTGACTGTCTCCTTAGCTAAAATAACAGTTTCTCCTTCCTTTACCTTCATCTCTGGGGTCTTTCCTAGTTTGATTCTGAATCAAATAAGATGACCTCTGTTTTTCTGATGCGAAGAGACAGAGTGTTATCAGACAGCCCAGTCCCAACATTTTGAAGCTCCTCGGGCACGAGAATAGCTGAATCGTCTGCATTTAGAAAAAGGTCGGATAAACAGGCATCCTTCAAGTCATTTATTTATACAGTAATAAAAATGAGTGGCCCTAGGACACTCCCTTGAGGGACTCCACAGGTTTAACATGACCATTCCATAGAAATGTCCATTATCAACACCCTTTCTGATGCAGTCTATAAATCCTCCCTGCTGGCTGGTGAAGGCGTGGCCGGGCTTGGCTCTTGTGGGGGCTGCATGGAGGGGTGGCCTGGTTTGCTGCACGGTCCCGGCGGTGGCAGCTGGGACCATGCATCCAGTCCTCCACCGGACACCCTGGGTGCTGCTGCTGCCAGTTGGGAGAGGGCTGGCGCTGTGTCCCTTCCCCGTGCCAGAGAGTCCCTCTTCTGGCGCCAGTGTAGCAGTGTTGCCTGCCACACGCCTCCGAGTGGCGTTTTCAGGGCCCTCTGGCACAGAAACACAGAAGATGGGGTTTCAGATACTCAAGTTTATTGTAGAGAGTGGTCTAGGTGGAACAAGCCCTGGAGCAGATGGACAAAGGTCAAGACAGGGCTCCTCTCCTCAGTGTGTGTGGGGATGGGGGTTTTACCTGTTGCTCGTGAGACCAATCAACAAGCAACAGGTGAACAGCCACACTGATCCTGGGCCCCAATTACCAAGACCCAGGACAGGTGTGGCTGCTCAAACCACACCATCCCCACACCACATGCAGGTTTTGGTGGAATTTTCTGAAAGCCGACTGGAGTTCAAATAATATGTTGTGGCTCAATAAGTATGTATTTATTTGTTCATGTATGATCTTTTCAAAAACCTTGAAAAGGTTGAAACTGGTCTATCATTTCCTCTCTCAAAGCTATCACCCTTCTTATAGAGAGGAATGACTCTTGCTCTCTGGAGATCTGAGGGTACCGTCCCTTGCTCGATACTGTAGAGGGATTGATCAAATGGGCTACAGCAGGTGTAATACACTCTGCTGCATCCCTTAGGACCCTGGCAGGCATGCAGTGGATACTGCTTATAAAGATCATGGTTACAGTGATCAACCGCTTATATGGATCAAAAATCAGACTATATAGTCCGTGTTGAAATCCTCTGTCGCATTGACCTCTGCCTTGGTAAAATCGTCACAATTTCAACATGTCTCCTCAAGCAGCTCATAGAAGCAGGAGGATTCAAGATTCAAGATTCAAGAGGATGATGACAGCTCCCCACTAAAACGGGCTTACATTTGGGTAAAGCCACGCAGCCTCAATGAGCTTATTGTTCTGATATTTAAACATAATGTCACAATGTTTCCGTGAACACAAGACACCCAGGCCATTGTGGTTTCTATCTCTCCTGATTACAGTGAAATTCTCAAAACATTACATTACATAATGTGACAAATAATCGCTTGAACTTGAACTTGAACTACATTACATTACAGTGAAGACAGGCTCAAAGAGATTAATGCAAATATTACCTGTTAACCATATGGAGGACTTTTGAAATTGTATCTCCAAGTGGTCTTTCTTTTCCACTTGTTGGAGAGAGAGATCAGTGCTTGTGGGTGTGTGTGTGTGTGTGTGCTTCTATATATCTTTTCTTAATCCTTAGTCCCACTATCAGAGGCGCAATAGACAACTTTTGCGCCGCTGTTGCAAAGACAACTGGATCGCTTGACGTTCTGCCCAGAGCGCTCTGGGTAAATGATCGACACCACTTTGGAAAAAAGGGAGGCATGTTCACTGAAGAGCCACATTGAAATTGTTACAATTTTAGTTGAATTGTATATACACAAATGGGGGAGCTGCGTTTTTTCTGGATAAGAAGAAGAAACAGCCTTTATTTGTCACACAACACATGCTTGCACACACACACACACACACACGCACATGCTTTGGATGGTGGCCGGTGAAATGGTTCCTCTGCATTTAACCCATCCTGGCCTGTCCTTCCTCTGGGGCCACAGCCAGGAGCAGTGGGCAGCATACGTGGACGCGCCCGGGGACGAGTGTCCATCGCTGGTCGGACGATGATGTGTGCATGTTTTTTTTTGGGGGGGGGGGGGGGGGGGGGGGGTCCTTACTCTCTCTTCTTTTCCTCTCTTCTTTCTCTCTCCTTTTTCTCTCACTTCTTACTCTCGCTTCTTTTTCTCTCTCTTATGTCTCCCTCTTCTCTCTCTCTCTCTTTTGCTCTCTTTCAGAAAAGACCCCTCCCTTCCTTTCTTTCTCTTTCTTCTCTCTCTCTCTCACTCTCCTTTCTCTCTCTCGCTCTCTTCCGAAAAAGACCCCTTTCCTCCTTTCCTTCTCTCTCTTCTTTCTCTCTCTCTCTCTCCTTTCGCTTTCGCTTTCTTCTGGAAAATACCCCTCTCTTCCTTTCTCTCTCGCTCTCTCTCTCTCTCTCTCTCTCTCCATCTTCTTTCACTCTCTTCTTTTGCTCTCTTCCGGGAACACACCCCCGGTGCATGTTCTTAAAAGTTTGCACCAGTGCTTAATAAATGCTCATCCTCTCATCACGGCCTTTGCCTCCTCGGTCCAGTCGTCCAGTTCCACATCAAAATGAACCCTAAATCAAAATACAAACGAAATCCCTAGGGCGACAACCACCGTGCACCTCACACGTTGTGAGTAACATTAGTGAATACATCTTTATTTGTACAGCAGTTATATTGAATAATACACAATAAAAAGGACGGGATACAAAACAAATGTAAATGAATAGGGGTGAAGAGGACACGTCAGTGGATTTAGCTGCTGTTTACTCCCTGTGTGCAGAACGTGAGAAAATGATTAATTCCACTGATCTTTGATATTGACTCGGGTGTGACGTGACCGTGACGTGGCGGGCGCTGATTGGCCGAGCACGGAGGTCGGCAGCCAGACGCCAACAGCCCACTCCTCCGGGACCAGGGCGCGGGGCGAGGGGGGGGGAGCTCAGTTGATCTCTCTACGGCAGGAGCCTCCGCACCACCATGGCGTCCGGCCCGTGTCGAGCTGCCCTCTTCGTCCTATATCTCAACCTGCTCCCCGTCCTGGGCGGTGAGTGGGGTTCGCGCCGGTTGATGTCCGTTTTACCGCGAGATTCTCGTGGTTTTACTCGGCGTCGGGCGGGGGGTGGCGGTGCGGCGGTGCGGCGGTGCGGCGTCGCCCCGAAGGGACCAGCGCAAAGCAGGCGTCGCTCCCCGGTGTTAGCTTCTGCGTTGTTAGCTAATCTGAACAGAAGTGAAGTTCCCCTTTTCACACCGTTGCTTTGTTTCTGCCTTGTGTTGTTATCTGTAACCGCTCACCTATTATTAAAACCAGGTACATCGCTAACGCAACTAGCTATTTTGGTCGAATGCTCTTCGGCTAGCTTTAGGTGAAGGTAGGTGGGAACGTCAAGTCCCCGTTAACCCCCAAAATACCGATATGCAGTTGGCCAGAAAAAAAAAACCCCCAAAACAATTGTACATCGGCATATTGGGGATCGATTTTTGAGAAGCCATCATTAGTTATGTGGATATTCTAACCAACAGTTAAAGGCGTTTTGAGAACAGTCCATGAAGTTCTAGCCTCATATCGCGATATACCCCGAGCCCCCCGACGGGCGGAAAAAAAAAGTCGATCGAAGGAACATCGTGTTGAGTGAGGGAAGAGCAACATTTCTGAAAGCCTGAGATCAACACGACAACCCGTTTGAGGGTTTGAACAGTGTCGTCTTCGTAGGCCGATGGAGTGTCGTTTTAATCAACCATCCTGCACCTTGTTCCGAACATTTTGATTAGCATTTTGAAATATCCAAATGTTTGAGCTCCACCCTTCTTGTTTCCTCGCGTTGTTGTTGTTGTTGTTGTTGTTGTTGTTGTTTCCATGTTTGGAAATGTTTACTGAAGTTGGTATCAAACATCATTTCAAGGAGTCATAATTGAATTGCTGCCAAAAAAACACGTTACGATTACATTTCTCAGATCGAAAACATCATTTTTCACTTTGATTTCACTTTCTTTCTTCCACTGTTGGTATGTAATTTTTCATTTCAGTGAGGAAAATAATCTGATCTTATATATGCATTTTAGTTATGTAAATTTAAAAAATAAATAAACAGCTACTTATATCCTGAATGAGTGTTGTTGCAGTATAATAATAATTAAAAAAAAAAAGAATGTGGCTTTGGGCCTGGAATTTAAATTCTATACTTTTGGGAATTCAGAATTCCATCGATAGTATCAACTATTAAAATATTCCATTGCAAAGTTTCCTTTATCACACCGTCACAACCATAACTGTTTATAGAATAGCATTAAGTATAATGTTAGATATTTTGCTATTTATGTTCTGTATTTTTGGCTATTTTTATTTTAATTGTATCCTTGAGTTTCTTCCAAAATTTCAGATTGTTAAGCTTTTTTCTTAATGTGAATTGTCTGTAGAGAAATGAACAAATCCTCACGTAACAAATTCCTCGTATATAAAACATGTACATGGCAGAAAAAAACCCAATTCTTTCTCTGATTCTGACAATGTCTCTGTGCATTTTCCATTACAGCCTGGGATTGTAAATCCTACAGAGATATCACTAATGTCTACCACCCGACGTTAAAATGCAGTTCATTCTGCTGTGGAAGCTGCAACAACAGATATTGCTGTTC
>NC_137192.1:17649564-17679564 GCF_960531495.2 Zeus faber
AGGTAATACAACCTTCTGTGGTGATTTTTTTTGTTTTGTCTGTTTTTCCTTGGTTCTGGGCTAGTCATGTATAGATCAATAATATCCTGAGTTCTCTCTCTTAGATGCGTTTCCACTGCTATTTCTTAACAATACCCACGGGCCTGGTCGTCAGTGCAGTGTGCAACAAAGTCCTGCACGCATCTTTTTGATTTATACAAAAACCAAAGTGCCAATTTGGCCCACTGTTAACATGGTTTTATGTCATGATGTGTTTTAAAGCCTCAAAGACCACACCTGAGGAATAGAATCTAGTTTTTGAGTGTTACTGTATACTCAGGATATAAGGTCGGCCCTATAGATGGGACTCATAAAGAAACCTTATTGCCCCAAAAAGCAAGTGTTTGGCATTAGTTGACTAAAGCAACCCCTTCATTTCAGTAGGCAACCCGTGTGAAGTTATTGTCTTTTAGTTTTAAAGGTAGGACCATAGTTTGTAGGGCTGATGGTCATGCTCTCTTCCTACAGTAATGGTTTATAAATGTGAAACCATTCCACTGTCATCTAAAACGCTTCACACCAGTTTCACGACTTTCCCATTGCACTTGCCGGTTTGTTAAGCTTATTATATAAGAAAGATGAACAAAATGAAGGTAATGAGATGGGTTTTAAGCCTTTTAGTTTGTAGCGTAGTACTGTGGTCTTGACTAAACAAAATCGAATGTGTGAATGCTGACACTGACGGGTGCCCCCTCCCCCCTGGGGGTTTTTTTGTTTCCAAATCAGGTTTGGGCAGCTCAGGATTCTTTTCGTTTTTTTGTGATACCATTTTGCAATCCAAGCTGTTGCCTGTTTAGGAGGTTGACTGTACATGAACGTCTAACAAACAAGATAGAAGATTACAGAAAAAAACCACTGGAAAGAAGTGTTGTTGTTTTTTTTTTATGTACAGTCAATTCCTCATTTACATAGTTTGCAGAGCAAAGTTCAAGACCAAATAAGAATAAGCAGCGATTACAAACAACATTGGGAAAGGTGTAACGCTTTGTTAAAAAACCAAACAAGTCTACTGTGCCTTTTTTAAATGTAACTCGTTTTAGCTCGAGCTGTTTGCCACTAATTGCATCTTTTTTCAAGTCTCAATTCATATTTATCTGTTTTTCTTTCTTTTTTTTTTTTGGCCTTTGCTTCATGAAGTTGTAATTCTTGAATTCTGATCTGTTAAAATATTGGTGCCGTCTAGCTTCCTCATTGATAATAGCAAAACTGTGCCTATGCCCTTGGGCAGTACGGCCTTATATCCGGCAAAGCTGTTAGTAGCATGTACAGACACGTGCGTCCTCATTTCAACCAATATGCTGCATGCCATAGTTTTTAGTTCTTTTAATGCAAACCTTTTTTTAAATTGTTGAATATTTTCCAACTTTGATTTTGTGAAACCTGTTCATTGTTCGTTTGTATAAACAAGCCCACGTGCAGTTATTGTTAGATTTGTTCTATATAGTAAATAAGGTTCTTCCGCTATAGTAGAGACTTGAGTCTTTAAGTCATTTATTTGTTTCCAAATTAAATCTCTTATCTTGGCAGCTGTTCTGTCACCCTTCCATCACTTTGTAATCATACAACACAGCCACTGTCGCTGTCGTATCCTGGATCAATTGCCTTGACCGTGCTTTCACTCAAGTGACCTATTCTGTGAACCATCTTAACTCACCTCGGTAGTCTGTCCATGTTCTTTATTAGGGTTTTATTTTTAGCCGTGTAGGAGTCCCTCTTTAGAATTGTCTGATCGACTCTTTGCTTTGCAACTTGCACTTTTTTGGAGTTTTGTAATGAAGTCAAGGGACTTGACAACATATTTTTTTATATTACTCAACTGCTTCACAGTATTATAAAGACGCAGATTATATGTTTGGTAGCCTCCATTGTTTCCCCATATAACGAGCATTGATAGTACAATTTTCTACCCATTGAGTTGTGTTAAAGTCGTTGATGGTATCCTATATGCCTGCAGATGTCTACAGAGCTATTTTTTATCTAATAGAGCAAAATTGGTGATGTCTGCATATATGCACTTATAATAATCCATTGATTTGATTATGTGGTAATACCTTTTGCCTATGCTGTTTTGAAGACTCGACTTGAAAAAGTTGTGTTTTTGTTTCGAATAGGTCTATTGGCCAGTTAGTTTTTCAATGATTACTTCAGGTTTTGGGTGTGTGGATTGTAGCCATTTAAGAGCCTCATGAAAACGGCAACAACAGATCTATGCTCTTGCATCACCATACTCTCCATTCAATGACAGATACTAGTGAATAAATGTTATTGTAAGTACATAACTTGTGAAAAAAGGACTACTTATCTGCAAAGTTAAATAAAATACACATTCTCATCACCTATAGCAAATTTGTGATTTCTTTCTGTTGAAAATATCTTCCATTTGGTGACGGTTATGGCAAACAAAAAAGGTATTCACAGTGTGGAATGCTGTCGGGTCACTTGTCACAAGGGAGGGGAAGACATGTTGAAACTTTCTCCACTGCAGAACATTATTAACTTTCTACTGAAAATCACGGCAATGGTACCGGACGTCCTTTCCACTCTTGTGTGTGTTTTATACATCTTTCTCCTCCCAATTGTATCTGGTGAGTATTCAGTTGGATTTAATTCAAAAAACATTCTAAGACGATGTAAAGATCAACATTTTCTAACCATTTCCTTTGCTTGTTATTTAAGAACGTATGACGCTGATAAAGTTGAAGTGTTAACGTGACTTCAAACCATTTCAAAGTTTGTGTTTCTGTCAGTAGAGACTTTGATGAGAACAACCATGATTGTTCCGAGGAAGGTCTCTAGAGACGGACACATAATAATGGTGTTGTATTTTTGCAAGGCAGTGTTGAGTGAAGTTCTTTTACAAATTTCGGACAGAGAATTAAAATGGCATACCAACTGAGTTAATTACTAATGCTAGTTTGTCTTGAGACGGCTCTACTTGACTCGTCACCTGAACCGCTCTGTTCATCATCGTGTGTATCTCACCTTACAGCTGACTACTGCACAGCCTACACGGACAGACATGGAAATCTCTATGAGGTCCAACAGTGCGATGTCTACTGTTGTGGAAACTGCAAGTCGAAACACTGCTGCGGCGACGCTAAAATTCGACTATCTCTCGAAGAGCAAGGCCAATGTCCAATAAGGTGCTGGGATGGATCAACCCAGTGCATGGGTGGTTTCCAGTGCAAGGGCGGAAGTTAATTCGATCTAATACTAAAGACCTTGAACCCTGGGGTATTAGACACACAAAATTTCACGACATTCGAAAAATCTCGTTCAATAACAAATCTCATATGGGTGTTGCTTTTCAGTTTGGCTCGTGGGAGTGTACACAGAGTTGGCGTGATCCTGGGTAGCATCGTGGGTTCTCTGCTTCCCGTCATCTGCCTGGCTTTAGTCCTCTGCTGTGTGTGTCCTTGCTGCCTCCTCTACAAGAAGTGTTGTAAACGCAGACATACAGGTAAGACTCGAAAGATTAATTTGACCCCCCCTCCCCGTGGTCTTATATCTTGCTTCCATGCCCGGTACCGTTGCGTATAAATGTCTGTCTACACAATTTAAAAATGTGACCCCAGGCAGGTGACTAACCCGAGACTGAAACTTTATAATCCAGCTGCGATAGACACCCCCAACCACACCACCGTGATCTACACACCTCAGCAGCCACCTCCACCGTACCCGGGATACCAGCCTGTACCCTTCCAGCCTCACGGTCACGGGGTTCCACCCATGCCCTCCGCACCCCCACCGCCCCATGTGGACTTTGGCGAGTATTTGCGCAAGATCGTAAACACAGGGCTGGGGGACATCTCACCTGCGAGCACTTCTAAACGGGGATATAATCATCATCACCGTCCTTTGCCACTATTTGTGATGAACCTTTATTCTCTCTTTTACAAGGGTGCTCTGAGCACAATACAACATAATGCCACATTTTGTCCTAAAATCTGACCAAACTAGAGTACATTTTTGTGAATAAGTGTTCATAGTTGGATGTTTCACACCATGGAGTAAATCGTTTTGGTGTGTTGAAATCAAAGGGTTACCTTGGTGCTACTCATTCCCATCCAGCTCTTCTGGGACTTGTATGTTGTATGTTGTATGCTGTCTTTAGTCTTTGCCTCTCTGAGTACACAATGAGCTGCATAACGTCCGTTCTTTTCTGGGGGTGACAACAAGCTCTGAATCTTTCCGTCTCGTCGTGCCGTCCCCTCTAGCCGCTCCCGGGGCGCCCTACGGCCCGGCTGCGTTGGGTCCAGGGCAGCCGGTGCCCGCCTTCCAGCCTCCCCGCCGGCCGGATGACCACGCCCACCCTCCCTACAACCCCTCCTACATCGGCGCCCCAGTCCCTCAATATTGATGGGGCGTAGATCGGAACGATGTACAGTACTTGTTTTAAGCGGCGGAATAAGCAAACCTGTTGCATGCACGACACGATGAAGACAGTGCAAGGCCAGAATCGCAAATGAAAACGAGTTGTTGCACAGGAAACAAAGGCATATGAGTTATTTAACATAATTAATGTTCTTTTTATTGATGCTGCTTGATTATGCTTGTGGATTTCCCCAAGGGGACTAATAAAGTCTTAATTTATATTATGCTATTTATTTCTTCCTATTGTACCATTTTATGCTATGCACCTGCTGCACTGTACTTCTGTGTCAGTAATAATTTGATAATTAAAGATCGTTTGACAGCCTCCATCTCTTGCCTAAAAGTAGGTTAATAATCGCCTTTTTATACCCCAAACTTTCCTTTGTTATGTTTTTTTTAACTGCCACACGATGGCGCTTTCATCTTTACTTTCCGATTCGTGTTTCGAGAAGGTCGAGGCGAAAGCCCGGCCCGGACACACGCTAGTGACGTCACCGGCTGCTGGATGACGTCCCCAGCACGGGTCAGGGCCGGCACACGGGTGATGGGAAGTCACACTAAATGCGTCAAAATATAAAGCGGGTTTCTGTGAGTAAAGGATGGATTTCTCTGTATAAAACTCCCTTTCAAATATTTTGTCCGCGTCTGTTGGAGTGCAGCAAACCGGACATTTGTTGCTGTTTGTTTGTAACCGTAGTGTATTGCGTTGGAAAAAAAAAAAAAAAAAATGGAAAAGAAAAGGCTCATAAATCGGGATATTTTACGGGTTTCTTAACTCTTCAAATGTTCTGTACTGTGGAGACCACAACATGCCTCTACATGGGCCTGTTAAAAGCCGATACTAGTGGGTGTAGACGTGCCTGGGCGTCAGCTCGGTCTTATCTCCCCGAGGTCCGGGGGCTGAACTGGGACGGCGGAGGCCTCCACCGGAGTGTTCCGCACCGGAGACGCTTGAAAGATGTAACGTTGGAAATGTAACTGATAAGAAAAGTAGTTAAGTAGTTAATATTTCGTCAGTAGTTAGGATTTATGCAGAAATGTTTATCTGACGGAGTCTGTCACCAAACGAATCGTATTTATTTATTTATCTATTTATCTATTTATTTACTTACTTACCTATCTATCTATCTATCTATCTATCTATCTATCTATCTATCTATCTATCTATCTGTCTGTCTGTCTGTCTGTCTGTCTGTCTGTCTGTCTGTCTATCTATCTATCTATCTATCTATCTATCTATCTATCTATCTATCTATCTATCTATCTATCTATCTACTTACTTACTTACTTACTTACTTACTTACTTACTTACTTACTTACTTACTTACTTACTTACTTACTTACTTACTTACTTACTTATTATTATTATTATTATTATTATTTTATTTTATTATTATTTTTTTTTTAATGTATCATTCTCTGATGTAGTGTAGTACAGCAACCAGGAGGAAAAAAGTTTCATTCAGTCTTCTTTTCTCAGGTCTCATTTCGAAAGCTCTTACACTATAAGTAACGCCACTCTTTTCCAAACAATCATGTTGACATTACGTTCACATATTGAGCGTGGTTTATTTAATTTTTCAACCCCTACTTTTGGATGTGATTGCACCCACGTTAGTCGCACAGCAACAACCGTGTCCTATTATAGCGCCCGGCGATCCGTGAATCCATACGGTAATAGTGCTGACTCGCCGCTCCCTCAGAGAGGAGAGGGGAAATGACCCGGCAGTCTAAAACAAGCTCCCTCCTTGAAGTGCTGCTCAGACTGGTAATGAGGCCCCGTGTCACAGACAATCTTGGAGATAGTCTTTAAAGCCGCCTGTCACTATTGTTCTCTCCCTTTGCCGTTCCTTTCTTCCTTTCCTCCTTTCCCTTAGTCTTTTCTTCCACGCTTCCCTCTTACTGTGCTTTGTTCTCTCCTGCAGGCGTTCTAGTCTGGCCTCCTGCCCAAGCCGCCATTAAGATGTTTTCCGCATTTTCAGTAAGTCCCACACAGCTTCCTCTTTTTCATCTTTTGCTTTGTGCTCATACTAAGTATTTTGGACGTTTATATTTGGCTTATAGTGGAGCCGTATCCAAGGAGAATGTACCAGTAGCTTTCAACACTGCCTGTTGAATATAGAGTTCAGGGACACGTGTGTGGGTGCAAAAAAATATGATTTTTAAGGCCCCCCCCCCTCCTCCATGCATGGTTACGTATGGTTGTGTTCTTTACAAGTTTCATTTTTCTCATTCTGGGAAAAACAGAACGAAATAATTAATTAATCAATTCATTCATTCATTCATTCATTCATTAATAGAGAAACAAACAAATAAATAAACAAATTAAATCATTAATAAATAAATAAATAAATACAATTTTAGGGAATAGATACAAGGCAAGGCAACACACATATTTCCAGCACCCAAAAGCATGGTTGATAAAGATATAATAGCACTGATGATCAGGATATATATTGAATGGAAAAACCTATTTTACACACGTATGTTTGTTTGCTCCGTTCTTGTACCACACGAGGACTGTAGAGGGCGACTTGTGAACGCTGTCAGTTCAGATGTAGGCTGAAGATGCCAAACACGCCATTGTTTTTCATCCCACTCTGGATGCTGGAATGCAGGCCAAACTGCGTGACTCATCACGAACACACAGTTGAATTAAGCTATTTTGGAATACTTACACACAATTGAGTCAGATTATGAAGTCAAATAGACTACATAGTCCTTTATAACAGTTTGCATTAATGGTCTTTTACTAGCTCATATCCAACGTACAGCCTGACAGTGTATAAGCTCTCAGAGGCATGGGAAAAAAATAACAGAATATTTTCTTTTTATATTGGCTATTAAACTTTCATAAAGTCAGACTCCTCTCCCCCTGTTAACACTCTGATGACACAATCTGCAAGGGCAGAATTTCCAAGCAAACAGTTTTCTCACTTCAAATTGAAAGGAAGCGTTTTTTTCCTTTCCAATAAAATTTATTTGAAAAAAGGACCCCCCTCCCAAAAACCTTAACAGCTAGTTCCTGTGTTTTTAGTGGACAACTGTATGAGGTTTATGGTGTGGAACAGTTGAGGTGCGGGACCCATAGACAGCTGCACAAATGCACACGAGACAGACAGAACTCAGCCGAAGGCAAACTGAAGTGAGGTTGTAGCACGCTGTCCCTTCCTAAAATGTTTGTATTTGCAATGATCATTCACCAGGCCAGTGATTCTCTTTTTTTATCGATTGGTTCCCATGATATGATATAATTATATATGTTATATATGTTATATATGGTATGATGCTATGATCAAAACAGTCATTACCGTACATTCTCTAATTGTGCCAACGTCTTAGAAATTAAATAATGCTGAAGCTTGACATAATCATTTTGCCGGGGACCCCCTGGGAACCTCTTGAAGGACCACTTGGGGGTCTCCGGACCCCTCGTTGAGAACCACTGCACTCGGCTGATACAGTGGTGTTGTACATGCTCAAACTATCGGCGACACGTTTGCCTGTACTCTATGTGCAAATGTGTCCTTTTTTTTGGGGTCATTCCTTCCTTTTTGATATAAATCTAACGATTCAATCTCCTCGTGAGCCTTCTTCTGTCCAAACGCACACGGTTCTTCTTCTCTCTGTTTTAAGAACACTCCAGTGGCGTTTGCGAGACTGCACACTTTGCATTTCTTCGGCTTCTTAATTCATTGCAGATCGGTTTCGGAAGTCGGCTTTTTTAAGGTGTGTCGCCGTCAAACTCCCTCGGGAAAAGACAAATAGATTCCTAGTCTGGTTTGTCTAAACCCAATTTTTCCGACCCCCCTGATAACCCGTCTCTGGTTTATTTGACGGTTCCCCTTCTTGTTCCGTACTGGGCTCCCGAGCCAGGGCGAGGGGGGACGACGTTGCCCAAGGGAGCTCCACAGATAAAACTCTGCAGCCCTTTTTCACTCTGGCTCTATTAGGCCGCCTCCAAGTATCTTGACAACCTCGCCTGGTATTTTGGCAGCAGTCCCTTGAGTGTTGATGTCAGCTGAGAGAGGAGAGGAGAGGAGGGGGATGGAGAGAGGGACTGAAAGAGAGGAGAGGAGGGGGAGGAGTGAGCGGGCTATTCAAGGCACTTGTCCTCTGTCTCCCTCAGTCACATACAGCGAGTAAGGGGGCAGCGCCGCGTGAAAGGGAGGGGGGTGCGCGCGCGCACACACACACACACACTCACACACAGAGACACACATCGAGAGTGGACGTTCACCCCACACACGCTCTTGCCAACACACGTCCACATTTTCTCAGGCTGCTCTGTAGACTGACAGCAGCAAACGGGAGTTGAGAGGCACAACGGCAGAAGAAGGGAGGGAGAGGGAGAGAGAAAGAGAGAGAGAGAGAGAGAGGGAGAGAGAGGGAGAGAGAGGGAGAGAGAGAGAGAGAGAGAGAGAGAGAGAGAGAGGGGGACCAGGGAGCCGTCCACAGAGGCCAGAGCGGCGAGGAAAAGGAGAGGGGGAATTACACAGGACTTATCCTTCTCCCTTTTAGTGCTCCAGCAAAGCCTGCGGGGGCCACAAAAGGAATAAACCCTGAACCGGCTCCACTGCAACATGGCAGCCACTGTGGGACTCACACACAAAGTCTTCATTTCACCTTGCTCCGGGCATTGGGGCTTCTTCCTCTGGGCTCTGGTGTTTTCTTTGAGCTCGGTCTGCTCGGGGTTCAACCTGGATACTACCCACACGCTGCACAAGTTCGGAGACCGCGGCTCCTTTTTTGGATTCTCTCTCGCGCTGCACCAGCAGCTGACCCCGGAGCCTCAGAGCTGGTGAGTGGATGGACAAACTGCTCCCTTCGTCGGCGTCTTTTCGCTTGTGTTTGACTATTTTGCTTTTCTTTTTTTTTTTTTTTGTTCATGTTTATGGGAGTGAGCGTGCACGTGACAGACGCCGCAATTGCCGCTGTTTGTTGTTTCATCATCATGTTCTATCATAAGGAATTGCACGGCCAGTATCAATTCTTCTAATGGTGCTCTCAACATTTCAATGTTAGTTACCCCCCCTAATCTTGCTCCTCTTTTACTGTTTATTTTGAAGCCCTGGGATAAGTGCAGTCATTTTAATAGTCCAGCTACTGTGCGCGCGTGTGTGTGTGTGTATGCGTGTGCGTGCGTGCGTGCGTGCGTGTGCGTGTGTGTGTGTGTGTGCGCACGCGTGCGTATGCGCATGTGTGCGTGTGTGTGTGTGTGCGTGTGTGTGTGTGTGTGTGTGTTTCCACATGCGTCTGTACTGTGCCATTTCTTACTCTTTGGGGAGCCCTTGCAGTCTTCAAATCAAATGCATAGTAGAAGAATGACCTGCTTAAAACACGGCATCGGGTCCTGTTACTGCCTCCTCACTTGGTACTTAAAAAAAAACCTGTCATTTTGAGCACACTTAAAACCATGCCAGAAAGTAGGCATTGACCTGTGAGTCTTTAGGAACGTATAGACAGCCGTTGAGCATTGAATTTGTCCTTGGATCCGCTCCCTTATGGATTCCATTAAAAGGCTGGAATATCCAGAGCCCTGAAGATTATCCATTATGGTGATGTGCTGTATGTACAGTCAGGGCAGCCTGAACCCAGTTAGCGGACCAAGATTTACAATAATGGGGGGCGGGGGTGGAGGTGGGGGGGTAGATTCAGCAGCTAAATCAGCAGATCTGAGGAACAGAATTACACTGATTTATAATTATTTTAAATTGCTGGTGGAGATCGTTCACTGTTTAGTCAAGATGGCAGTGTAAGGCTACGTGTGTGTGTGTGTGTGTGTGTGTATGTGTTCAAGCATGAGTTTGTTTGCTTGTGAGAGCTATTGATATGTGTGTAAAGTTCGGCCATATGTCAATTGCATCTTTGTTCATAGGAAATAGTTATAATATCATTATTATTACCCAGATATTTTTAGGGATACCAAAACTGGAATTGTGGACAGACCAGATAAGGGTATATGTATCGGAGAATATCTCTAATACAAAAATATGATAAAAGCCTTATCAGCATCTCAGACATGAAAGAAAACGTAATTTCCTGGTTGTTGCTTTTTACCCAGAAACAGGTGAGATGTCTCTCACAAAAAGTAGTCACACTGTAGATCACATTGGTATGCAAGTCCAATATTTTCTTTTCACAGTTTGTATAGTTGTGTTTTTATCTATCTGATTACAGCTCATGCATATGAAGTCATATTGGGGTTTCAACGATCATCCTTTCATCCATTGGTTTCTCTTTTCGCTTTACGCAAAAAGCGAAATCAACGATAAATATTGATGCCTCCGGTTGAGAAATGGGAGTAAGAGGCTGCAACATCGACGCAAAGTGCATCAAAAACGTCAGAATAAATAACAGAACAGTTTACGCGTCAGAGACTCGCTCTGTGTTAATTTATAACTGGAGCTGTTAAGAAGGTCCATTTTTAACCGGGCTGCTCAGTTTACTCAGGCTGCCGTCACCCTGTCTCCTGGTCAGACCTGAGCCATGACATCAGCACGCATACAGACAGACAGACAGACAGTCAGAGGAGCGGGAAGCCCGAAGACCCTCGTCCATCACCTCCCCTCTGTCTCACAGCATTCCAGGAACTTATTTTAACATCAGAATGACTACGGGCTCACGCCACTGGACCCATTTAGTAATTCACGCTGGGGTATTCTCCTCCTTTGAGAGGATGCCATCTGCAAAGTAGTGCCAATCGATTGGCTGCTTTAAAGCACTTGCAGGACTGCAGGAACCAGGGTACAGGCAGTTGCAGTTACAGGCAGGGACGGATCTGATGATTTTGGTGCTACCATGGGGCTCCCCCACGAAATGGGGCTGAAGAGAAAATCGATTGATTTTCATAACTTCTGAGACTTTATAGCAGAGATTCCCAACTTTTTTTTTCATCACGCCGGCCCACGGCGCGCAAAATGTTCGCGGACGGACGGGGGGACCAAGAGAGTGACTGAGAAAGTCTCCCCGTTATGCACTGGGCTCTTTTTGTTTCATTCAATTAGGAAACCGATTGACAGGAAACTGACACTAAATCGAATACATCTTCAATAAAAACACTGTTTTTATCTGTCTTGTGTGGAGAAAAGTGTTCGGGGGCCTAATTCATTTGAAACGGGTGACACATACGTAGGTCAGTCTTGTTAGGATATTGTTTCTTACCATCTGAAAGATGATGGCATCAATTAGGCAGTTTCCATTTTTCTGTGACATCAGCGGAACACATCCCTGCATGATGATTTCATAATGATGGTTTTACAATCGCGTCATTTGGAAAGTGCTGTTCATGCTGCGTTTTTGGATTCTGCTCTCCGCCCTGACTCTTTTCTACATCGTAAATGAGACTGAAGAGTCACATTAGCTTAGCTCTTACTTTCTGTGCCTTGGAGTTCTTGGACTTTACAGCTGTTCACGTTGTCTTATGGTGTGATGTTTTGGGGGTCGACTGTGAACCTGTTGTATAACCTGTTGTCTCATTGTATTAATACGGTTTGGATTTCTGTGGCCTGTGGTCATATCAGAGAGTTATTGTGTCTTATGCCACCTAACTCAATACCGATAATGACATCATTCGCTTTAATGGCCTGTCCCGTGCTTAGTCACTATGATATCGGGCGTCCTATAAGATTGCAGTCGTCATAACGATGGGCTTACTCATCAGCCTTTTGAAAATGTACCCTTCCTCCTGCTTCTAGAGGTATTGATTACGGGAAGCAGGAAGAGGGAGAGTCTTAAAGCCTACTGTAATGTCGGGTTGATCCTTGATGTTGTCTTTCTAAAGCCCCTGCACCGTATAAGGACACGGAGTTAAAACATTAAAGAGGGCTCGCCCGGCTGTGGAAATATGTATCTGGCCGACGGCGTTGTCTTCCCTCATCGGAAGGAGCTGATTGTGGTGCTTGTCACACATCCTGGCAACCACCTTTCTCTCCAGCAGCAAAGGTCGAGGCAGAAGTCTCCCCCCTCCGCCCCTTCCCTTTACTCCCCCAGCTCATGTAGCACCCTAGCTCACACTGACTGACGTGCAGTAAGAACACCCTGAGCGGTGAAGAAGCACCAGGAAGTGGAAGTATGGCACACACGTAAGGAGACAGGAGTCAAGATTAAGGCCATTTTGCTCATTTTGTTGAATAATAGTGGGATAGTGCATCAAGTTTTTCATTCTGGTTTGCAATAGTCCCCATACAGAACGCCCTGTCTAGACGTCTCTGATGCTTTTTCTTTTAAGAAACAGCCATTTAACGTCCTTGAGCCGCAGTATGCACATTCTTCTCGGTGTGCTGTTAACATTGGTGGTGGTGGTGGTGGGGTGGCACTTTGCTGGGGTCTGATATAAAAAAAAAAAAAGAGGGGCATCCTGGAATGAAAAAATCCCCCCACCGCCTCAAGTGACCAAAAACAAACAACTCAATCGATCGAAAGAAGAAGCCAAACATTGGAGAAAAGAAAGTGACCGTGTCCAAGCAAAGACGGTGGTAAACCCGGAGGATGTTGCAAATAAAAACTCCATTGCAGTTTGGAATGGAATATTGGGGAGTGTAATCCACCCAACACAACCGATCTTATGGATCGTCACTTTAAGAAACTACTCTGCTGCCGTGAAACGTGTAGAGCTTGAGCTGTCGGGGTGTTTGAGTGTTATTTGTGGCTCTGTTCCTAACCATATGAGAATCACTTTCCTCTGATAGCACCCTGCCTGATGAAGGGTGGAAGTCCGATGAGCTTGTCCTCGGTAAACCAACTGCACCCGTTTTATAATGGGGTTGTTTCCTGCAAATACATGACAATGCGTAACATCAGAATGGCTAGTGTTTCACGCCACTGCAATGCCTGGACCCATTTAGTAATTCAGGCTGGGGGCATACTGCCATATGCAAAGGAGTGCCAATCGATTGCCTGCTGGCACTTTAAAACAGATGCAGTGAAAAGTCAGGAAGGTGCAGCCCTAAACAGGACTGCAGGAACCATGCATTCACAGTGGCAGGATATTGGTTCTTACCATCTGAAAGATGATGGCATCAGTTGTGCAGTTTCCAGTTTTCTGTGACATCAGCGGAACACATCCCTGCATGATGATTTCATAATGATGGTTTTACAATCGCGTCATTTGGAAAGTGCTGTTCATGCTGCGTCTTTGGATTCTGCTCTCCGCCCTGACTCTTTTCTACATCGTAAATGAGACTGAAGAGTCACATTAGCTTTGCTCTTACTTTCTGTGCCTTGGAGTTCTTGGACTTTACAGCTGTTCACGTTGTCTTATGGTGTGATGTTTTGGGGGTCGACTGTGAACCTGTTGTAATTAGATGCTCTTGACTCATTTTCTCTTTGTATTAATACGGTTTGGATTTCTGTGGCCTGTGGTCATATCAGAGAGTTATTGTGTCTTGTGCCACCAAACTCAATACCGATAATGACATCATTCGCTTTAATGGCCTGTCCCGTGCTTAGTCACTATGATATTGGGCGTCCTATAAGATTGCAGTCGTCAACGATGGGCTTACTCATCAGCCTTTTGAAAATGTACCCTTCCTCCTGCTTCTAGAGGTACTGATTACGGGAAGCAGGAAGAGGGAGAGTCTTAAAGCCTACTGTAATGTCGGGTTGATCCTTGATGTTGTCTTTCTAAAGCCCCTGCACCGTATAAGGACACAGAGTTAAAACATTAAAGACGGCTCGCCCGGCTGTGGAAATATGTATCTGGCCGACGGCGTTGTCTTCCCTCATCGGAAGGAGCTGATTGTGGTGCTTGTCGCGCATCCTGGCAACCACGTGCGGTAAGAACACCCTGAGCGGTGAAGGAGCACCAGGAAGTGGAAGTATGGCACACACGTAAGGAGACAGGAGTCAAGATTAAGGCCATTTGGCTCATTTTATTGAATAATAGTGGGATAGTGCATCAAGTTTTTCATTCGGCATTGCAATAGTCCCCACACAGAATGTGCTGTCTGGACTAAAAAGTGTGAAGTGTTTTCGTAATAAAATGTCATATTATATACTTTTTTAAAGAAACAGGCATTTAAGGTACTTGAGCTATGCACACGCTTCTCTGTGTGCTTCTCTGGTCGAATTTTGGCGGGGTCGAATATTACGAAAAAAGAACAGCATCCTGGGATGAAAAACTATCCCCACCACCTCAAGTGACCAAGAAAAAAAACAAAAAACCAAATCAATCGAGGAAGAAGCCAAACTCTGGACAAAATAAAGTGACCGTGTTAGAGCAAAGACGAGGGTAAACCCGGAGGATGTTGGGGAAAAAAAGACATTGCAGTTTGGAATAGAATATTGGCGAGTGTAATCCACCCAACACAACCGATCTTATGCATCGTCACTTTAAGAAACTACTCTGCTGCTGTGAAACCTGTAGAGCTTGAGCTGTCAGGGTGTTTGAGTCTTATTTGTGGCTCTGTTCCAGAATCACTTTCCTCTAATAGCCCCCTGCCTGATGAAGGGTGGAAGTCCTATGAGCCTGTCGTCGATATCTCCTCTGTAAACCAACTGCACCTTTTATAAGGTGGTTATTACCTGCAAATACATTGCAATTAAACACACCTCAGTCATCCACAGCGTAAATAAAAAAACACATACTCAATATTTTGAAATAGGAGGCCATTACCCTGCATGCTTATGTCTGCTTAAATGTTAAAAGGTGCATGATGCAGCGTTTTACCAATGGCATGGTTGGTACACTATCCCCAAAATTGCTGTTATACCTATGGGAATTAAACATTTTATTGACAATTTATAGGGTATCTGGGTGTAGAGGCTATCTACATGGTATACAATGTAGTAACGTATGCTTGGCTCTGTAAATCATTATTAATGCCCTCTGTGAAATCGATGTCTGCCACCTTTAGAAATACATGTCATTGTTCTATACGTGCCATTATTTAATGCCACAGTTTTCTATCGGAGATGTTTAATTGAATGCTTCGACAAAGGTAGCACCCTGCCCTAATAACTCTTGCTGAAGGATCTCCATTTGACCTTGAAAAAACATCTATTGTATCTTTAATTTGCTTCAGATATTTCATTTGCTGGGTTTATTGTTGTACAGATTAATGACAATATTTGTAAACTCTTTATATACATGTTCACCTGGGCCTTTTTTAAAATTATATGGTATTTGGTAAAATAAAAATAAAAGATATATATATTTTTTTCAATATTAAGTTAAGTGTTTATGTCAGGTTGTGTTCTGGGTTCAAGTTGGTCAGATTGGCCTTAGCATCTAATGCAGAAGATATGGATCTCTTTGAGCCAAAATCAATTGCATGTATACAAACTTAGAATTAGGGTTTTCATAGCAGGTGATATTTAAAGCTGAACCACATGCATGACAAATTTGGAGTTTAAAGCTACGTGTGAACAACATTTTTCCAGAAATCCAAAATCATATCATAATCATATATATTTAACATATTCAAATAGTTCCTGCGCCTTACAGTGCGGCGCCCATTGTATAAACGTATATGAATGTGACTAAATGAGGCACAGCATGACAAAAAAATAGCACAATAGACAATTTCTCGGGGGCTGATTTGCATTAAAATGGTCAAATAAAAGCAGTTCTTTGAGCACCAGCTTTAGGGTTGACAATGAGCTTTCCCCTCTCCCTCCCTAATTCAATTCATTATTTTTTTCCCATTAGTGTGTCCCACACTAAGGCTTAGGCCAAGACATTCATATGACCACACTGGTAAATGTGGTAGCTCACACTGTTGCTGTCATTTAAAAAAAATATATTATTCTTGGGCAAAAGTATCTGTCACCGTAGTTGAGATAATTATATGGTGGCTTTCTCACCATATTGTTAGAATTTTCCAAAACCCATAAATAGAGGCAATATTAAACGTCTAAAAATGTGATCCATCATCAGGTAAATGGTCAGGGGTAGTGAAGAACGTGAGCACTCAGTAGTAAACGGGTGCAATATATGGTACTGGTGTTCGCTCCCTTCCAATTACTCTCTGTCTGTTTAGCATTCTCCCACATCCCCTCCCCTGGTCAGCCCCGCGCCTGGATAAAAGCTCGGCGGGAAGCAGCCGCTCCTGGCAGAGAGCTTTTAGGAATATTACTCCTTTGGACCATGTGGTTCACAGGGGGACAGGGACAATCTGCAGAGTCAGGAGCCACACGCTGCCCGGATCCGATGCTGGTGCAGAAGTCCTGCCCAAAGAGAAACAAGCTTGTTCCGCGTCCACACTTAGTGGAGAAACATTCAAGTGGAAATCCATCAGATCTATCTGTGTTGGATAGATTACACTGTAAATCCCAGAATTCCATTTGAAATGTTTTGCGTTTTTTTTTCCACTTTGTCACTTTCATTTCTCCAAATGATGCCTTGTTCTGATCGATTGTTTGCCCAATCAGTGCATTGTTGATGGGAAAGGCGGACCCTGCCACCATCAATGGAAACAGGATTCAGAGGAGCACATGCATAACAAAATTATATTGAATGGCTGTTTCTTCAAAAAATATATAAAATATGGGACTTTTTAACAAAATGATCTTACAGATTACCACAATAAAGACTTTTCAGGTCATATACTCAAAAATGGTTTGGTATTCCTTTCCCGGAGCAAAATTTGAATAATGTTGTTTTCATGCAGTTGACATTGTTATTCGTGTTCACGTCTGTTGTCTGGAAAATAAATTGAAGGGGCTGTTTCCCCCCGCCGTTGGATATGAAGCTCAGCTGGGGAAGCATTGCCCCTCGTTGACTCACGTGGTGGAGCTGCGACTTGAGATTTGGTCTCTGTGTGGGGGAGGAGCGGTCCTCTGCCCACCTCTCCCCCTGGAGCTGCACGGATTAATAAATCACGACATGTATCGCCTTCATTTAATCTCCGTAGGGGTGCGTGTGTGTGTCTGTGTGTGTGTGTGTGTGTGTGTGCGTGTGCGTGTGTGTGTGTGCGTACGTGCGTGCGTGCGAGAGTATGTGTTATTATTGCATGTGGCTGTGTTTCTTTCTATCACGTTGATTCCGTTTAATTAATTGGCTGGTGGCCCGCACGCTGGGATCTGATTCTAAGATCTGAGACACCAACAACTAGCGGAAACGGGAACAGAAACAGGAAATTGCAAGGGATCATGTGGAGATTTTATTTTATTGCTTTTATTTGTTACAAGAGATGTGACTGAAAAGTCTTTTAATAGCCATCTCCAACAGTATGGGAAGTGCCATGAATCATGTTTTATACATGGCCGTCGTCATGGCCTGATCTCAGTTGCCGCTCTAATGGTCTAATTTCCCAAACCATCATGGGATGGATCATCCCATGGATCATCCTTTGTGGTGGTCTTTTCCATTGTGTTTCTCTACGTCTCAGGTGGGATGTAATTGAACGGATGGTGAATGGCCCCATGTGGCTGAACTGCTGCCTGAAATCCGTCTCCGATTCAACATCATCAGCTTAGTGCAGGTTTCACCACAGCTACAAGCCATGTTAGTTCAATGGTTCACGGCTGTAATGCAGGGGTCTCAAACTCAACTTACCTGGGGGCCGCTGGAGGTAGAGTCTGGGTGAGGCTGGGCCGCATCAAGTATTCCACAAAGAAAGGGTTTCAAGTATTCCAAAAAAAAGTACAACTTCTTTTCCCTTTCCTGTTGCAACACTCTGCTGTCTTTATTGGGTCACTGATTACACTTGTTGAGTCTGCCCACTTCCTAAGTCCTCTGTACCTTGCACTGGGTGACAGGATATATTTTCCTTCCACTTAGTGTCACTCCGGAATCACGTTTCAACCAAGTGACTAACGCGTTGGCTAACTTGTCAACAAACACCAGCGGAAGCTGTCACGAGCCTGAGCTACGGTAGCCCATAAGTGGTAAAAAATAAAATAAAACGGCCAGGGCAACGACTCGGGAAAAAGGTGCGTGTGAGAAAAACGCACGGGCCACACTAACACTAAACTTTGATGTCAAGTAGGGGGCCACAAAATATCGTCCAGCGGGCCTCAATTGGCCCGCGGGCCGCGAGTTTGAGACCCCTGCTGTAATGTGTGTGAGTGTGAGTGGTGAAACTTAAAACATATAACATAATATAACCACAGTGAGATTTTATTTTATTATCATTTCATTATTATTATTATTAGTAGTAGTAGTAGAAGTAGCAGTAGTAGTTTTATTATTATTATTATTATTATAAGTAGTAGTATTAGTAGTAGTATTTTATTTTTTTCTACATTTTTCCCAAGTACTTTAAACAGTTTAGATAGCTATCTGTCTTTCTGTCTTTCTATCTATCTATCTATCTATCTATCTATCTATCTATCTATCTATCTATCTATCTATCTATCTATCTATCTATCTATCTATCTATCTATCTATCTATCTATCTATCTATCTATCTATCTATCTATCTATCTATCTGCCTATCTGTCTGTCTGTCTGTCTGTCTATAAAAGGGTTGTATTCCATTGGTACTTTGGACCTTCCGGCCATCGCTACCCCATCTAAGTCTGAAAACGGCTGTTTTCAGACGTATTGATCAGGGGAGGGGCAGGTGGTGAGGACTCTGGGGCTGTAAAAGAGGCATGTGCCAATGGGATGGGGTTACCATCATCTCCTATCATAGTTACACAGAGAGGGGCATATTGTTTTGTCTCTGCAACTCACCATTTGTCGAGCTGTGGTGAGAGTCTGCATTTGGTTTGCCAGTAATTGGTTCGAGATAGTATGTAGAAATGAAATACTTTCCTTGACCCGACCTGTCAAAGTAGGAAGTGGAGTCAGATCTGGGGCCGTGCACTTTGTACCACATCCCAGAGGAGAGTTCACACACACACACACACACACACAGTGGCAGCTGTTTCTGAATGTCTGTCTGTCTCCCTCTCTCTCTCCCTCCCTCTCTCTCTCTCTCTCTCTCTCCCTGTCCCGTGCACATTGTCCAAACCTGTTTATTCCTGTCCGGAGGGAGAGAGGTTGGACGTCCCGACTGAGTTGCTGGACTAAAAGAGCCCGGTGATTCAGGGCCCAGTCATCCCATTCTCAGCTGTTGTTTTCTCATCAGTAAAACTCGGCAGAAACAGGGGGTCAGGTGTGCAATCAGCTGCTTTTTTTCTCCCCCTTACAAAGCCGCCGGTGCATTGTACCTCCTGACCGTCACAGATTCTCTTGGAGGTGGTATGGGCCAGCGTGACGATCCAGGGTTTACACAGTTGTTGTACAGCCCTCGGTTATTTTAGCATTTGTGTGTGCGTGTGCGTGTGTGTGTGTGTGTGTGTGTGTGTGTGTGTGTGTTTGTCTGAGTGTGTGTGTGTGTGTGTATGTGTGTGTCTGAACGATTCAGTCCATGCTCTTACAAACCATGTTTTCATGTATGCATGCCTGCATACACAATTGTCCGTGTGTGTGTGTGTGTGTGTTTGTGTGTGTGTGTGTGTGTGTGTGTGTGTGTGTTCGTGCGTGCGTGCATGCGTGGGTGCGCCCGTGTGTGTGCTTGCATGTGTGTGTGTGTGTGTGTGTGTGTGTGTGTGTCACTGCTCAGGTCAGAGGTCATAGTCTTGCCTCGGGTGAACAACAGAAGGCTTAAAGACCTCGGGCCCCCATGCTGAGCCTGTAGCGACACTAACTACCAAGCAGCAACAACACATTTCTCCCCGATGGACAGATGCTGTGGCACAGGGAATGATGGGTTCGGAGATATAAACTACATGAATAAATGGCTTCACACACAGGAAATATTTGGGTGGGTGTGCTTCATTTGGCATAGATAACAGAGACCAAGTGTAAATATTCAATCAAGCATTAGTCTGCCCATACTTTAAACATGGTGAGTAGGGAGGAGGAGGTTTGACTTTGGAGAGACGGAATCATACTTTTTATGAATAGTATTTCCCTTTGAAATGCAATTTTCTCCTATCGTAAGTTCTGTCACAATTATAATCACCCATTTGCACTTATTTCAGCTGGCCGATCATTTTGTAAAGTTGGATTCTGTAATCATGTTTCTATCCAGATTTAAGATTTTAATGGTATTGGTAGACATGTACCATTACAGTGTTATCATACGATCAAACTCAGATAGTGACATAAAATTAAGATGAAAAGAAAATTGCGGTTTGTGTTGCTCATGCGATTGTGTTGATGAATAGTTGCTACACATTTTGATGTAAAGGCATCTTTCTTCTTCCTGGGGGCGTTTATTTGCTGCTGAGGCGCTTTTCACCCTCCTTCCACCCCCTGCACTCCCTTTTCACCACTCAAGGTCCTTTGTGTTTAATCTGGTTTACCTGATTTGATTATGCATTGTGTGTAGCCTCTCTCCTTTGAAGCAAAATCTCGACTTAGAATTATTCTAGAATGCAAAAACACTGCTGTTTTGTCTGTCGTGTGTGTGCGTGTGTGTGTGTGTGTGTGTGTGTGTGTGTGTGTGTGTGTCTGGGTGTTTGTTGTCTGTGTGAAAGAGAAAGATAGAAAAGTTGCTCGAATGTGCACAATACAAATCAGGGTGAGAAGCCAGTTAGGTTCTTCACCCATAAGTAAATCACTAAAAGGTAACCTAGGATACCACAGAGTCATAGCTAACTTCTCCAACTAATATTTCCAGGGGTAACCTGTGTCAAGTCAAGTCAACCTGATGAGCACATACGGAACAGCACTCAGACAACATGTTTATCGTAGCTTTAAGCACTATGATGTCATTGAGTATAATCCAAACCCAAAAAATCCATTCTGAACAGAGAATTTCTGCTTCCATTATCTGGTCCCATGACGGATGCATTTCATCCATGCGGCGACATTGTTGTCACAGCCCTTTGTCATTGATTGTTGCAGAGGCCAAGACCTGGGATGTGAGTTGTCCCGATGTAGGGGGAGGTGCACGGGAGGACCCGGGTGGAGAGGGTGGGGGTCACGGGTCGGAGGGGGTTGATGAGCACATGGCAATGAGAGTAGTGCAGGGAGAGTAATGAGGGTTGCCTGTGTGTGTGTGTGTGTGTGTGTGTGTGTGTGTGTGTGTGTGTGTGTGTGTGTGTGTGTGTGTGTGTGTGCGTGTGTTATGTTGATGCAAGAGACAGAAAGGAGAGATGGATAATTATTAGGACAACAGAGGGGGATGTTATTTTTTAATAACTTTAAAAGCTTTATAGAATAGCCCTCCCACAGGTCAATGGTAATAAATCACTGTCCTGTACAGCCAACCTCCCCATATGAGTATTTCTAATAATGCATTCTTATGATTTTGCTGTATAGTAGTACAATCATAGGCACTACACGGGCGGGGTGAAAAAAATACAAAAATGCCGATAAGCGCACACACACACACACACACACACACACACACACACACACACACACGCACACACACACGCATTGACATACAAACTCGTATTGGCTTCAAGCCACTGTGGCTGGGTTCATGTGGGCATTCCTCCAGACTGTGTCAGTGGTACACTCACTACCCTCATACCACCCTCCCCTAGGCTGGTGGGAACACACACACACACACACACACACACACACACACACACACACACACACACACACACACACACACACACACACACACACACACACACACACACACACACACCCACACGCGCCAAATATGGGTTTATTGAAAGATGTGCTTGGGTTATGAGATAGTTTAGTATGAACGGTGTCTGTATCTCATGGTGTTCTATCTACAGTGACTTAATATTTAAAGAATGAAAGATGCATGTGTCAGGCTTGACTTTTTTTTCTATTTCACTTCACACAAAGCTATTCACTATTAGTGAAACTAGGACGAAAAATAAAGTTGTACGTGTTTAATTCATAGTTTGTTAATTAGTTGCAATTAATAACAAAAATTAAAAACAACAAATCATTACAACATACATTTTACATTTTTATTACGTGTGAAATACATGTTTATAAGCCTTTTCATGTTTATTAGCCTTCACTTTGAAAAAGCAACAAATGTATTTTTAATTCTCTGGTATTGGTGATATCCATCAATTCCAAGGCTATCCATTGAAGAGTCGACGGGGATAGAGCATTAAATCTTTTAGTTATCGTCCTTGAATTGAAGAGTGCTTTTTCAAGTGCTCTCTCACACTGTTTTGAGTTTTCCAAACCAGACGAGCATGTCCACTCTGCTGATTGTTATGTCCTGGCCTGTTTCAGAAGAAAAGATTAGAGCCACCAACTATCTCACTACCGGCATAGAAAGCTCTGTGGGTTTCACAGCTAGACCTCCCACCCTCATGCCCTCACACCTGCCCCGTCTGTCCGCATGCGTGGCGGAGATGGAGGTATCACCCTATCCTCCTCCCTCCGTAACGTAAACCAGAGGTCTGTGGAATGCTAATGTAAGGGCGGATTCAGATTTTATCGGAATTTATGGCTTAAAAAGATGTTGAAGGCACGTAGCCAGGTCCGTTTTGTTTGGAATATGTTAAAGCATGAGCTTAGCACTATAGTCAGGGTTAGTGATGTGGACCACCAGCAATATAGCAGCAGCTCTGATGTCTCGCCTTGCTCCGGTGATGGCGCTCGCCTGCTGAGATGACAGGGATTATGATTTGGGGTCCTGGGGGGCTGCACTTGAGCAAAAGTAGACACTATGGGAAGGAGCAGTGGGGCCGGGAGGTTTAAGAGGTAAAGCAGCTGTATTCGTCCGACTGCAGAGCTGGCCGGTTGATGGAGATGGTGCAGGCATGAAGATCATTGCATTCACGTGTACATTCATATTCATGACATTAACATTGCGTCATTTATCAAATGCTACTGTCCAAAGCAACTGTATATCACAGGCAACTAAACGTCCCTCGGAATTAGCAGAGTTAGTAATAGTAGTATATGTATATATATACAGTATATGCATTAGTAAAGAAGAAAGTAAGCAAAGAAAGAAAAAGGGGCAAAGATTCCTGCGCTCTTATCTTGGTTATGAGGTCCCTGACAGGGTAATGGTGATTACTGTAAACCCCTCATACACAGTAACTGTTTTTTGAGATGCCCTCCTACCTTCTCATGTACACAAGGATATCAATAAGAAAATCGTTTACGCTTCAGACAGTGTTTCCCAGTCAAATGGAATCAGGGTCAACACCAGTTAGGGATATGCATGTAAATAAATGAATAAAGATTCCTCGAGTTTTTCCCAACAGGTACCAACGGCTGCAGACATGTTGTCATAGCGCCTTGTAACCTCATTACGTTAGGAAGAGTTGAACAGCTTCTTTTAAAAAATCCTGCTGTCCAAATGCACAAAAACACTAAATCAAATTCTATTTTCAGTTTCAGTTTCAGTTTAGTGTGAACAGTGTGAACAGTTGCTGTGCCGGGTGAGTGGGGTCCTTCATGATACACAACGTTCTGCTTCTGCTCCCGCTGACATAAAATGTCCTCCAAGGAAGAGAGACTGCTGCTGGTTATTCTTTGAGCAGATGTAACCACTCGTTGCCGGCGCCTTCCTGTCAGTCGCAGAGCAGTTCCCATACCAAGCAGTGATGGAGGATGTCAGTACGCTCTCCACCACGCACCGGTAAAAAGGAGGTCAGGACAGGAGGGCTGAGGCCGGCCCCGTTTCACAGCCTCCTCTAAAAGAACGTACATCGGCCTTCTTCGTGATGCCGGCTGTGTTGGTGGCCCGCATGAGGTCGTGGGGGTGGGGTGGGGGGGGGGGGTGTGGCCTCTCCTCCTAAAGTCCACAACCTTAGTCTTCCCCCCCATTGATGCGGAGATTGTTTGCTCTGCGCCGGTCCACGGGTTCTTCCACCTCCTGCCGGTCCGCAGACTCACCGTTGTTGGGGATCAGTCCAACCACAGACTTGTCTTCTGCAAACGTCACTGTTTGATTGCCCGGGTGCGTCGCAGAGCAATCATACGTGAGGAGCGTGTACAGCAGGGTGCTCTGGACACATCCCTGTGGGGAGCCGGTGTTGAGTGTGATGGTGGAAGAAGAGACGCCATGGGCTGTGGCCTGTTTGTGAAGAAGTCCAGTTGCAGAGACATGGTTTTAGTCCCAACAGCAGCGTTTTGTGGACTAAAGACTGTGGAATGATAGTGATAAAAGCAGAACTCAAGTCCAGGAAGAGCAGCCTGACATAGGAATCCCTGCTCTCCAGGTGGGCGACAGCAGAGTGGACAACAGTTGACGCAGCGTCACACACCGACCGGTTCTTCCTACAAACATACCACGTTGATGCTGATAAGTGTCCCTTATGTGGGCCAAAACCAATGGTTCAAAGCATTTCATGATCATCGAAGTGCGGGCCACCGGGCGAAAGTCATCCATGTTTTCCCACAGATGAGTTTTTGGGCACTGGAACGGTAGTAGACGTCTTGAGACAAACAGGAACCACAGCTTGGGAGAGCGGGATGTTAAAGATGTCCGTCAACATCCCTGTGAGCTCCTGCGCACAATCTCTCAGAACCCGTCCGGGGGAAGTTGTCCGGGGCCGCTGCCTTGCGGGGATTGATCCTCCGTGGCGTCCCCCTCACGTCCACGGCAGACACAGCGAGGGGCGGCTCACCCGGTGGGAGTGTGAGCCTGGTGCTGTGGGAGGGGATGGATGACTCAAAGTGGGCATAGAAGGTGTTCAGACCATCAGGAAAAGATGGATCCCGAGGACATTGTCCATCCCTCCCTTTGTAGTCCGTGATGTTCTTTATGCCTGTGCTCTTTTATCACCTGTGTTGGCATTGATAAGACAAGAATTTCCCAAATGATATATGGGCTCAGTGGGTTGACTGACACATAGATTTTGGCTTCTTCCAGACATGTACTATCTCAAGCCGACTATCTATGCAGCTATAAATAAGACATAATTCTATCATGCAGGTGCCTGCATACCCTGATAAATTAGTCTGGGGTGGGGCTCTGCTTTTCACCACTAAAGAGAAGGTGGCGGTGGAGAGGCTTCAGACCTGGACTGATTCAAGGCCCTCAAAGTCTCATCATTTAACTTGACAAAGCGAGCATTGCAATTTCAGCAAGCGTATGATGAAGTGAGCACCCAATAAGAATGAAGGAGTCGGACGACCAGGAATGTTATCGCTACTCAGTGCTTAAAGTCCCGACGGTCACTTGGAAGCCCCCCACCCACCATCTCTCACTTTCAGATAGCTGCTACCATATTTATAGCCAAAACTCTTTCCAGCTGCAATGAGTGCTCTAATTTAAGAGCCCTGAGATGTAATGGGGCTCCAGAGAATGAAATCGGAATTTTTTTCTTTATTCTTTCGTTCCCACGCTCGACCTTCCAATGCGCTTGAATGATCCAAATCCTCATCAGAGATCCAGGGATACGTTCTTACTTTGTGTTATAGCCAGTAGGCCTATTTATGTAGTACCTAGTTAAAACATGTCTTATAACCAACACACCTAAGTATGTCTGTCTCTCTCCCCACCTTTCTTTTTCTTTCTTTCTTTCTTTCTTTCTTTCTTTCTTTCTTTCTTTCTTTCTTTCTTTCTTTCTTTCTTTCTTTCCGTCCTGCCCTCCCACCTTGCCCCGTGCTTCCCTGTGTCTCGCTTCCATGCCCGTGGCACGGCCGACAGGGTTGGGTGGAATGCGGCTCAACGCTGGGTTTTTAAATAGCCTCCCACCGTGGATCAGCCAGTCCTAATAAGGCAGAAGGCATCGCCGCGGCCCCCAAAAATATCAGTATCAACCTCACTGAGAATAAAAACTTTTCCTCCCCCCGGTGCCTGTTATCGGAGGAGGGAGAAGGTCTGAACGGTGTCTCAGTTCGTTGGTTTTTCTATTTTTTAGGGCCCTCTTTTTTTTTTTTGATGGGTGCGAAGCGATACGCCAGAGTAAAGGTTTTATCAATGAGATTTTAATGGCTTCAAACCACCAAAAACACTCAAATGCTGGAATTACTGCTAGGATATCTGGAATTCAATACATGCATCCCAGTCTGTACTATGTACGCTTATTTTGGAAAGAAATCTGCTCGCTTCAATGCGCATTTGTCATTCTAATGGTTTCTCTGCACTTTGATGGGATGCACTTTATAGATACTCCCCAACATAACGCTCATTAGAGTTAATCAAAAAAGTAAAAAAAAATCTGGCTGTTTTCCCAAAACATAACTTGACGAGACTTACTCCCTCCCTTTCAAGGAACCCGCCGTAACGTTTCTGTGTTTGCCGACATTTCCTCAGGATCCTGGTGGGGGCGCCGCAGGCCGCAGGGCACGGCCAGTTGCAGGGCAGCCGGCCGGGGGCGCTGTTCAAGTGTCCCATATCGCCGGAGGAGTACGACTGCACGAGAGTGGATATCGACGGAGAAGGTAAGTTTGAGGTCGCCTCCGTTACTCAGTTTTTTGTTTTTTTTCCCGTTCAAAGTCATTTCATTTCGCGTTCGCAATAGCGAGGGCAGTACGGGACTGGCTACGTCTTTTTATTCGGTTCTGACAAAATCGTGCATTTTGTATTTGGCGGAGAGGGTTCTAACAAGATGTATTTTAACCTTCACCTGGACTTATTTCACTGTGCTGTGGAAACCCTTACGACAAACTCTTCCTCTTTCCTCTCCATCACAGTGAGGCTGGACAGAGAGAGCAAAGACAACCAGTGGCTGGGGGTGACGGTGAAGAGCCAGGGGATCGGAGGGAAGGTGGTGGTGAGTACAAGCTCAGACGGTCGTGTAATAATAATGCAACCGCAACGGAGCTGGAACCGAACCTAGGCCCTATTAAGAGCAGCCATAGTTCATTTATAGTGACGGGACCGAAGGAACGTTGTCACTGATCGCACAGTCCAGAAGTGACTTGGGCTCTGGCAAAAAAAAAGACACATTCGTAATTTGATAACCCTTGGGGTATTGATGTTCTGAATATAATTACCTCCATAATACTTCCAGAAGTGCAAAAATAGTGTCAAAGATCCCTTGGACCACCCCAGTTGTTGCTGTCACGTTGCTCCAATTGTCGATGTATGCTTTGATTGTTTCTAAAATGTTCTCATTAAAAAATAATATATAGGTATTTATAGTTTATAGTTATAATTTATTTATTGTAATTAAGTTGGTTTCCCGAACAAGAAAACACAATGTTCAACAAATCCCTACAGCGGCTTCTTTCTCCTCAGTGAACATCGTATCTATTTTAATCCCGCGTCAGATCTGCGCCCACCTGTACGAGCTGCGGCAGCGCGTGACCCAGCCCTCCGAGACCCGAGACCCCATCGGGCGCTGCTACGTCCTGAGCGAGGACCTGACGGAGCGGGACGACCTGGACGGAGGCGAGTGGAAGTTCTGCGAGGGGCGGCCGCAGGGACACGAGCAGTTTGGCTTCTGCCAGCAGGGGCTGTCGGTCAGCTTCACCCCCGACAACAACTTCATCCTCTTCGGAGCGCCGGGAACGTACAACTGGAAAGGTAGTGAGGGGGTTTTCCATCTGCTCTTTGGATTGTGGGTTTACGTGTGACTGCATGGGAATAAAAGATACCTTTTCAGATGATGATGATGATGATGATGTTAAGATGATCATGCATTTTTTGAATAGATTAGCTTGTAAAAAAATGAAAGGATGATAAATATTACGTTTGTAAATAAATCTTTATTTATATATGTAGCACTTAATGAAACAAAGTGTACACATTAAGCATGCGTGTGTATGTAATGTATGTAAGGACATGTTTTGGGTGTAGATTCGAGAGACTGGAGAAAAAAAAACAATTTCTATCAAATGTCTGCCTTCAATTGTTTTTGGTGCGTTCAGGTGAAATGGAATCAAACGTTACATCCTCAATAGGCAGCCTGTTGCATCAGAAAATAACACCTGCGGTTGTAAGTACGAGCTAGGAGAAAAAAAAAAGCTCATTTGCTGAAATTGTCCGTGCCATTGATTTTCTATCATGAGATAAACAATGTGTAATTTCTTTAAAAGTAAATCCACTGATGGGACTCATACGGATCAATGCTGCGACTTTGGTTAATTATAGAAAGTACTCGAAGGGGTCGGGTGAATGTTTGACCCTGGTGATCAATATAACGGAGATTGTACCTTACGATTCCTACAGTATGTCCTAATTCACACAATTACACACTTAGATTGCTCTGTTTGTGTCCCGGAGATATTCACGAACACCGTAAGTCAGTGTTTGCTTGTATCCTGTATACTGTCGGTGTTTGAGCGGCGTGCATTATGTGACGCAAGAGGAGCAAACGTGTTGCTTTGTGAATGGAAAAACAAGCGAATAAGAGGGTGATTGAAAGAGAAAGAGTGTGAGTGCGTGTGCGTACATATAGAGGTTGCGGCGCCGGGCCCGTGGCGCCGCCGCCTTCACGTGTTTCCCTTCCAGGCGAGGTGCGAGTTCAGCTGCTCAACCAGACGCTGCTGGACCTCGGCGTCTATGACGACGGGCCCTACGAGGTGGCGGATCAGAAACAGCTAAATGCCCGGCTCATCCCTGTGCCCTACCATAGTTACCTGGGTAGGATCCAGCCTCCGGCTCCCTCCCACCCCCACCACCCAGCCTCCGCCCCCTCCACCGATCACCACCCGCCCAGCTGTCGGTGCCAAGGGGCGGAGGGACAGAAGGGCCAGGGAGGGATGACGCCGCCGCTCACACTGTACCCGGAAAAACATCCTAACTCCCTGGGGTTCGGGCCCGTGTGTGATTGGCTTTAGCCGCCGGCACGGCTCCACCCTAATCATGTCACCGGCTCCCCACATGAACGTTGGGTGGACGCTGTCGAAAAAGGGGCTCGACTCATTCCCGTTCCCCCGGAAACGGGTGCGTAACATCACAAGACGCAATCCTGCCGCCGCCCATTTCACAACGCTCCCTCTCTTGAGTTGATGGTTGAAACAGTAAAAAAAATTTAAATAAATAAATAAATCTCTTATTCTGCTCCCCAATCTGACATTTTTATTCCGGCGCCCTAAAGAAAAAGCCTGGGTGGGGAAAAAAAGTGAGGACGTTTCCGGGTACAGTCGGAGAAGCTCGTCATCTTTTCGCCGATCGCCCCGGCGGCTCTGAGAGAGAGAGAGAGAGAGAGAGAGAGAGAGAGTGAGGGAGAGGGAGCCGCCGGGGCCACCCTCGCTGACAGCAACACCAATCGAATCACCCCCCCTTCTTCTCACGCACACCTCCCTCTCCCCCTGTTTCTTTCTGATCCCCCCCCCCCCAACCCACCCCACACCATTCCACTTCCCCTCCACGATCCCTGCACCCCTCTCTCTCTTTCTCTCTCTCTGTCTGTCTCTCTCTCTGTCTCTCCCTCTTTCCGCTGCTCTCTCTCTCTGTCTCTGGGCCGTAGGGCTCTTGTTCATGGCTAGCCCCGTTGAGGACGCGCTGCTGTACAAAACTCTGGAGCCCTCCAGCCGGCCCACGTTTGAGGACGTAGCTCATAATAGCTACTTAGGTTTGTAGGCGTGAGGTGTTTTTGGCGTTTTAACCGGACCTTTTGGGAGTGGGGCGCTTGTAGTGGTGTTAGTCCGACCGTTCCTTCACTCCCCTTCCCCGCCCCCCTTTAATCCTTTGTGTTTTTTTTACCAACTTTACCGAACTTTAGTGTGTTTTAGAACCGGATCCTAGAATTAATAATAGATTGATAATACATTTTCACACTCGCTGCTATGAAAAGACAACCGACAATAATAAGAATGAAAACACCCGAATTGATGATTTCATTTTTGTT